>NC_089505.1:96116988-96431631 GCF_036850995.1 Saccopteryx leptura | reverse complement strand
CCTTTAGTGAGTCCCCACCATGGGGACCTGTGGTGTCCCCACCTGGCCCCAATCACCAAGGATTCTCAGAAACAGCCCCATGTCCCTTTAACTCCTTCTCAAGGTGCCACTCACCTGAGCAGCACAGGCTTTGACTGAGATTTGGGGTCAGGGCGAGAACTGCATCACAGAACGGCAGACAATTGGAAGGAGACATTAGATGTTCATCTTCTTCGCAATCTCCTGGTACGCCCACCTCCTCCCGGGGCTCCTGCCTGACCGAGGCTTCCCCAGGGCAGGCTGCCTCTCCTCCCCCTGTCCTGGGATGTCTCATTCATTCATTTAGTCATTCCTCACTGAACATCTGCTGTCTGTCAGGCACCGTGTCTGGTGCTGGAGAGACAGGGCGGAAAAGGTGGATGAGCCTCCGCCCTCACGGGCTTTGTCTGGTGGGACGACGGACCTGGAATACCTGGAGCAGCCACACAGGTTAGCTTCTCAGTTTCGGTTGTGACAGATGCTTGGAAGGCAAAGGATGGAAAATTAAAACAAAATGGGAAGGGGGAGACCCACTTCAGATAGTGTAACACTTAGTCCAAGACTTGAAGGATGAGCAGGGGCGAGCCTGGGAAGAAGGAGGTTCTCAACATGGGGCACACCCTGGGCAAGGACTGTGAGGCATGGAGGAGCTGGGGGACCCATGTGGGGAGGAAGGGAGCCAGGGTGCTGGGACTGTAGTGAGCAAGGGGGAGACGGAGTCAGAGAGCAGGGCCGTCAGATAGCGCAGGATTCCCCGGCCAGGGAGAGGGGTGTAATTCCCGGTCCAGCAGGAAGCCATGGCAGGCTTTGGAGCATGGGAGCGATGTGATCTGAATTACATTCCAAGAAAGATTTCTTTGGCTGTTGGGTGGAGGTCAAACTAGAAGGTTGAAAGGACGAGGGTAGAACTGGGGGACAATAACAGACAGCCTCCGGGTTCATGTGATGAATGAGGACGGCTGGGTCTGGGACGGTGGTAGTGAAGACAGATGAGGCAGACGGATTTTTTTTTTTTTGTATTTTTCTGAAGCTGGAAACGGGGAGAGACAGACTCCCGCATGCGCCCGACTGGGATCCACCTGGCACGCCCACCAGGGGCGATGCTCTGCCCACCAGGGGGCGATGCTCTGCCCCTCCAGGGCATCGCTCTGTTGTGACCAGAGCCACTCTAGTGCCTGGGGCAGAGGCCAAGGAGCCATCCCCAGCGCCCCGGGGCATCTTTGCTCCATTGGAGCCTTGGCTGCGGGAGGGGAAGAGAGAGACAGAGAGGAAGGAGAGGGGGAGGGGTGGAGAAGCAAATGGGCGCTTCTCCTGTGTGCCCTGGCCAGGAATCGAACCCGGGACCCCTGCACGCCAGGCCGACGCTCTACCACTGAGCCAACCGGCCAGGGCCGAGGCAGACGGATTTGATCTTTATTTTGAAGATACAACCAATGGTGCATGAATAGTGTTTGGTGATGGAAGATGACGCCTCCATTTCTGGGACCACCTCTCTCATCTACAGCCCCACTGACCCTCCTCACCAGGCCGTTAGCTGTGGCAATAGCCCACCTCTCCCCAGGGTCCCCGCTCCATCGCCGAGTATCTCCATACCAGGAGAGTACACTCAAGGTCTCTCGTATACCAGGATAATTTTTTGTGTTTAGGGGGAGAGGCTTGAAATTCCCAGGTTCTTTCTATAAGACAAATGAACTCCTCTTGCTAATTATTATGCGGATAAAGCCTTTGCCCCTTTACTCCATCTTGTCAAGACACCCCCATCACCTTAGCAATAAAAGAAAGGAGTGAGTTGGAAAGAAAATTGGGACCTGCTAGAGTCCATGTCACATGGTTTTGTAACTTCCCATTCTCCGGTCGGCTGTCTCCGGTAGGCTGTGGGTGGCTGCAGGGCTCTTAGCTCATCCACCTCTGTGTGCACAGATCCTAGCACAGTGCCTGGCACAAAGTTGACATCCAGTAGATGCCCACTCTTGAATGAGTAGAGAGACTTAGTTACACAAACATATCTGATAGGAAATTCACTTTCAATTATATATATAGCCAAGTTGTTTGTTTTAAAATGGATGCATTGTATTATGCTGCATGGATTTACTAATATACATTTAAATTCCTGTGTTGACACAGAACTCATTTATACTTATTCTTCATTATATATAATCTTGTAAGTGCCTCTTTGTCCAGTTTATTTCGGGTAATTTATTAGGCAACTACGTGAGCTGAAGCTAGTTTAACGCTTTTGATACGCATTACGTAGTGGCCTTCCCGAAGGGGACACTCACAGTGGACTGAGCAGGTCTGTGTGCTCCCGACAGGCCCCTCTGCCTCAAGGCTTCTCAGGAGGAACTTCCTGTTTAAAGAGAGAAAGGTGCCGGAGAGAATCTCCCTTTGAGGACACTGGAGAAGGGAAAGATAGGTCTGCCTGGGGTGGCTTAGCAGCAGAGCTGCCCAGGTGACCATCTGAAGTCCTTTCCAGAACTGACATGAGGTTCCAATGACAGGAAGCCAAACCATAGCACCAAGGTTAACGTAGATATCTGGTTGTAAGGGCGAGGCCATGGTTGATCTTCAAAAACTCTCCTCCAAGAGCCTAGCTCAGGAGTCAGGTTCCCCTGAGACCCACAAAGAGAGAGTCCCGGTATGAATGTGCCATACCCTCTGAGTGTAGCCACCTCAAAAGGTTCTGCACACCTGCCCCAACAAGATGCTGGGCATTTTTAAGAAGAACGGAGAAAGACATGTGAAAGATGGGTTCTGTGGTGAGTCATAGTGTGACCAGTGAACTCCCGGAGCTGCCTGGGGGCTGGAAAAACCTCGCTAGTGAGCTACGGAGTCTGCACATGGCTGCTAGCAAACCTGCGATTCTCCATCCTTTATACAAACTCCCCATCGACCTTTCTGCAGTCCAGTGCACACAGCATATCGATAAAAAATCACCATCCACAGGAGCCAAATATGCATGAAAAACACCATCGCCCCTGCAGCTGCCATCTGCTTTTCCTCTTCTGGCCCCTGCTTAGTCCTCTGCAAATACCAAGCGTATTAATAAATAAAATGGAATCATACCATTATGATCAATTCTCTCAATGCCCCATGCAGTCGTGCTAAGCCGCAAAAATCTCTCACATATATTCCCTTTCCCTCTACCCACCACTATCGCCTCCCGCCAAACCCTCATCATTCAATAAGAACGCGCACTTAGTCCTTATCATGGACTAGGCATTGTTTAAGCTCTTGACCATTTGTGATGTCCTTTCATTTCATACTCAGGAGACCCCAGTGAGGGAAGCAGCCCGTGGCAGGTCTCCTCTCCCCCTTTTGAGTTCAGTGTCCACACCATTTTCACGGTTGCTAGAGTATGCGTGGCAATTGCATTTTCTTTTTAAAATTAAAGAACGTTTCATCCATGTAGAACATGTCTTAGATGTGAGATATTAATAATAACAATAATCAATTCATATACCCACATTCAGCTTAGAAGAGTTGATGTTACAAATCCCTGAAGCTTCCGCCGTGTCCCTCCTCTGGCTCTCCCTGTTCCTCCTATCTGGAGGCAATAACTACCCCGAGTTTTGTGTTTATCATTGCTTTCCCCTTTTCTTTATAGTTTTCTCACAGATGAATGCAGTCCTAAACAATATAGTTTTGCGTACCTCTGACCTGACCTTCGGAGGAATAGAATTAGACCGTGTTTTCCTATAGCATGTGTATTTTTGTTTGTGAGATTCACTCCTGTTGTGGAGGGTAGCTGTAACACATTCGTATTTGCTGCCATGATGCCCCCTGTGGTATGAATAAACCGAGATCATCAGTCCGTTCTATTGATGGACAGAGAATCACCGCCATCGATATCTATTACATCTCCTGGTGCACTTGGAAGGGTTGCTGGGTGAGGCACATGGGAGTGGGAATGCTGGGTAGTAAGCCATGTGCATCTGAACTTGACCAGGCAATGCCAAGTTGACTTCCAAGTTGGTTGTATGAATTTACACTCCCACAGGCAGCGTATAAGAGCTTACATTGTTCCACAGCCCTGACAACGCTAAGTGCTGTCAGACGTTGATATCGATGCCAACCCAGTGGGTGTAAATTGGCATATTATGGAGGTTTTGGGCTAGCATTTTACCTGATGCCTAATGAGGCTGGATATCTTTTCATGTTTATTGGCAGTATCTGATTCCTTGTATGTGCAATGTTTGTCTGTCTGTGGTTTTCTGTCCTTTTTTTTTTTATTGTGTTCTTCATCTTATTGATTCTTTAGGAACTTTTTATATATTTTCCTCCTAATCCTTTGTCAATTATATGCATCTCAAGTGTCATTTCCTAATCTGTGGTTTGCCCTTTCACATTCTAAGCGGGGTGCTTTTGTGAACCGAAATTCTAATTCTTTACCCAGTATAATTTTTGATGTTTTCCTTTATAGTGTGTGCTTTGTGTCTTCTTAAAGAAATTCCCCCTCCCCGGAGGTCACAGAGATAGTCTCCTATATTTTCTTCTTAAAGTCTTGCCTTGCACATTTAGGTCTTCAGTCCATCTAGAATTGATTTTGTATAAATAAGGATTATATTTCGGGTTTTTTCCTGAGTGGATAAGCCACTGGTCCTGGCTCTATTTATGAAATAGATCATCTTCTGTATTATTTTGTAAAACCACCTCTTGAAAGGGATCACATGTCTATTTACGCTTGAGTTTGTTTCTAGACTCTCTAGTCTGAGCCATTGGTCTACGTGTTTATCCCTGAGCCAAAACCACAGTACTCTAATTACTAATACCTGAAAACAAGTTTTGATAATTACTTTCTATTGTGTGTATTAAAACTGGCAGACCAAGCCCTACTCTTTGTAATTCTTCAGGAATGTTCTGGCCCTTTGCTCTTTCTTATAAATAATAGAAAAGGATTGTCACGTGGCATGAACAACTCACTGAGATTTTATATAGGACAACAATGAACGATAATTTATACAGATATTATACTTCATGTGGTTAATATTTATGTTTACTTGCACCATTGTCTTTATTTTTCTCATTGTTCTATCTTGTATTTTAGACTACAGTTGTTCCTGTTGAAAAGTCAGCCGTCCTCAAAACTTTGCCTTGTTTTATTTGTTGCTGATAAATCTGTTGTTTTTCTCTCTGACTATATTTTTTCTTTGACCATGGTCTTCTGCATGATATGCGTTGTGTTACATATAGATGTAGCTATAAACTTGTATCTTGCTTGAGATTCACTGTGCTTCTTGAATAAGATTCCTGTCTTTCACCAATTCGAAAACACTCAGCGATCATCTTTTGGAGGATTGCTTTTCTCCCATTGTATTAATGTCCCATAAATGCTGTGACAAATGACCACAATCTTGGTGGCTTAAAACAACAGAAATGTATTCTCTCGCAGCTCTGGAGGCTGAAAGTCCTAAATCAGCATGATTGGGTGGATATCCAGTGTCAGCAGGGCCCTGCTTCCTCTGGCGGCTCCAGGGCAGAATTCTTTCCTTGTTATTTCTAGCTCCTGGTTGCTGCCAGCACTCCTTGGCTTGCATCAGCATCACTCCAATATTCTAGGGCAGCATCTGCAAATTTCTTTCTACTCTGACTTCATACTGACATCTCTGTACATTGTCAGGTCTTCCTCTGCCTCTGTCTGGTGAGGACCCTTGTGATTGCAGTTAAGGACCCTGGATAATCAAGGCTAATTTCCCTATCTGGTGCCCCTTAACTTATGTCTGCAAAGAATAATTTCCCTATCTGATGCCCCTTAACTTATGTCTGCAGAGAATACTCCACTGCCCCACCTCCCCACACCCTACTCTCGTATATGCTAACATAAGCAGGTTCCAGGCATTGAGACATGGATGTCTTTTGGGGGCCATTTTTCACTTTAGGACATTGAACTCCACTGAGATATATTTTATGTTCCCAACTGTTTTTTCAGCCTTGTATAATCTGCTCTTGAATCCAGGCATTGATTTTAAAACTTGCCTTAATATATTGCTATTCCTGGATGCTTTGTTTCTTTTTCAAGATCTCCATAGTCATTTTTGTGGTCTCTTATTTCAGGCTCAATTTGATTCTCCTTTGAATTGATTTAATTTTTTTAAAATTGAATGTAGCTGGAGAAAAAAGAAAGTCACAACTCTCTTGTGAAATTTTCCTGTAAAAATGATCAGAGAAATGGGGCCAGTAGCTGGCAGGAGAGGTAAAGCCACACACACTCACACACACACACACACACACACACACACGATGAAAGGTGAGAAGGTACGATAAGAGAAGGTCGAGATTTTATCGTGATGAGATGAGGCGGCAGACAGAGCCAGTTGATGGGGCAATGTCCATGTGGAGGGGAGAGCAGGTGGAGTCCAGGGCACAGGCGGAGGAGTGGGGCTCAGGGGAGAGCTGGAGGGTTCACTCCCAGAGATGATGGGAGTGTAGAGCACAGAGGTCGCAGTGTGGAGACAGGAGAGTGTGGGCTGTCTCTTCCGGTTGTCTCTGCCTTCTCAGTAAATAGGAAGCGAGGCCATTAGCCGAGAAAGAAGATGAGGGAGAGGTGTCTGAGCTATGAAAGAGAGGAGTGAAATGCTCATCTAGGAGACTGGAGAGTGACCAGATGGAGACATGGAAGGGAGGGGAAGTCCGGGAACACGAGATACTGAGGGGAGGTGAATGGGCTGAATTGAACGAGAGACTGATCTGCACAGTTGTATTTTTCTAAAGCACAGATCTGGCTATGTCCCGCCCCTGCTAAAACCCCTCATTCACTCTCCCTGCTCCAGACTCCTTTGTATGGCCTTTAACGTGCTCTATGACCCCAGTGCTACTAGATCCCAATTATGCCCTTTATTTCCCAAACCAGGAGCTACCTGCAGTTCTCCAAACAGGGTCTGACCCTTTCTACTGGGGCTCCTGCTGTTCCCACGGGCCGGGAGCACCTGCCCCGCCTCTACCTGCAATGGTGCGTCTGCCCAGAGAGTTTGCTCCACTTCCCCCTTCTGCCCATCACCCCCTGTTCCCTCTACAGACTTCTCTCCTCTCCTACAGCCCCCGTGAAACGTCACTGGCTCTCGTCATTCGTGGCTCGGCCTGGCCCACCTCATCGAGGGCACAGTCTGTGTCCTGTCCTTTCCGTGTCCTTGCAGTCCTGCACTGAGCAGGTGTGAGACAGTGTCCGCTGAGAGCATTGACCTGTGGCTGTCTCGAGAGAGCTGGGTCAGGCTGGCAGGGGTGCGACCCGAGGGGCCATTAGAGGAATCACTGGACTGTGGAGAAGGGACAAGAGCAGGAACCAGGAACCCCCAGCCAAGTCCTGAGGTCAGGAGAAAGCAGGCCAGGAGAGCCAGGTGGAAGGCTGAGAGAGGCTGAGGGTGGGGGTGGGGGCGGGGACTGCGGGGGCGGGGACTGCGGGGTGGGGGTGAGGCGGCGCAGGCAGGGGGGAGCACGTGGTCCCTAACACACACACACACACACACACACACACACACACACACTCACTCACTCACTCACTTTTAAACTCTGGGCTCCCAGCAGGATGGTTCTGTGCTGTCACTTGGTCCTCCTGCTGGGGAGGGGCACAGGCCTGTCAGGGTGAGAGAGAAAGGGTGCTATGAAGTGCTTTTCTCTCTGGGAATCCAGATCTCTGAAAGTAGGAGAGATGTGAAGAGTGCCCCAGCCCCTCATTCCCAGAGGACCACATGTCCCAACAGCCTCCCAACGTGCCCTTGGGGAATGAGGTCACGTGGGGATCAGGACACATCCCAAAGTAGTGCGGAGAGCTCTGAGTGGGGTCCTGCTGTCTGTCACCCACAAGCTGGGTGCTGTGGGCCAGCTGCTCTCCTCCCTGAGCCTCAGTCTTCTAATGGCAAAGAGGACTCATAACACAATTTAAAAATTGGCAACTTGTACCCAAATAAATTCAATTAATAAAAATGAAAATATCAAAATATTCAATAAAAAGCAAAAAACTTTTATAAATAATAAAACTGTTCTAGACACACAAAAAAATGGGCTAAGGATTTGAATAGATCCATGTTTAAAGAAGATAACACATGTGGGCCATAATAAGCACACGGAAAGGTACTCAGCATCTTTAGCCATTAGGGAAATCAAAACCACACTGAGATGCCCGTTCACAGGCGTTACCTCATCTAATGGGAGCCCAGGTTTCACTAGCTGTCACTGTCTCCGTTTTATAGACAAAGCAAAGGAGGCAGAGCAAGGCTTGATCACTTGTGCAATGACACAGAGCTAGAATGAGAAGAGTCAGATTTGAATCCAGGCTGTCTGGCTCCAGAGCCTGCTGGGTAAACCTCCCCCTCTACAGCCTCACCAGTAAAGTGGGGGCAGGGGGCGCATGGAGGCAGCCCAGGGGAGGGATTGATTTGCTCTGTTACCAGTGAGAGTGAGGTTCGTGGAAGTTTTCATACTAATGCCTGAATGAGGCTTTGAAGGATGAATAGGAGTTAGGTGCCGAGGGGCGGAGAGGGTGTTTCCATCAGAAGGAACGGCCTGTGCCCAGGTAAAGAAGCATGCGCTAGTGTGATGGGTTTGGGGAATGGCAAGCAGACGGCATAAGCAGGGGAGAGGTTAGAGACCTCTCCCAGGCTCCAGGCACGGAGGGCCTGTCCCGTCCTGCTACACTGTTTAGAGTTTGTATAAGATACAGTTCTCACCTTCCAAGGGAGATGAGCCTTACTTATTGTCAGGAAACAATGGTGAATAATTCATGGCAACATGCTTGTGAGTGGGGAAGCAGTGGAGGGAGGGCTGCTCAAGGTCTGAGAGGGATGGGTGGATGGGGTAGGCTGCCTAGCGCAGGGGCCATCTCACTGGGGTTGAAAATGGGAAGAAGAGGAGGGAGGTATATGAACACAGGCGCAGAGGTTGGAAAGTGGCAGGTGTGTTTAGGGGACACGGGGAAGATGAAGGGGCAGGAGTTATGGGAAGCAAGATCCCAAAGCATATGTATGTTCAGCCCTGGCCACCAAATGTCCCTTTGCAGTCTGGCCTGAGTTCAAATCCTGACTTGCTGCTGACTAGCTGTGTGATGTTGGGCAAGTCACTAAACTTCTCTGAGCCTCCATTTCCTTCTCACCTGTAAATTGGGTGAAGCAAACAATGATAACCTCTCAGAGTTTCGTTGAGGGATTCACTCACTGGTACCATCTCCAAAATCATTGCCGCGTCAGCCCAACCACCTCCACTGGGGATTGGCAAACTTTTTCTCTAAAGGCCCAAACAATAAATATTTTAGACATTGTGGGCTAATTGATCTCTGTTGCATCTAAACTCTGCCATTGGAGTGCAAGAGCAGCCACAGACAAAACGTAGGTCAATGGCCATGTGCCAGGCAAACTATTTATGGACACAAATGTGAATTTCATATATTTGTCACATGTCACAAAATATATATATTTTAAAATTTATTTATTTTTTACAGAGACAGAGAGTGAGTCAGAGAGAGGGATAGATAGGGACAGACAGACAGGAACTGAGAGAGATGAGAAGCATCAATCATTAGTTTTTCATTGCGCGTTGCAACACCTTAGTTGTTCATTGATTGCTTTCTCATATGTGCCTTGACCGCGGGCCTTCAGCAGACCGAGTAACCCCTTGCTGGACCCAGCGACCTTGGATTCAAGCTGGTGGGCTTTTCCTCAAACCAGATGAGCCTGCACTCAAGCTGGCGACCTCGGGGTCTCGAACCCGGGTCCTCTGCATCCCAGTCCGATGCTCTCTCCACTGCGCCACTGCCTGGTCAGGCACAAAATATTTTTCTTTTGATTCCTTCCTCCCCACCTCAGCCATTTAAAAATGGAAAAGAAAAAAACAACAACCAATCTTTACTAGTTTGTGACCCGTACAAGACAGGCAGTGGGCCAGATCTGGCCAGCGGGACACAATTTGTCAGTCTCTGATTCAGACTGTTATTTATTTATTTTAGATTTTATTTATTCATTTTTAGAGAGAGAGGAGAGACAGAGAGAGAGAGAGAGAGAGAGAGACGGGGGGAGGAGCAGGAAGCATCAATTCCCACATGTGCTTTGACCAGGCAAACCCAGGGTTTCGAACTGGCGACCTTAGCATTCCAGGTTTTATCCACTGTGCCACCACAGGTCAGGCCAGACTTATTTTTTAACACTTTCTTTAGTTTCACTCTTTACTTAAATAAATTTATTTGAAAGGGAAACCTTATATCTCATCAATACCACTTAATAGAAATAGAAGGTGACTATAAAAATAGCATCAAAAAGCAAAGCAGGTGTCATTAAATTTTCACCAGGTCCAGCCCAAGGGTCTGAGCCTGGGGCCTGTTCTCTCTTTGTTAAGGAGCAACAGAGAGGTGTCAGGGACAAAGGAGAACAATACTGAGACTTTCTCCTGGTCAAGTTCAAGGGGAAAAAATGGGGAAGGAGTGAATAAGTGGGTATTTCGGGATAGAAGTCAGTGTATTTACTGCTGCATCTTTTTCGACTCAATGTCATCTTGTGGGAGGCAGCACTGATGTATTTGGTAAATTGCCTAACACTGTGCCTGGCGGTGTCACTGGAGGCTTCTGGCCACTGGCATGGTGTCCTCAGTTTCTTTCTTTCTCTTTCTTTCTTTCTTTCTTTCTTTCTTTCTTTCTTTCTTTCAGAGACAGAGAGAGAGTCAGAGAGAGGGATACATAGGGACAGACCGACAGGAATGGAGAGAGATGAGAAGCATCAATCATTAGTTTTTTGTTTTGGGGTTTTTTTTTTTAATTTTTATTTATTTATTTATTTTTTAAGAGCTCTAATCTTTTTTATTATTATTATTATTATTATTATTATTTTTACAGAGACGGAGAGTAGTCAGAGAGAGGGATAGACAGGGACAGACAGACAGGAAGGACAGACAGACAGGAACGGAGAGAGATGAGAAGCATCAATCATTAGTTTTTCATTGCGCGTTGCAACACCTTAGTTGTTAATTGATTGCTTTCTCATATGTGCCTTGACCGTGGTCCTTCAGCAGACTGAGTAACCCCTTGCTGGAGCCAGCGACCTTGGGTTCAAGCTGGTGGGCTTTTTTTTTTTTTTTAATTTATTTTACAGAGGAGAGGGAAAGACAGAGAGAGAGAGAGAGAGGAGAGACAGAGAGAGAGAAGGGGGGGAGGAGCTGGAAGCATCAACTCCCATATGTGCCTTGACCAGGCAATCCCAGGGTTTCGAACCCGCGACCTCAGCATTTCCAGGTCGACGCTTTATCCACTGCGCCACCACAGGTCAGGCGGTGTCCTCAGTTCCAATCGAGGTTGCTTACTATCGGGAGAAAAAGCACTGTCTCTGACAGGCCTGTGGGGTGTGAGTCAACCTCTGCTAAGTGTTTTGAAATCACCTAATGACAAGTTGATGGCCAGTGCAGGAAATAAGTATTATTAATTAAATACTAATCGCAGTAATGGTTGTAAATTCATGTTGGGGAGATGGTAGTGTCCAAAGGCTTTGAAGCGTCTTTTAAAAGCATAGTTAGAAATAATCATTGAAATTGCAACAAGAATGAGTCAAGGACATAAAAAGCCCAGTGAAAAAGGACAAAGGCCTGGTGGAAACACCAACCGAGTCAACTTCGGGGGGTGGGGGCCCCCACCTGCCCCGCCCACACAGAGGCTTGCTTGGGGCCTCAGAAGCCGGTGAAGATGACACAATGGAGACAGGCTATTGGGAATATAAGGCCCCAAGTGAGAAGGTGCCTTTTGACGTGGGGCGTTTTGTTGAAGGTTCCCGGGCCTCAGTGGTCTCATCTGAGAAATGGGGATGATAATAATACTTTATGTGCAAGAAGAAGGGGGCCTTTAGGTTCTGGTCCAGCGCTGCCCACTCTTACCTGGTGTGAGTCTCAAATCCTGGAGTCCAGGCTGCCTCAGTGGCCAGGTGGCTTCTATCTGGGAGAAAATACCTAACTTGGGACTAGAAACTTGCTGCCTGGGGCCAAACCTGTCCCTTGGATGTCTTTCCCCTAACTAGTGTAGTTAAAACAAACAAACAAATAAAAAAGTTTTGGGTTCATTATATATTATGAAGTAATAATACACAGACAGAAACAGGCACAGTACGTAACTATGTAAATAGCCGTCACATAGTGACCAGCTGGGTCCCACCAATCAGGCCCAGAGAGAAAGCGCAGCATGGCGGCCCCCCGGGGTTTCCTTGTGCCTCCTCCAATCAGTCGACACTATATTTTTCTTTCTTAAATTCTTAATTTAACCATGTGATGTTGTTTTACTGACGCCGTTTCTGAGACCCCATTGCGCAGGGGTTCTCCACACCGAGTTCACAATTCTCCAACACCAACCCAGTCTCTAACAGTTCAATTCAGTTCTCACACACAAACTGCTTGGAGATGGACCCCACAAGTTAAGCGCTCAGTCTCACAAGACTGTTCTCCCCTAATTCAGACATCAATCACAAGTCCCGGGGGACACCTGTGCTCAGTTTCCTCATCTGTAAAATGGGGGTGTGAGCACGTGCTCATGGAGGATTACACGATCGCTTTTGCAATAAAGCTGAGCATAGTGCCTTTCCCATAACCACCACTCAACAACAATTGCTGTTTTCTGCTTGATTTTGTGCTGCTAAGATCAGGCTGAGTAAGGTGCTAAATGTTAGAGTTATGTATGAGGTGATTTTTCCTTCTAATTCATGCTGTCTTGGGGAGGTCTTTTCCTTTCCAAGGCCCCTCTGACCCCTGAGTCTCCACCCCTTATCGCTACCTGTGACACCATCAGCCTCTCACCACGCAAGAGCTTGGCCGATGAAAAAAGGTGGTGGTCCTCCCCTTCTTTGGGACAATTCATTTCAATGAGCCTTTTAAAACCCCCAACACAGCAAGGATTAGGCACTGATAACTTTAGAAGTCTTTGCAGTACAAAATAATATTAAAACTAATAATGACCATTTATTCAATGCCCGCCATGTGCTAGCATTGCTCTGAATTTCTTTTTTTTTTTTTTTTTTTTTTTTTTTTTTTTTTTTTTTTTGCTGAGATTTCTTTTTTTTTTATTTTTTTTATTTTTTTTATTTTATAGCTCTGAATTTCTTAATGCATTCCCTTATTTAATTGTCTTCTACAAATGTTGAATGTTGGGACTAGTTTATTTATCACCCCCACTTGACAGATGAAGAAAGTGAGGCACAGAGAAGTTAAGTAACTTGTCCAGTGTCACACAGTAAGTAGCAGAGACACAAACCCAGGCAGCCTGACTGCAGAGCCCACTGCAGCTTCTATTTACGAAGTTCTCTGTGCACCAGATGTGCTGTCAAGGTGCTTTACACATGTGATTATCCCCATTGCCTCTGCCCTGAAACACGCTGGATTTCTCTGTTAATCCTCATGACAATCCTAGGCAGTTGGTACTATGACTTCCAATTCAAAGATGAGAAAACTGAGGCTTTGGACAGAGACTTGCCTTCATGTGCCTCTCATGCTATTGAAATATTACCTACGAAGCAAGTTTGAACCCAAAAACTGCTTTGTCCTGAGCACCTGCCTGGGGACGGTGGGAATGTCAGGAGAGGAAGAGACGGCATTGGCTTGGGAGACGAAAGTTCGAGTTCTGTCTTCAAGTAGCCCTATTTTTTTTTTTTTTACAGAGACAGAGAGAGTCAGAGAGAGGGTAGACAGGGACAGATGGACAGAAACAGAGAGAGATGAGAAGCATCAATTATCAGTTTTTCGTTGTGACACCTTAGTTGTTCATTGATTGCTTTCTCATATGTGCCTTGACCGCGGGCCTTCAGCAGACCATGTAACCCTTTGCTTGAGTCAGAGACCTTGGGTCCAAGCTGATGAGCTTTGCTCAAACCAGATGAGCCTGCACTCAAGCTGGCAACCTAGGGGTCTCGAACCTGGGTCCTTCGCATCCCAGTCCGATGCTCTATCCACTGTGCCACCACCTGGTCAGGCAAGTAGCCCTATCTTCCTGGCTCTGTGAAAATTTCAGAGCCTTGGTGAGCCTGGATTTCCTTAGACTACAATGATGGAAGTTGTGTTCACCCCAAAAGCTGACATGAGCCCAAATGAGATAAGGTGCTCAGAACAGAGGCACGTAGTAGGTGCTCAATAAATATTTGTTTCGTGGCCCCCAAAGCCATATCTGTTGGTCGCATAACACTGCTGATTGCCTTTCTCTGTCTACTTACCAGATGCAAACTTAGCGTTCTAGTTCTTTAGGTACCCGAGGCTGGTACCTTCTTGAAGTCAAGGACCATACCATCTGCATCTTCAGACCTTCCACTCAGTCTGGTGTTATTTATGCAGCCATATGCGATTAATGGCTTTTTTTGCCTCCAAAGTGAAAATAGCTTTTCCATTTTTCTCCTTATAAAAGTAATAAGTGCTCACTGTAAAATGGAAAAGGAATTTTACTGCCCTCATCTTGATGTGAGGATTGAATGCGATACTGTTGACGACGCGTTCACCATCGTGCCTGGCATAGTTTGCAACCATCGTTATTCTTAAGAAAACACATAAAGGTACGTAACAAAAGTAAAAGCCACCTGCTGCCCCATTGGAGGTCCTTACAGATTTTTTTCTATGTGTGTACACCGACAACCCTGCAGACACAAGACCAACACCTTTTTTTTAATGGGTTTTAATGGAAGCGCCTTTCACGTCCATGGTAACTGGTGGATCTCTCTCCAGGTCAGGAAATAGAGGTGTGTGTGATCCTCTGGGTTGCCGAGTGTTACTCCTTATGGATGTGCCGTGATTTATTTGGTCCATGCCCTGTTGCTGGGCACCTCAGTGACTCCTGTAGTCTCTTTCGGGTTGGGCTGGAAGGCATGAGGCAGCAGTAGACCAAGGAAACTTCTTGCTGGCTGAGGCCCATACAATTACAAAACAGCTGTTGAGGAAGTCACCAAGGCAGACACAATGACTTCTGTGACGTGCAGTTTTAAGTTGCATTAAGGACAATTAGGCTCCTTTTCACGGTGCTGGAAGGAGCAGTCCTCTGGGAAGAAGGACGTTGACTCACCCCTTCTTTTTTTGTAGTCACCTCCCAGGAGGTGTGCCCATTGCTGGGATATCTGTTTCAGCAGAAATAGGACCATGAGGTGAAAGAGGACCTGCCCTGCCTTCCTCTGAGGGCACGTGAGAAAGCTGTTTGCAAACCAGAAATCAGAGGTAAGGAATGTGGGGATTCACCAAGCTCACACAGCTAGCCACTGGGGGAGACAGGAGGGACCCTGGAGAGTAAGCACTCCCCTGCCCTGCTGGCCCTGCCTACCTGTGGTTTCTGAAACTCTCAAGGCCTGCCTGACGACATCCTGGCCCACCCTGCAGTGACGGGGCCCTCCCTCATCCTGAGGTTTGTGCAGATATGGTAATATCCACACGGGACCTGGCCTAAAGTTTCAGACCTATGCTCTCTAGGCCCTGGAACAGGGGAGAAGAGTCTCTTCGTGGCCACCTACCTCCTCCTCTCAAACCTCAGTTTCTCCATCTGGATAAGAGAACTGACAGCCCTTCCCTCAAATTGATGAGGTTGGGATAAAGCCCGTAAACCATCGCTAGCAGAGTCGATTGAGCAGGATAATGCGAGGAATGGGCGAGAGGCTGCACGTGGAGCAGAGGGAAGGCTCCCAGTACTTACCGGTTTTGCCAAGGACCCATCTCTTTGGGCAGAGACAGACGTGTTGCTTCATGCCATTGGGCACTTTATAGAGCTTTCTGATGATGAGAAGAACGAGGCAGGAGAGGTCATTGGCTCTGAGAGAGAGGGCTGCGGATTTTGGAATGACCTCAGGGAGCCCGCCCCCCCTCCCCTGCCAGGCTCCCTTCCAAGGACTTAATATATAGCTTTGCATTTGGCTCTCACCACAGCTTTGTGGGGCAGGGGTGCCACTCTGATCTTATATATGGGGAAACTGAGACTCATAAAGGCAGGGTATCGCACACCCTGTAAGGAGCACTGGGCTTGGAAGCAATTCGGTCACATCAAAGAGAAGGTCCTTGCATCCTCGGGGCTGGACTTCTGGCTGTACTGGAAGAGGGTGAGCGGCCTAGAGTGGGGTGACAGGGCCTGGCTTCTCCTTCCCAGGGGAGCTGTGGCTCAAATGGATGGTGCCCTTCCCTTCCTGCAGGAGCCTCACCCGCAGGGGATGAGGAAGACAGTGAATCGGTAGAAATGCTACAGAGAAATGGATCTATATCAGGGAAGAACAGGAGGCCCTCCCCGGTCTGGGGCTTGCAGAATAGCTCCTAGGGGGAAGTGCTACCCTTCACACCCACCAGAATGTTTAAAATACAAAGGGCTGACGCTACTCAATATTAGCTAGGATGCGGAGTCAGAACTCGCAGACACTGCGGAAGGGGGTGTAAATTTGTATGGCCAACTTGGAAAACTGTTTGGCCATATCTGCTAACTGTAAACATACACATCCCCTAGGACATAGCAGTTATATTTCTTGGTTTGTACCCGAGAGGGACAAACACTTAAGAGTTACCAAAATTCATACATGAGAGGTTCGTGGTGGCATTACTCCAAAGAGCCCCAAACTAGAAACGGCCCAAATGTCCTTCTGTCGTAGAATGAATAAATACATTCATTCCATATGATACCGTATAATACCACATATAAAAGCCAAGCAAAAGGACAAAATGCTGCTACACACAATTACATGGGTGAAGCTCATATGGGTAAGATTGAGCAAAAGAAGCCAAAAACACACTGTTTGAGATAATTTACCTGAGGCTAGAAAGGGATGCACGGTGAGAAAAGTCAGAACCTACTTACCTTGGGAGATGCCAGTGAAAGGGAGGGAGCCTTTGGCAGCATGGGTAATGATCTGGGTGGTGAGGATATCAGGGCATGCACATGTAGAGAAGTTCTTTGAGCTGTACATGTAATATTGATACACTTTACTGAACGTCATACCTCATTACAAAGTCAAAACAGGACAACAAATGAAAAAGGAAAAGTAGACCAAAGCTAAGATCTGAAAGGTAAGTAAAAAGAAGCCAGCGAGAAGAGGGAGTAGTTTTCTTTGAGGTGAAACCAGCATGTGCAAAGGTCCTGAGGCAGGAGTGCATGACGTTGCTTCTTATCTTGGCTCTATGCTCACTTGATGATGCCTGGGCCTCTCACTTCTCTGGGTCATTTTCCATTCAATTAAGGTGTCTACTGTGGAATAGGTGGGCAGAAATGACTTCAACTGCTCACTCCTCAGGTCTATGTTTGAATGTTTCACCTTTGAGTTGTTGAGGAAGGAACTGCAGTCAAAGCGGTATAGATAAAGTTGAGTTCAGAACTCAACTGTGCTGTAGATACTCCCCCTCACCTCCCTGAGTCTCAGCTTCCCCATCTGTAAGAAGTGTCTTAACATGTAGAGTTTTAGTGGCAGAGTCAGGGTAAAGAGATACTTAACAGAGGCCTGTTTTACAGGAGTCAGGGATTAAGTCCTGAAAGCAAGCTCTCCCCCTCAAACTCATGCTCCCTCTAGAGTAATCCAGCATGGCTCTGGTTAGGCCTCTGAAACCCCTGGCCTTGATTTCCTGTCATGTGGAGCTTACATCACCACCCAGAATGGTGCCTGGCACATGTTAGAAGTTTGAGGATTGTGGGTTCATGATAGCTAGCCCTTAATACATGCCAGGTAATGTATACATATGAACTTGTTTAATCCACACAGTGAACACTACCATTCCATTTTACAGAGGGCAAAACTGAGGCACAGAGCAGTTGAGTCACTTGCCCACAGTCACACAGTTAATGGACAGAGCCTGGCTCTGGATCCCCTGCTCGTAACCACACCGCCATGTAGCCAGATTATACAAGCGCTGCCCAACTGGCCTTCCTAAGACAGGCCTGCAGAAGCCTGCAGAAGCTGCTGGAAGCAGCCTGGGCTCCCCCAAGGCTGTTGACCAAGATCAGTGCTTTCGGGCAGCCAGTGGGCCACTCTGGCGCCCTGACGCCGGCGAAACCAACGCCCTTTTCGAGAAAGACAAATCCACCCAGAATAATTGTTGAGCCAGCAGGCAGTGTAAGCAGTTTGTAAGCCTGGAGGTGCCTAGGAGGGATGAGGCCCAGCAACGTGCCACCGCTGCCGGGGCGAGCCACAGTTGCCCTTATTGCCAGCTTTTCTTTTTTTTTTGGATGTTGTCATTCTTTTTGGGGAGGAGAGATGGGACACCTCAAGAGTTTGCTGTTTTGCTGAAAGGATTAATTTTCACCTGTAGCATCATGTGGGACTTGCGGCCACTCCCTTTCCTCTGCGCCGTCATGTTTTACTGTTCTCTTTCTTTTCTCCATGAAGAAACCGGGAGAGAATGTTCTAGAAACTGCAGCCTGTAGGTGCGGATGGAGGACACAGGGGAGACAGCACTTGATTCTCTCTAGTGGTAAGACTGAATTTAGATGCCAGAGACGGCTACCGAGTGTGGGACCGTCCAAGAGGCTTATTTTTATCCCTGCCTCTTTATGCATTTATGGGATTTCCATATTTGCATAAGCAAAAAGTCTGCAAAAGAATTATGATGATAATAACTAGTATTTATTGAACATATACTACATGCTAACTTTACATGTATTCACTCATGTAACCCATACAACCACCCTGTAAAATAGATGTTTATAGGAGTCTTATTTCCGGATCAGGAGCTGAAGTGTAGAAAAGTAAATAAGGTAATGAGAAATTCAAACTATCAACATTTAAAAAGAGATTGTCAATAAAAAGGAAGGACCTACTGATGCTATGACATGGGTGAACCTCAAAAAACATTATGTTCAATGAAAGAATCAGGACAAGAGAACATGTATTGTACAATTTCATTTATGTGAAGTGTCCAGAACAGGCAAATCTATTGAGACAGAAGGCAGATTAGTGGTTGCCTGGGGCAAGGGGTGGAAATAGGGAGTAACAGTTAATGGGCACTTGAGATCTTATTGGGAGAGATGAAATATTCTAAACTGATGTATAGCAATAGTTGCATAACTTGGTAAATTTACTAAAAACCATTTGAAATGGGTGAATTGAATAATATGTCAAATATGACTCAAAAACTTATAAAACAAAGAAATGTAATTAAAATATGAAAGTCTAACATTTATTGAGCACCTGACATGCACTTTACAGGGATTTTTGCCGGTGCTGACAGCTTGTTCACTTGTTTACCTGAGCTCATCTCTGGTGAGAAGGTTTTTTGTGCCAGGAACCATGCCAGGGTGCGGGAGTATAGCGGTGACCTGGACTTGGTTCTGGTTCAAGGTCCCTGCCCTGATGGAGATGGTGGTGTAATGGGTGTTGGGATTAGGGTGGGGTGGAGATGCAGATGAAAAAGCCAGCGATGGTAAGAGAGTGTACCTGGTGCCTTCATGGGATAGGCATGGTGCTGACATAGCCCAGAGGGTGCACTGCAATCCAGGCCTGGTGGGTGCTGGGAGGGCTGAGGTTTTGTGCATGAAGCTGAGACTTGAAGGACAAGGGGTAGTTACCATGTGAAATGGTGAGAGTGAGGTGAGGAGAATGAAAGTTGTTTGATTATTCATTCATTCATTCATTCATTCATTCATTCATTTATTCATTCATTCATCATTTATTTATCATTTATGCACTCATTCATCCAGTAACTGTTATTGGGGGCCTGCCCTGTACCCAGCCCTCTGACAGGGCTGACAAGGTAACCATGACAGAGACAGAGGGTATAGAAAGGGCCTGTGGGTGAAGTTATGCCCATTTCACTGATAGGGAAATGGAGGCTTATAGATGTAAAGTGACTTGCCAGGTTACACAGCTGGAACAGAGATACAAACCTAAGCCAATTTAGTCTCAAAAGCCCATCCCTGGAATGCATAGTCTCTTTCTGCTTCCAAGAAGAAGCCAGATCAAGAAACAGAACATCTCACTTTTGCCCCTGTGAGTCCACAGAACTGTGTTCTAGCCATTTTGTTTGTACATATCATGTTTCCACCATCAGTTGTAAGTTCCTTCTAGTCCGGGACGACTTCCTCCATTTCCTGAAGATCTCTTGATCTCTGCTCAGCCACCTCCTCCAGGTCAGATTTCCCTCCCCTGAAACTCCTCCCGCATCTCAGGACGGTATTTTGAATTGTCTGTTCTCCATTAGCTCCCCCAGAACTCTTTAAATTCTTGCTTTGCTCACAATTGTTTCTCTAGCATTGAGGCGGGGTCTATGCCAGAGCCAGTGCTCAATAGATGATCATGGAATGTTTGACTCTTCAGTTCACAGGACAGGGCAGGGGATGCCCCCCATCCCCAGGGTTTCATACCCCAACTCCAGGGCAATTCTGTTGTCAGAAATGCTAGAAATGCTGTAGGGAACCACTCCCCAGGTGTGGCTCCTTATTTGGTGAAGTCTGTGGACCCCTTCTCAGAATAATTTTTTTTTAAAATTGCATTCAGATTAAATGAAAACAATTTTTTACTAAAATACAATTGTCAAAGTATATAAAAACTTTTGTGATATATTAACGTGTTTTTTTATTAACACACTAAATAAGATTTAGTGGTGAGCTTGATATGATCTTTTTATAAAAAATTTATTTATTGAGAGAGAGAGAGAGAGGTTGATTTGTTGTTCCACTTATTTATGCATTCATTGGTTGATTCTTGTATGTGCCCTGACTGGAGATCAAACTCACAACCTTGGTGTATCAGGATGATGCTCTAACTCAGTGGTCCCCAACCTTTTTTGGGGCACAGACCAGTTTAATGTCAGAAAATATTTTCACGGACTGGCCTTTAGGGTGGGATGGATAAATGTATCACGTGACCGAGACAAGCGTCAAGAGTGAGTCTTAGACGGATGTAACAGAAGGAATCTGGTCATTTTTAAAAAATAAAACATCGTTCAGACTTAAATATAAATAAAATGGAAATAATGTAAGTTATTTATTCTTTCTCTGCGAACCAGTACCAAATGGCCCACAGACCGGTACCAGTCTGCGGCCGGGGGGTTGGGGACCACTGCTCTAACTGAGCTACCTGGTCGGGGCCTAACCTGATATGATCTTAATTTCAAAGTTGTGGTAGCTTAAACAATATTTTGAGATATCTACAATGACTGAAGTGTGACATGAAAATATCGGTGATTTCTATTAGTGGCAAAACCATAGGGGACTTTTTACCTGGTACCTGCATTTGTGGTCAAAGGAAACGCTAAGTACCATTTAGAGATTGGTGAAATGAAGCTACAACTTTTGTCCATCCCAATGTCATGGACCCCCTCAGAATTTTATCCTCACTCCCTCGGGGGGGGGTGTGTGTGTGTGTCCGTGAACTCTTGCTTTAAGGCAAAGGGATTTTGACTCTTTAGGTTAGATAAACAAGAAAATCACCAAGAGATGAGAGAACAAAGAGTAAATAAAGAGCAGTGACCACAGTGGGTTGGGATAAACAGAGAAAGGTTTCAGGACAGGCCAGTTTCATGCTGCCTGTTGTTCAAGTGAGCTTGTTTTGGAAGGAAGAAAGGAGCTGGGGTGAGGGAAGAAAACATGTGGAGGGTTTGCTCTTGTGACTGAATCAAAAACAGCATACTAACATCACAGCCTTGACCTCACCCTAGAGCAAGCCCATATCACCTTTGTGTCTCTTTTGTAACTGAGAACACTAAGCCATTGTCCCTGTAAAACAGGGTACCTGCCCTCAAGCTCATACACAATGAGACAAAACAAACACAAAAATTAATAACAAGACAAATATTAAATTGCAATTCAAAAAAGTGTCCAGAAGAATCTAGAACATGCCACATATCTGGCTAAGTGCACACAGCACAACCCACAGGCGTTCAAAGGTGGGGGTTTAAACCCCCACCTCCCTTCTGAGGTTTGTGGAGAGGATCAACTGGGGAAATGGACAAGAAGCCAGCAGAATCGGAAGGACAGTTAGAGCATGCACTTTGGGACTGCTTGCTACTCCTCTGGTCTCAGTGACCTTTGTAAAATGGGGAGAATAACTAAGCATGGCATCTGACATATATTCAACACTCAATAATGGGAGCTATTATTACCATTGAGAAAATGATAGGTGTTTGCAAATTGATTCTAGAGACACCAGACTTGGAGAACTTGGTCTTTAGAGTGGGAGATCTGAAAGTATTTGAATGAATGTAAGAATGAATGAATGTGTCCTCGGGTTGGCTCCGCCCTCCATATTGGGTCCTCCCCCGTGTTGTCCCCTAAACGGCTCAATGAAATGAACCCCCAGCTCTGGGGTCAGCTACATCTCAACGGATGAGTGTGACACGATAGAGAGGAGATCTTTCTCAGCAGGGGAGCGACAACAGCTCAAGCCGAACAGGCTGGTTTCGTATTCCGGAATGGTCTTCTCTCCGTCTCACCAACCCCTAGCCCCCACCCCCAATCGGCGTGGCGCCTCCGTATACCCGGGGACTGGAGGGCTCTGCAGTGCATGACGGATCTTAGGGGCAAGCAGTCGAGGCGCCTGCCTGAGTCCACCGCGTGGGGAGCGTGCCGGCGGAAGAGCGGCCTCATCCTGGGAAGGTCGATTTAAGCCTCCCAGGCTGAAGTGGGGGTGAGGTGCCGATGCGCCTTCGGATGCTATGGTCCCCCAGCCCTTATAGGTTGAAGTCTTCCGTACCCCGTGGGAATCTGAGGCCTGAGGAATTGGGGTGGGAAATAAGCAGAACCTCCTTTCCTGAGGACGTGGGGGAGAGGGCTACTTAAAGGGAGAAACGAGCGCTGCCGAGACTGCAGGTCCCTTTAAGAGGCCGGGCTGGCTCTGCGGCGGCTCCAGCTAACCATGTGCCTGGGGTTGCTGTGCGGTCTCCGTCCCCCGGCAAAGAATCCCAGCTGCACCCGGCAGCAAGACCCCGCTCAGGAGAGGCGTGGTCCAGTGGGACGTGGGAGGGGCCAGAGCTGCAGGCAACTGTTCATTGGAGCCGAGAACGCCGCGGCCCGGGAGTGGGAGGAGTCACAAAAACGTGGGCTGGGCCTGGCGCTGCGGGTGTCGGGGGCGGGGCCAGGGGCTCGAGAAGGGCCGCAGGAGCCGGTGGGCGGGGCGACTGTGGAGGCGGGGTCTATGTCTGCAGTGGGCGGGGCCCGCCGCAGAGGGGCAGTGCCGGCCAAGAGTCCTCTGCGCGCCGCTACCGCGGCGCTTCCACATCGCTTCTGACAGCCCCGGCGCCGGTATCCGCGACCCTCGCTACCTCGCACAGCCGCCGCGGCCTCCATAGCAGCCTGAGTCGCGTCCCTTGCCTCCGTGCCCACATCCGGGGGCGGTTCGGCTCGCAGTCGCTGCGGAGGCCGCATCTGGAGAGCATCTGGAAACCAGCCGGCCGGCCACGCTGGAACCCGCTCCCAACCTGGCCCGGCCGCGCCGGGAACCTTGCTTGGAGCTGGAGCCTCCCCTGGAGCCGCGGGCCCGGGCCCCTGAGCTGCGCAGCCGGCGCATGGTGAATTCGTTGCTGTTCGGAGAGATGGCTTTGGCCTTCGGCTGTCCGCCGGGCGGTGGCAGCGGCGGGGGCTGCCCCGGCGGGGGCGGCGGCGGCGGCGGGGCCGGGCCAGGGCCATCGCCGGTGACTGCGGCGCTGCGGGACGACCTGGGCTCCAATATCCACCTCTTGAAGGGCCTCAATGTGCGCTTCCGCTGCTTCCTGGCCAAGGTGCACGAACTGGAGCGGCGCAACCGGCTTCTGGAGAAGCAGCTAGAGCAGCAGCAGAGCGAGCGCGAGCGGCGGCTGCGCTACAAGACCTTCTCCCGCGAGCAGGCCGTGCAGACCGGGCCGGATCTGCTACGGCCACCCGTGTCCGGTAGTGGGCACGGCATTGGCAGCGGCGCGGCAGCCGGCACCAACGCCAACACCGTGGCCCTGGGCGGCCTGCCCCCCGGCGGCGGCTCTCATCCGCAGTATTACGGCCGCCTGCCTGGGACCATCTGGAGCTACACGCAGGTGCGGCGCACGGGCGGCGGTGGCGTGGAGACGGTGCAGGGCCCCGGCGTGTCGTGGGTGCACCCCGACGGCGTGGGCGTACAGATCGACACCATCACACCCGAGATCCGCGCGCTCTACAACGTGCTGGCCAAGGTGAAGCGCGAGCGCGATGAGTACAAGCGGAGGTGAGTGCGGCCCCGCCTCTCCGCCAGCGGCCGCGGAATGTGTATGTTGGGGAGGGGGGGGGCTGGTAGCAGCCAGTTGGTCTTAGCAGGTGGGCTGGAAAATGCAAAGCACCTTGCACATGCTTGGAAAACCTAGTTTTCTAGTTCCGAGAATGGGGGCGGGCGCTGACCACAGCAGGGGACACCTCTGAGTCCTCGTACCAGTCACATTGTTTTGTAGGTGACAAAATAATCATCAGTATTTTGAATAATTTCATTTAATTCCCACGGCAACACAGAGTGTTGGACATTTTATCACCGTTTTATAAACTAGGAAACTAAGGCATAGAGATGCAAGTGATTTGCGTAAGGTGTCTTGGCTAATTATGTGGTGAAACCAGGATTTGAACTTTGATTTTAAGTACTCCTGGCTAGTCTGTCTCCCAGTCTAGGTACTTTCACAAGGATGTGGAGGTGTGCTCTCCTCTCTCCATGGGTGACAGGAAAAAACTGTTAAGTGACCCACCGACCTTTTGCTCCTTGAATTAAATGAGATAATGTATTTGAAAATGGATCTCTCCCTACCCACTGGGGCTAGGATATGCCTTCTTGCTCCAGCCTTGTAAGGTCCAGCTGGCTGTACTGGATAACCAGACCCACATCAGATTGGCCACAAGCTTTTAAAAACACCTCCCTTTACTCCTCCCCCACTTTTGTTGTGGGTTTTGGGGTCCCAACAAACTCAACCCTAAAGGCCCACAGAAGGAAGTACCTTGGACTGGAAGAATGGACATTGAATGGACTAAGACCACCATCTCTGAGTAGAATGTGGGGCAGACTACCTGTAGGACTGGCCAGTACATTTCTACCCAGCCCCGACTCCCTAGGTGGGAAACTAATATTCTTTCTTGCCTACAGCCTGGCTGATTGTAATGTCTGCTCCACTTTCCAGTAGAAGGAGAGGGGTCTGTCTGTAGCATCTTGGGCTTGGCAACTCTGCATTAGGAACCTTGGCTCTGGACTGGATTTGGAGGATGTGCTGAGAAGGATCTTTTCTTCCATGCCTTGAGTCCTGGTACTCACCTGAGCACAGAAGTCTGCCCAGTGAGCTGGCCGTGGGTGGGTCTCCCCCCTTTTTTTCTACTGGTCAAGTGTCAGCTCTATCACCTGCCATTGAGACTGTAGAATCACTTGGAAGCCTGTTTGCCCATCAGAGATATAGAATAATGAAATTCACCCACAGTTGCATGAGGGGAAAGTAGGATGGTGATGCTTTTTGGAAGGTAAAACATAATCAGGTTGATGCCATTAAAGATGGTAGACTCTTTGTCAAGTTAGCAGGGAACAGATGCCTGGAGTCTCAGAGCTCTCTCATGTGGGGCCTGGTTTTCTGGGGGGAAGTCTTACTGCTGTATACTAGCTACTCTTCTGGGCTGGTTGCCTCTCTTGAGATCTTAAGAATGGCCTGGTGCCCTGCCATGGGAAGGCCACCTCTCTGCTCCTGTGGGCAGCTTCATTGGGGGGTGGGTGGGGTAAGGAAACAGGCCCTTGCTCTTGATGGTGAAACTCAAAGGGATGGGCCCTTCTGTCTGCCACTGTTGATTGTGTCGTCATGCCCCAGGCTTGTGTTGTGTTTGTTTTATTGTGTGTGTGCTTCTTGGACCTGGCTACTAAGGAGATGGAAAAACTATGCCCAGTCTTAAAGGAGGTAGGTTGGCGTTGAGAAATGCTCTGTTTAATTTGCGCTCAGGGTGTGGGCTGTGATGTCAGCTTCTACTGCAGGCCTGGAATGAGACAGGCGCTGCTGGGACAGGTGGAGTGCGGGTGTGTCTTCCCGCCTGCTGCGATGTGTGTGTACCTTCTTGTCCTTCATTTTTTCATGGACTGGGGAGACGCACCTTTTCTGAAGTTGATTCAGGGTTCAAGTTGGGCTTTTCCAAAGCTAGTGTACTCCTGTAATTGGGCCTCAGTTTCTTTATCTGTAAAGGGAGAGGTGGGTGGTATATCATCTTCCAGCCCCAGGCTTCCTCAGAGATGCCTTAGGGCAGTGGTCGGCAAACTCATTAGTCAACAGAGCCAAATATCATCAGTACAACGATTGAAATTTCTTTTGAGAGCCAAAGTCTTTAAACTTAAACTATATAGGTAGGTACATTGTTATTAACTTAATTAGGGTACTCCTAAGCTGGCCTTTGCTAAAAACGTCCTCAATCTGATTGAGCCACATGTGGCTCTTGAGCCGTGGTTTGCCGACCACTGCCTTAGGGGTTCCTTGAATAGTAAATAAAAATTAACATTTAAAATATATTAAAATGTTAATATGATCATAAAAATGTGCTCACTCACTTTTAAGTTCTTTTTTTTTTTTTTTTTTTTTCATCTTTCTGAAGCTGGAAACGGGGAGAGACAGTCAGACAGACTCCCGCATGCGCCCGACCAGGATCCACCCGGCACGCCCACCAGGGGGCGATGCTCTGCCCACCAGGGGGTGATGCTCTGCCCCTCCGGGGCATCGCTCTGTTGCGACCAGAGCCACTCTAGCGCCTGGGGCAGAGGCCAAGGAGCCATCCCCAGCGCCCGGGCCATCTTTGCTCCAATGGAGCCTCGCTGCGGGAAGGGAAGAGAGAGACAGAGAGGAAGGAGAGGGGGAGGGGTGGAGAAGCAGATGGGCGCTTCTCCTGTGTGCCCTGGCCGGGAATCAAACCCGGGACTTCTGCACGCCAGGCCGACGCTCTACCACTGAGCCAACCGGCCAGGGCACTTTTAAGTTCTTAATGTTAACTCATCAAAGTTCACACACTAACTTGTTAGTAGTTGGACTCAAACGAAAGCCTTTCTTTGGCTGTCTCTGTTTGTCTGAAGAGTATTTTGAGATTACAAAGCAAACTACTGAGAACTATACCTCTTTGTAGCTACGAATCTGTGTGAGTCAGGATTTTCTTCATACTCTGCAGCCAAAACTGGAGATAAAATTAAACGGAATATGGAACTGTCATCCATGATCCCAATGCTAATATTAACGGATCAAAATAGCCTCATCAGCCTCGGAGATTGAATTCAGAGTAGGTTACATATTTGAACCAGCAATATAAATTTACACAAGTAACATTCTGGTTGTACTTGTTCCTGCAGTCTGCTTTCTCACAAGAATTTTGCTTTGTGAGGAGGGTGGGCATGTGATCCACTTTATAAAAAGTTTAAATACCGCTGGACAAGATGATCTATCTCAACGGGTCTTTCCGGCCTTGGCCATATAGAAATCTGAGTTTCAGCTCCCAGCCCACTTCTGATTTCCTGTCCATAAGAGAAGTCATAGGCTGAGGCATGCGACCAAGGTATTTGCCCGGGCTGTTGGCCACCGAAGGCTTCAGGCCCTTCATGGATATCTAGCGTGGAGCCCCAAGCAGGGAGCATCGGGAGGAGCCTGTGCCCTGAAAGGAAAGGTTCCAGGGTTGCCTCTGGTCCAGCCGGAGCTGCTCACAGCTCCGAGAGCCCATTTGTTTCCCCAAAGGGCGACCTTGGATGTGTAGCTCAGTGTTCTCCAAGTTGAAGACTTTTGGGGTTCCACCTCCATGACTTGTGGCCATATCCACATACCACCACCTGTGTTTTTTCTTATGTAAGATATTTGTAACAGCTTTATTGAGGTATAATTTACATATCATAAAACCCTCTCATATTTAAGCATAGCAGTCAATGATTTTTCGTAAATCCACAGAATTGTGCAACCATCACCACAGTCCGTTTTGGAACTCTTGCATCACCCCCGAAAGATCCTTCAGGCCGCTTTCCAGTTAATCCCCACTCCTGCCACAGCTCAGGCTGCAGCTCATCTGCTTTCTGTGTCCCTAGGTTTGCCCTTTCTGGACATTTCCTGGGAGTGGAATCATGTACAAGGTAGTCTTTGTGTCTGGTTTCTTTCCCTTAGATAATGTTTCTGAGATTCGTCCTGTTGTAGCACGTATCAGTACTACATTCCCTTATGTTGCAGAATGACATTCCACTGTAGGGGTAGACCACATTTGTTTTATCCGTTCACCTGTGTAGTCAATGCAGTTTAAATGGAAAAGGTCACCTGTTTACCACCTCATATCATCTCATGTGCCGTCAGTGGTACGGGACTCAACCTAAACCGGAGCCCATGGCCCGGTGGGGCCCCAGCCCTGGCCCTGCTCTCTGCTGCTTGGTTTTGCCTTGGTCCAATCAGCACTGAGCTCTTTATGGGGGGTAGGGGTGGATATGTGGTTGCCGAAACTGTAACACTGACAAGGTTGTCAAGCATTGATTTGGAAACCAAAACAAATGACTTTGCTCTGTCACCATGCAGTGCCACCAAGATATCCTGTTCTGAGTTTACAAGCTGGGGGCTTTCCCCTGGGAGAGTCCGGCTGAATCTCTGAACTTTAAACAAATAGAACATTCTCTGAATTGGCATCCAAGAGACCCAGACTTCAGGTCGGGCTCTGCCACCACATGCTGTGTGACTTTTAGGCCACTTGCTGCTCTCTCTGAGCCTTAGGCGCTCCCCCTTTACACAAGGGTGATCCCTCCCAGCTCGCTCCATGCTTTGGGTCTGTGACTTGGAGGGGCTTGGGTCCAGGCTGTCCTTTCTGCCTCCTGGGATGGTATGCTGGGTCTCCCCCTGTCCTGACTCCGGCCCAGCGTGGTTTGGAACTGGGTGGGTTTTTTTTTATTCCCCTGTGGTTTGCCAAGTGTCTGTGCCCCTGACTCAAGTCAGCACGAAGGGCTTTGTTTTTCCCTGGTACCTGGGGTGACCAGAACTTCATTGGAGAGCCAGGAGGGAGTATGGGACCACGGCCATTTAATCTGGTGCTTTTTAGGTAGGCCCTTTGGAGCCTTGGGGTGATTCTGGGGACAATGGGGGGGGGCTGAGCTCCTGGGATCCCATGCCAGCCACAGCAGTTCCATTTCTGTGACTCTGCAATTGATATTCTGGGGAAGATTCAGTTGGAAAACAGGGTTCTGCAGTTAAGAAAGAAAAAAAATCACTCATTCAGCTGAGATGGGGAAACTGAGGCCCAGAAGGGACTGACCCACAGAACCACATGGGCAGACCTGTCTGCCCTTGAGAGCTATCCTCGCGGCTCCGAGGTGATGCCATCATCTGCCTGAGCTGGGGGCTTGGAAGAGCTTTTGTCACCTTTTTGTGTGTTTGCCTTTAAGCATTTTCTAAAAAGCCACTTTCAGGGATGGAAAGGACTTTTGTCATAGCTATTTCTGATTGTGAACTGGAAGGGTCTGGGCTGTCAGCCCGAATAGAGGGCTCTAAAAGGGGGTGGTGGGTGAGCCAGCTGCAGTGTCCCCTGCCTTTCCCATCACACCCCGGGAACCCTTGAGCAGGTCAAGGTCAGCCTGAACATCCCGAAGCCAGAAGACTGCCTCCGAGAGCCGGTCGGAGGGCTTTGTTTGTGTCATTTCTGTGGACACGTTGGTCATTTCTGAAGCTGCCACTAATGTGGCTTCTTTATTTCTGATTTTCCCGGGAGGCAGTCTGGGATGGTGAAAAGAGCGTTCAAGTCCCTGCTCAGACACTCTCTGTGTGACTCCGGGCAATTGCTTGGCCTCTCTGAGCTGCCTGAGCCTCCACTTTCTGTAAAAGAGGGAGAAGACTGTTGCCTCCCCAGAGATCCTGGGAGGAATCCATGAGCTCACGTGTTTGGGCACCGGGTCCTTGGTGGGCCCCCTATGCCCCCTCCCCAGCCCGCCCCGTCCTTCTCCCCACAAAGTCTGTTCTCTTCGTTTATAGAGGTTTCTCAGTACAGAGCTGGACTGCCCAACACATCCATTTCAGGACATGTCGCCACTCTCTCTGTCCTGTGGAAGGCGCCGAGATGGTTGGGGGCGGAGGGGAAAAGGGCTACTTCTTTGTCCAGCATCTAAGAAGGGTGTTCTTTCTACTCTTAGCGGTTGATTTGTGCCTCCGGAAATCTCTGCCCTCTTCTCGCCCCCCCACCCCCACCCCCTGTCTCCCAACCTCCTTTAAAAGAAATGCACAACCCCCTTCCATCTAGCTCCTCAGTATTCCAGAGTCTCCTTGCCGCGCTGGCATTCTCTCTGGGGACAAATTTGGGAGGGATTTTCAGAACCTTAAGCTCGAGGGAGGGGGGGATGAGGTCCTAGAAAAGAAAAGGAAGCAGAAGAGGCTGGGAGACAGCTGACGCTGAAGATTCCTCCTCCCAGGAATGCGGGGCGGGGCCTTCTCCTCGGCCTCCGCCACCGGATGCTGCAAGGTTCACACACACACACACACACACACACACGCACGCACGCACGCACACTCAGACTCCCTCTCCAGGCCTGTGGCACGCATCCCCACACGTGCCGATATTTGAAGGACACAGAAGGGTAGACCCAGAATTTGAGCACGCCTGAGTTGCAGGGCGATGCGCTTACTTCCAGGGGAACTGATTTAACCCGTGCCATGATGGGTTATTCCGGAGGCTGTGTGGGCTTTGTGTTTGGAGTCCTGGCGTTTGATCGCATCGCAGAGATGTAGCTGGGATGGTGTTACGTTTATTCCCCAGGTCATGGGTGGCTAACGGCCTGGGACAGGGAGCAGGCAGGCCTGTTGGCCCCTGTGTTGGGATTAGGATGTGTTGCTCTTCCCTGACTTCCTTCAATGGGGCATTTCTGGACACCCACTGCCGCCCCCATCACAGCACCCTGCACCCTGAATCGTAATCGCCTGGGGTGTGTCTGCACCCCCCCCCCCTCGCCCACTGTAAGCTCTGCAGGGCAGGCTCTGGGTCTGTCTTCTTCATCCTGTAGTCGCAGATCCCAGCTAGGGCCTGGCAGACTCCCCCCTGAGCGAGTCCTTGTGCAGTGAGGGAGGCGTTGTGCCTGGCTGCTGTGTGCTGGTGGGCCTCAGTGGGGCCAGGGGATGTAAGGCACAGGTGGCCTGGGTGACCAGCATGGACTCTACATTCGGGGACTTGCAGCTTGTGGAGGGAAGGGTGGTTTGGACTTGGAGTTGGGAGACCCGTGCTCCAGTCCTGCCACGTCAGCGCAACAAGTTTGAATCAACATCCATTGCCTGGTGCCAGATGCTGGGTATTGAGCACCGGAGTCAAAGCTGGGCAAGCTCAGGCTAATCACGTTGCCTCTCTGAGCCTCATTTCCTTATCTGGAAACGGGGGATGCTGAGCTCCGTGTCCCAAGTTGGTGGGAGAAGTACAATGGGCTCACGCAGTGACAGCTCTTTGTAAATGGTGAAGTTCAAGAGTTACATGGCAAGATTTCACAGGCAGAAGGATGGGTACCCTCAGCGGTGAGTGGTGCCAGCTTTGTGAGAATTTGAGAACCAAGCTGGAAACTGGGAGGAGGGTGGTCCATGCCCTTGTTGGCAGCCTCTGGGGGTAGTGTAGCCTCTTGGCATTGCCAGCTGTGAGATACTTAGAAAATTCTGGCCAGATGGGAGGCTGATGCAGATTCCTGATGGTGCTGCTCACCTGCCAGGCTACCCTCCTGCCTTTAGTGAGCACGGGGTGCTTGGTTTCCTGGGCAGGATGTGGTTTCTTACTCTAGTTCCTGGTACAAGAGAGAGTAGTTGTCACCCATTAGTAGACCTGGTACATAACTCTGGTTCCCTTGAGGGGCTGTGGCCTGGCTGAGCCCCCTGGGTGGTGGCATGGGACAGTTAGAGCTCTGTGAAGTCCAGGTTGTGGTCCTGGCTTGTCCGTGGGGTGACCTGAGCTTCCTGTTGTCCATCTGGGAATGGGGCAGTGGGAAAACAGGCTTACCCAGTACTCTGTGAAGACTGTTCTCTCTGTAACTTTACTGGAGTGGTCTGGATTCTGCACAGGACACCTAATCTCTTGCATCTATGTTTGTCGTTCTGTAAACAAAGGGTAAGGTTTCTTATGGGTTCTGCTTCCCGGGGTTGAGGAAAAAAAAATTATTTGAAATAATGGAGTGTAAAACCATTTTGAAAAAGAAAAAAGGTTTAAAAACCAGTCATCATGACTTAATAGCCACCATCAGCTGAGCACTACTATGTACCAAGCTCTGTGATAACTTCTTTAAATAAGTGAGATTTAATTATTTGAGTGAACCCCAGAGGTGAGAATTGAGTATGCCCCTTTTATAGATGACAGGTTCAGAGAGGTGAAGGGATCTGGCCCAGGTTTGCAGCAAGTTCCAGCTGGGTCATCAGACCCCATGTTCAGTGCTCTCCCGGGGGAGACACAGGCTGGCCTTGTCCCATGCCATTTGCGGCAGGCAGGAGGAGGCAGGCTGAGGCACAGGGGTCTTCCCGGCACCTGTCACAATATTGCCATGGCTGGTGGCAGAACAGGAGGTGGCTGCTACTCTAGGAAGACTTCCTGCTGTCACTTTACAATACCTCTTTCTTGAGAAGCCAGTGAAAGTGTCCTCTTTCTTGAGTGGCATGCAGATAAGCCTCCTGGGCCATCATCCTGGGCCGTCTATCTCTCCAGTTCTTTGGGGACCCGACTCTGGATAGGAGAGTTCTTGATCTCAGCCAAAGAGGGTAGTGCCCCTGGGCTGGCAGGCCTGTAGGGGAAGGGATGGAATGCAAGGAACATGAATTATTATTACCTGTCTGGCACTTTCCACGCAATCTGATTTAAACTCTGCAGGATGGAAACGAGGGCTCAGAGGAAAAGTAGCTTGCCCCAACTCATATAGCAAAGCCAGGGCTTGATGTAGGTCACACACTCTGATTCCGTGCTCCTTTTATCACGGCTAACACCTAGGTGCTCGGGGAGTGGCCGGGGCTTCACGCTGATCACAGGCAGGAGAGAGATTGGGAATCCTGGTGGTGGGAGAGAAGCCAGCCTCCGCTCTGGGGCTCAGGTCTCTTTAACTTTTGCTTTCTGTTGGTGCTGTGATCTTTGCCAGGGTACAGGGAACTTGTCACAGTGATCCAGTGCTTCCTGTTGGGGAAGATGAGGCCACAGGGTGTGGATGTCTGAGAAGCCAAGGTTTCGTTCTCTTGACAGTGGCTGGGTGCCCACCACAGCAGCCCCTTCCCTCAGGAGATCAGAGACTGGGCACACGGCAGATGTGACAGTACCACATGACAAGAACCTGCTCAAATAGTGCCTATGAATACTAGGGGCACAATAAATATTTCTTAGTCAATTAATTTATTAAACAATTATTAGTATAGTACTTACTTTTTTTTTTTTTTTCCGCCAGGCTCCATTTAAAGCAGTTTATCTTTAACTCTTGTAACCTCATAATAACCTTCTAAATTGGGTACTATCATTAGCCCATTTTGGAGATGCTGAAACTGAGCCACAGAGACAATAGGGAATTAGGCCAAGACATAGCTTGTAAGCAGCAAGCCAAAATCTGAACCCAGGAAGTCAGGTGCCAGATCCCACCCAGGAAGGGGCATGCTTATTGCAAGTATGTTCGTGCTCTGAGCCTTAGTTTTAGCATCTGTGAAATGGAAGTGATTAATCTGACTTCGTGGGGCTGTTTGGAAGATTAAATGAAGTGATTCCTGCGGAAGCACTTTATAAACTGTTGATTGCTGTGCAGGGGTGGAGACTATGAATCCCTGGGTCCTACCTACACTGTTGTTTCTTTTCCAACTTCCTGTGCAACTGAGAGCTACTCAAAGCTCCATGAGTTGTCCCCTCCTCCTCCCTTTGCATTTATATTCCTGCCTCCCCTGGATCCGGAGACAAGCTCTGATGGGTTGTTGCACAGAAACCTACAAAACTAGGCAGCTTAGAGCAGAGCACTTGTGTAGAACTTGGAAGCTGGGAAGAGAGGAAGCTGCAGCATGATTCCCTCCACTTATCAGCTCCTTGACCTGGAGTCGTTTGCTTCTCTGAGCCCTGTTTCCTTATCTGCCTAATGGGGACAGTCATATCGCATGGACCCAATGGGATGATGGCAGCTGCCGTAGCAACCAGGTATCAGATGAGGCAGGGTGTTCTGGGGAGAGAAGCAGAGGCGGGGATTGGATGGCTCTGGGACCCCGGCCTGGGCAGGAGCCCCTGCACGTGGCGCGGCTGCGGCTGCGGCTGCGCTGGGCCGGGGCTGTCTCCACGCTGTGTCTCTGAGATGCTTGCTCAGCGCTCTCCGGCCTGCGTGCCTGACTTCGGAAGTGCAGGTTCACATAGCACCCCCCTCATCTGCTGTTCCATGGAGAGACGCCCCCGCAGTGGAGACACTGCCTTCCGCCCTCTTTTAACTGGCCATTTTTATTACTTGGGTTATTTAAGACGGTTCTTGGCTTGCTGCCGCCTGTTTGCCGTCCTGGGGGAGGGGAAGAGCTGCTGGTCTAAGTGGACTTTGTGAAATTCCCCGGCAGACAGGCTCCTCTCCAGGCAGGGTCGGTGTATCTTCCCAGGGCTTCCTTTTTGCCCCTGGCCTGCCGTGCTAATGGGCAGAAGGCCATCTGAGGGGACAGTGGGGGGACTGGGACTGGAATAGCTTTGGGAGAAGCGTTGCAAAGTCAGACCACAGGACCAGAGAGCCTTTGAGTTCTGGGTGGGAACTGGATGGGACGTTGGATTCTGGAAGGCACCTGCCCCCGATTAGGGCCAGTTATGACAGGCTTCCTGGAAGAGACGTCACCCGAGTTGTGTTCTGAAGGTGCAGTAAGAGTTCAAGAGAAGGGGGAGGGTGCTCTATGTAGAGAGAACAGCTTGTGCAAAGGCCCGGAGGGGAGACTGCTGTGCTGGTGCCTGGTCCAGAGCTGGTTCCTTGTGCGCAGGCCTGAGTTGGGACAGGGCCAGCCTGGCCTGCCCGCTCTTCCCTCTTCCCTTTCTCATTCTCCTGCCCTCCCTGTGGCCTTGGCCGTCTTTGTTCTGTTTGCTAGCTCGCATCCTCTCTCTTTTCTTGTTTCGGGCTCTGCTCTCTTGGCTGGCTCTCTCACCCCTGCCCTGTCCTTCATCTGAGGCCATGGGGGGCTGTGACGGGGGGGGGGGGGCTGTCCCCCACCCCCACCCTTCTGTCTGATGCCGGGTGCTCTTTGTGTTCTGCTGGGGCTTTGTGAGCGTGTGTGCGTGCCTGCGAGCATGTGTCTGGGGGCCTCTCTACACCCTGTGGTCCTGAGGTCAGGACCCTGCCTCCGGCCACCGCAGACCCTTTGTACTACCCCTTGTCCATCATGGTGGAGGGCAGGGGAGGCTGCCTGGTGAGAGGCTAGTTGCTGGTCTTGGAGGTCCATGCTGGTCATGGAGGACCTCAGCCCCCAGCCCCCACCAAGGCCTGGGCCCAGGATTAGACACAGGGTGGGGAGTTGGGGCAGGAGGCTAAGCTGCTCCCCTCATCTCCCCCAGCCTGACTGCCCTGCCAGTCCCTTCCCCATCACACCTGTGACTTCCTCTTACCCCCTGGCAGGCCCAGAGGGTTGGAGGCTGTGCAGATCATTTAACCCATTCCCTGCTGCCAGGCAATGTCATTACCCCATCATTCCAGATGACTAGATGTGCCTTTTGTCTTTTTTTTTTTTTAATTTTTTATTCATTTTAGAGAGGAGAGAGAAAGGGAGAGAGAGAGAGACAGAGAGGGAGAGAGAGAGAGAGAGAAGGTGGAGAGGAGCTGGAAGCATCAACTCCCATATGTGCCTTGACCAGGCAAGCCCAGGGTTTCGAACCGGTGACCTCAGCATTTCCAGGTCGACGCTTTATCCACTGCACCACCACAGGTCAGGCCGGCCCTTTTGTCTTTTTTAAAAGGTCTGAGTGTTTAGCCTTTAGCATTATATTTTCCTCCACGCCCCCACTCACATACCCCTGACCATGTGGCAGGTGAGGCCCAGGGAAAGAGAGCAGCCATCTCGAGATCTCAGGATTTATTTGAAACCCTTGAACGAGGGGATCCTTCTGGGGCTGCTAGTATTTTAAAGAGGGTTTTGAAAACTCCCAGAGGCCTATACACTTGAAGTGAAGAAACCCCTGCAAAGCTGAAACATGGAGCCTGTCAGCTGGAGTCCGCAGGGACCCAGCCTGGCCCCTCGGTCCACATCTGGGTTTTTAGTGCTCGTGCTGGGCTCTCTCAGCCTACAGAGGAGATGTGAGGTCGCCATGGGCTTGTTGTCTCCTTATAACTAAAGGCACTTCCTTGGCCTCAGCCTGGCTTTGGAGTCTTGGGGTGTTGACTGATTGACCTACTACCCCTGTCTCCCAGCCACATGCTTGGCTGCGCCAATGCTCTGTGCCTCAGTTTCCCTCTATATAAAATGAGATGACAACCACAAAGGTTGTTGAGAAACCTGGTGAAAAGGGGGTGAGGGCCATCTCTACCCCCTTGTCTCAGGAGAGCCCTGCTGTTGGATGGTCTGAGGATGTTGGAATTGGGTGACCTATAAAGGCTGACCCTCCAACCCCCACAAACACCATGTTTCCGAGCCCTTAGTCTGGGGACATGGCCTGACAACGGGTATGTCTGGATCTCTTTACAGTTTCGCATGGAAAATCTTAATGTTACTTTTATACTTGCCTTAGAAAAAATACTAACGTTTGAAGCATTAGGACTTACCTAAGTTGGGGAAACTGAGGCCCGGACTCAGCAGGCTCCCGGCAGAGCCAGGATTAACTTGATGTCAAGTTCAGGGAGCCCCAACTCCTAGGTTGTCCCTTTCTGTGCCTTAAAGCATGATACGTCCATGGAGAGGGTTAAAAGGAAATTGCATTGTTCACTCGTCCTTGGTGCACACTATGGGCTCAAGGTCTGGGCTGTCACGTGGGTGGGAGCTGCAACTCTGGAGTGAGAATGTCTGGATTTGTATCATCGTCCTAAACTTCAGTTCTCTCATCTGTAAAATGGGGATGCAGCATTAGCTCACAAGGTTGTCGTTAGTATATTTCAGTATTTCAGTGAAATAGTACACGCCTAGTGCTGAGTGGGGTGCTGCCCACTAGATGTTTCGCCTTGTCCGTCCTGCCCAAGCCTGGCCCTACCCAGCCCCCAGGCCCGTGCAGTGGTAACTGCCTACTCCCCCCTCCCCCCTTCTGGCTGCAGGCTGGCCCTTTGTGTTCAGGGCACTTCCTTTCTCTAGCCCAGCCGCCTGCCTGGCCAGTGAGGAGATCATATCTCCTCTCCCCCCACCCCAGCAAATTGTCAGCGCAGGGTCACTGGGAGGACAAGACCTAGCTTTCAAGGCCGTGTCTATGACACATGTCCCCTGAAGCCTGTAGCTCCCAGTAGCCTGTTGGAGAATGGACTTGAAGGGAGGGGCGAGGTGTCTGTTCCTGTCCCGGCGTCCCTGGAGTGTCTGTCCCTGTCTTCTAACCTCCTTGTGCAGATGAGAAGGCAGCCTCAGGAGGTCACATCCCTGGCCTGAGGTCTCACCATGAGGCCGAGGCAGAGCTGGGATTCGAACCTGGGTCTGGCAGACTCTTCCAGAGTACTTCCTGTCACAGTGATGGGCTCAGTCTCCCAGGCTGAGAAATGGGCCGCATAGCCGTGGCTCTGGCCCTTGGGCTGAGGTACGGGAGTTGGAGGTCTGAGTCCTGCCTAGCCCCTCAGCAGGCGGAGGGGCAGCTGTTTGCCTGCCGAGCCTCCGTAAGGCGACAGGAAGATGGCTCCCGTTCCCCTCCAGCCACAGCCTGCCTCTCTGAGGCCTTGTGGGTAAAGTGCTCGCTCCCAGATCTTGGTGGAGAGGTGACGTTGAAGGCTGTCTTGGCATTGTTTTTCCAGAGTTGACGTCAGGGCAGCTGGTTTAGGGTTTCGTCTCTGAGACAAAGGCGGCTTTGTAGCTTCTGCCCAGTTTGAGTGCAGGCACATCACCCCCCAAGGTGGGAAGGAGGTGGCAGGGACCGTGGGGCCCAAGCCCGGAGCCCGGGAGGCTTGGCTTTCCCTCAGCTCCTCCCAGAAGAAAGCCAGGACCTCACGATCCTGTAATACTCATCTCGCCGTTTCCCAAGAGTATCTCCTGTGCCGTCACAGGTCAGAGTTCATGGGTGTGTTCTCTGGATATCACGACACTCCTAAAGAGTGGCTGTGGTCATCCGCTGTCCAGAGGAGGAGACAGTCTCGGCACTGGCTTAAAAGATCCCCATTGGGTCGGTCCCACCACTGTTGAGTTTCTCTCAAACTCAGCTTTGGAACTGTAACTTCAGAGAGTCGAGGTGCCCTAGGGAAAGGCCAGTGCAGGTAAATCCCGTGACTTTGGGGATCCCTAGCTTTAATTTCTTTTTAAAAATATTTATTTATTGATTTGAGAGAGAAAAAGAGAGAAACATTGATCTGTTCCTGCACATGCCCTGACCAGGGATAGAACCCGCAACCTTCGTGCATCAGGATGATGCTCCATCCAACCAAGCTGTCTGGCCATAGTGTTAATTTCTGTTCTCAGGGTTCAGAGTTGGGTCACTTGGAGTGTGTGTTGCATATGTAACCATGCATCTGTGGGTATGTACACATGTATGTACAAGTTACAAGGAGGAGATTGGACAGGGAAGGATCTATAGGCATGAGAAAGTTATCCAGAGGCCTTCTGGGCAGGTGTTAAGGAACCATTCCAGGGGATGCATAGGAACTTCTGCTCTTCTTGTTCAGGAATTACCCCACTTTATCATCCATCCATCCATCCATCCATCCATCCATCCATCCATCTATCCTTTTTGGGACCCCTGTACTCAGGCCCTATGCTTGGGCCTTGGGGATAATGCTTCATGGACCAGAAAGGCAGACTCCTGTCTGTAGGGAGCTTGCCAAGTGACTGTTAAATCAAAGCTGGAAGAGTCCTTAGAGAGTGTTTAGTCTCTCCCCTAACGCACAGTTTTTCAGAGAGGGGCAGTGACTTTCCCAAGGTTGCACAGCAATTTGAGGCAGAGCTAAGGACTCACCGCCAGGTCTGTGGACCCCAGCCCCATGTTCTCGCCCCTCTGCTGTCCTGGCTGGCCACCCTCTCGTCCAGCCCCTCCCTCCGTGGCTATTTTGATGTGTTCTTGGCTTTTCCGGAGTCCTCTGCAGCCTCTGTCCTGAGAGACGTGCAGAGATGCTGGCTGGACCAGAATGTCAGCCCCGGACTGGGGCCAAGCTTGGCCGTGCTCTGCCTGAGGTGACATACTTGTCTGTTTGGAATGCCAGGTTAGCTGGACACCTGAGTGTGAAGACCCTGAGGCCCTGCTTTACTGTTCCTTGTGGACAGGGCTTGCTGTCCCCAGGGGGGTCTCCAGAGGTCATCTGTTCCTTCTTCACCTTGAGGCTAGGACCACTGCAGACTCTACTTAAACACCTTACTGCCTTGGAAGAGCATTCCAGAGCCTTCCCCTAGATATGCCTTCCAGTGTCCTTGTCCCTTTTTCCTTTGGGAAATGCTTCCTGATCACTAGCCCTAATCCCATGTGCAGCTATCTCCACCTGTTTAGCCTTCCACAGAGTAAGGGCTGGTGGATTTCAACTGCCTGGTAGTGACCCTTCCCAAGTTCTCAAGGCAGCAGCCCCATCCCGCCTCCTCCTGAGGCTTACTCTTCCCCTGAGTCCCTCCTGACTCATGCGCACTGGTTGGGGCCTGCTCTGTGTGGGAAGGATCTGGCCGGTCCCTCCCTCCCTTCCTCTCAGATCCACAGGTTCCTAGCGGGGAGGCACATTCCGTCTCCTGGCATCATAGAACCCTCTGAGCTGGCAGTGGCCCTGGAGCCCAGGGATCACCCTTACCCCACCTTTCCTGATGGAGAAACTGAGGCTTGAGTGACGCGTCTGCGCCATTCAGCCAGCCTGGCGGAGCTGGGCCCCTCCTTCACAGGGCAGTGCTGTTTCCAGGGTCTGGCCCGGGAGTGGGTTTTCCAGCCTAATAAAGGTGGCTGGTGGCCTTCTGGCCTGGTGGTCCCTGCCCCTGACAAGTGTCCTGGAAGCAAAGCAGCTGTCCCCACCTGTCTTCCCAGGGCTCCCAGACCAGGATCCGTGCCGCCCCCTGCTTGCCCTTTGAGCTGGCAGATTCCTGGCGGTCCAGGCCTGACCTCTGAGCCCTGCAGGTCCAGGCGTGCCCTAAAAGCCAGGCAGCAGCCTCCTCCACTCCCACCTGTCCCCTGGTTCCCTCTCATCTCATGGCTTCCCTGTCCCCCTCTTGGCTCTGGGGAGACCCCTCACTTTCAAGGGTGGAGGACAGGAGAACTTAGTGTATGACAGCAGTTAAGTTGCCCAGGGGATACTGGCTCCTGTGGGCGTCTGGGGCAAGAAGGGGTTAAGCAGCTCTGCCTTCTGGGGCTAGACTCCCAGCTGGTGTCCTGGCCCCTCAGGCCAACCAGGCCATCTGGCTTGACAGATGCCACTTGGTGTTCCATCTGTCCCAAGGCAAAGTCACCAGGAAGAGGCCTTTGTACGTCTATTGGGGTGGGTGTAGACCAGCTGTCTATCCCTAGCAGGCCAGGCAACTTGGGAAGGGGCCCACCCCTGGGCAGGCTGCTTGTCACCTACTAGAGGCAGCAGTAGGGAGAGCCTGAGTCCCCCCGGGGTGGCGAGAGCTTACTGGTACAGAGGGGTCTCAGGGTGCAGGGATGGGCCCAGGGTCAGTGCAGGCGGAGTCAGAGTCATACTGGGCTCTGCTTGCTGCTCTGCCCTACAGCCCCAGCCCATGAGCTTATTCGTCCAATAAATACCACTTGAGGGCCTACTATGTGCTGGGCACTTAAAGACTCTGAGTACCAAACAGCACCCCAGTCTCAGCGTGGGGAAGAGGGAATCCAGAGGATGGAGCCTCTGAGGGGACCAGTGTCACATCTCCACCAAGCCCAGGACCTTGGGCCCTGGAAGAGCACTGCCCCCCAGCCCCCAAGCAGTTGGAGGTGGGGTCTGCTTGCTAAGATGATCAGAATAAAGGTGATGCTCGGTGTTCACGATCTTGTACAATCCTCACAGCCCAGGGAGGAAGGTATGGTCATTACCCCCATTTTATAGATGAGGAAACAGACAGAGGCTCACAGAGGTAAAAGTCACTTTTACCAGATCTCCAGCTGGGGCGTGGCTGAGTCTGTCTGACATCAGAGAGCGTAAGGGATGGCCAAGTCGACAAGGGGCGGGCATGGGTATAAAGGGCCTCACCCATTCCCCCCAGGCCGCTTCTTCACTCCCTCTGTCTTGGACCATCTCCTTTTTGGCTTCTTGCTAAGTCCAGTCCAGGGGTCGTGTGGCAGGAGGGCCATGTCTCAGGGGAAGAGAAGCCCAGTCAGATTTGAGAAGAGAACTTGTGCTGGTCCTTTGAGAGGGCTGGAGTTGGTGACCCTCTGCCTCCCCCGGTCTGGGCACCTGGCAGGATCTGGGCAGCTTGGGGGACTGGCTATGGAGCAGAGGCTCCGTAGTGTCTGAAGGGCTCCCTGGCCATCTGAGGGCCTGGCAGCTGGGCTCGGCTTGGGGAGAGCTTCACTTTAGGGGCCGTGGTCAGAGCCCAGGATGGGGCCCTCTGCACTTTGCTTTTGAAGTTTGAAGGTCATGCAACTTGGGGCCCAGTCTGACCCCCAGGAAACTGAGGTGCACACTCTCGGACCTCCTCCCTTCCACTCTGAGGCCACCTGACACAGAGAAAGGAGCCCAGGCTTTGGGGTAAGAGAGACCTGTGTTCCAATCCAGCATCCTACAAGGAGATCAGTGGCAGGTGAGTCTTGGGGTTCTGAGCGTGGGCCCTGGAGCTGGACTGCCTGGATTCAAGTCCAGGTCAACGACTTTCAAGCTCTGGACCTTGCACAAGTTGATTCTCTTCCCTGGGCCTGTTTCCTCATCTATAAAATGGCATAATGATAGTATACACCTTGTAAGGTTGTTGTGAGGATTAAATGAACTAATAGTGCTTATCAATGCTAACATTTCATGATGTTAACTATTTTTTTTAAGTGAGAGAAGGGTAAATAGTGAGACAGACTCCCGCATGCACCCCAACTGAGATCCACCTGGCAAACCCTGTCTGGGGCCGATGCTTGAATCAACTGAGTTATTTTTAGCACCTGAGGCTGACACTGGGACCAACCTAGCTATCCTCAGCGTCCAGGGCCGACGCTTGAACCAGTTGAGCCACTGGCTGCCAGAAAGGATGAGGGAGAGAAGGGGGAGAGAGAAGGGGAGAAAAGCAGATGGTTGTTTTCTCTTGCGTACCCTGATTGGGAATCAAACCCAGGATGTCCATTCGCCAGCCTGACACTCTATCCAGTGAGTCATCTGGCCAGGGCTGGATGTTAACTATTATGATTACATAACCCTGGACAAGTTGCCTGACCTCTGTGAGCCTCAGTTTCCCCATTAGCAAAACGGGGGTGAGGAAAAGAGAGGCTCCAATATAAAGTATTGGAGCTGCCTGGGGCTTTGCCATCACAGAAAGTTCTCTGGGCAGCTGTTCCATTTCATTCCCCCTCCCCTCTTGAGGGAACTGACTGGTCTCTACTCTGAGAGGGGAAGCCCAGCCCTGTGGCTGGGTGGGAGGATTGTTCTGTGTGTGTGTGTGTGTGTGTGTGTGTTGAGGGGAGCCTGTGTTCTCCCCACTGGTTCACATCAAGTTGAATGTCAGCGCCCACATGACAAGAGCAGGCTGGTGTTAAGTAATGAGTTTGTCCCCTTGAGCTGTGTTTAGTCACTAATCCCTCTTCTGGTGCAGGTGATGGCAGTTTGTCCTGCTGTGCCTGCAACCCTCCCGGCCACTTAGGACAATTAGGGTGCTGCACACACAGGCGGGGCCTGCCATGACCCATCCTCAGTTGCACAAGCCCCACTTGTAATTAATTGTTTTCCTGGGCCCTTGTCACTCTTCCCTTCTTCCTCGCTGGGGATTACTCAGGAATGTCCTCCTTACCAGTGGCATGGCAGGAGGCACACATGGGCTCTGGGTTCCTGTCCTTGGTCTGCCGCTGTCTGACTGTGTGGCCTTGGGCACGTCACTTTACCTCTCTGAGCTTCAGACTTCTCATTTACAAATGGCCTGGACTTCTGAGTGTTCTCTCTGAAATCCTGGGATCCCATTTCCATGTCCTGTGATTTCCCCACCACCACACAGAGAGCCTGTTTGTGCTTGCTTGCCTATCCTCATTTAATTAAGGTGGACATCATTCATTCTCTCCCATTTTACAGATGAGGAGAGTGAGGCTTGGAGAGGTGACTTGCTCAAGGCTGCAGAGCCTTGGTTTAAAACCAGGGTGGGGTGTGCCAGCTCCTGCTGGTGGACTCTCCTTCTGGGCTGCAGATGACCAGGGAAACTTGGAATCCAAGGCAGTGGGCCCCGGGGTGGCTGGGGCCCTGGTGAGTGAGGATCTGACTTGGATGGTAAGATTACCTTGAGCTCCAGACCCACACATGCCTTACATTTACCTGTGAGGCATAGCCACTTGGAATAAACAAGGGAGAGATCCAAACTGCAAATTAGCTTTCCAAAATAGACTTGGGAGTTGCTATTTGTCCTCAGAGCTGTAAACATATCCTGGGGTGGGGCCCCCCAGCTTTGTGAGCACAGACCCTTTGATCCTCCTGGTTCTTGGCCTGGGTGCTCAGACCCCCTGCTGGCTTCTGGGCTGGAGCAAGGGCCGCAGCCCCTGAGGCTGAGAGCCTGGGACAACCAGGAGCCCAGTGGGTGGAGTGTGTCTGGGGCTTGGCCAGGCCTGGGCAGAAAGGGAAGCCCTGGAGAGGGAGAGTATGAACACCAACCTTCCTGTCATCTGCCCCATGCGAGGCAGGCCTGGGATGGAGGTGAGGGAACAGGATCATGGGAGGAGAGTAGCAGAGCCGGTGGGGACTGTGGAGGTGGTCTAGGGAAACTGAGGCTCTTGGGGAGGGACAGGCAGGGAGGTCATATCCAGGGTCACCCAGTTGAATCAGCACTGTGCTGTCTCAGAACTGGGGTGGGGGGATCGGGCGGGGTTTTATCTTGATGATTTTCGTTTGGCTTACCTGATTTTTTTCTTTTTCTTGTGGAATCATTGTGAAGTTCTCATGCAATTTAAAACGGGGAAATGAGCGGGTATGTTTGTCTTTTTAAAATGTAAATGGTTTTGATTTTTTTGATTAGGTGGTACATTACATCAGTGGTCTCCAACCTTTTTTGGGCCACGGACTGGTTTAACGTCAGAAAATATTTTCACGGACGGACCTTTAGGGTGGGATGGATAGATGTATCACGTGACCGAGACCAGCGTCAAAAGTGAGTCTTAGACGGATGTAACAGAGGGAATCTGGTCATTTTAAAAAAATAAAACATTGTTCAGACTTAAATATAAATAAAACGGAAATAATGTAAGTTATTTATTCTTTCTCTGCGGACTGGTACCAAATGGCCCACGGACCGGTACCGATCTGTGGCCCGGGGGTTGGGGACCACTGCATTACATCATTCAAAATTTTAAAAGATATGGAAGGCGCGGACATGGTGACATGTGTTACTACAGCACAGACGAACCTTGAGGACATCGTGCTTAGGGCAATAGCCGGACACGGGAGGCCAAATAGCGTAGGATTCTTCTTACACGAGGCAGCTGGAGCAGTTCAGCTCAGAGAGACAGCAAGTGGGACAGGGGTGGCGGGGGGCTGGAGGGGCAACGGGGAGTTAGTGTTTGTGGGGACGGAGCTTCAGTTTTGCAAGATGAAGACTTCTGGAGAAGATGGTGGTGATCGCTGCACAATAGGGTGAACGTGCGCAATGCTGCTGAACTTGCACTTCAAAAAACGGGATACTAAATTTTATGAGTATTTTGCTACAAGTAAAAAAAAAAGATACAGAGGAGACAGAGTGACAGATCTTCTCCTGCTGCCCCAGCTACACAGCTGTCTCTGGAGACAAGCGCTGTTTTCAGCTGGTGGGGGAGTTCTGCTGTCCCCCTCCTGCCCCGGGTCCTGACGGGCAGGGGCAGCACGGATGGGGCCGCTATATTCATAAGCAGAGCAAAGATGCCCCCCTGTCCCAAGAGCCCAGGACGAACACCCCCTTCCATCCCCACTCCCAGAGCACGAGGCTGCTGGGGCCAGGTCTTCCTGCCTGTTGGGTTGGAGGGAACAAGGGCCTGCGGTGAGGGGCCCAGAGGTCCGGCCCACACAGCCCCAGAACTCGCCTCCCCTCTGTCAGCGAGAGGAGATACTCTTCGGCCGCTCCTGTGGCCCTGGCATTTGGCTCCTGATGGGCACTTGGGAACTGGTCTGTTGTGGGGGAGAGAAGATGGACTGTAAGCCAGCAGCCAGTCGGAGGTGCGCTACGGCGACACTCCGTGTGGCATCCTCAATGCTGCGTTTTGAGCCGGCACTGGACACGGCGCCAGCTTGGACCTCGGAGAGATGAGAAGTCCTCCCTTGTGTCTTTGTTGATGGCCCCACGTGTTTCCAGGAGTTGATAGCAGGGGTGTGGTTGAGCCGTCAGGTGTCCTGCTGGTGCCTGGGACCCCGGCCAGTCCTCTGAGCAGAGCAGCCACCCCAAGCTGAGCTGCCCATTATCCTCAGTGGGAAGGACATCAAGACTGTGTTTGTGGCTAATACAGGGTGGGGCAACGGGAGGTTTACAGTTGTACATATGGAAAATAGTACAATAATTAATAATACAAGAATAAACTCTCTGTTGCGCATACTCACAACTGTAAGCCTACTGTTGCCCCGCCCTGTATAGCGTTCATCTAGCGAACGTTTACTGGGAGCTCTGTGCTGAGGCTAACACATCTGACTGGCTCAGTACACCAGTCCCACCGGGTGGCTGCTTCCGTGAGCCCAAGCCTTAAAGATGGGAACTTGAAGCAGAGGGGGTTCAGTGTGTTGCCAGAGGCATGCATCTGCCCCTCCCAGCATCCCAGTCTGGTAGGGGAAGGTGTGGGACCCCTGCAGCCTGTGCTTGGGGGCCTGGGGCCTGAGGACAGACTCCAGCCTCCCCCCACCATGCATCTCACAGAGCAGCAGAGCCAAAAGAAACTGAGGTCCAGGGAGACAAGAGTGCTGTCTCAGACCTCAGCAACAGGAAGGGCAGGGCAGGGCAGGAGAGCCTCCATTTATTCAGAGCCTGCCTGTGTTATCTCTTTTATAGGCTAGAGCAGCCCCGAGGAGGGGGGCCTTTATGATGCCCCTTTCACCATGACCAAATGAGGAGGCTCAGGACAGGAGATCGTTTGTCCAGAAGCGTGTGACCAGTCATGTTGGGATTTGAACCCAGTTTGGTCGGACTGCAAACCCAGTGTCCTTTGAGCTCATCATGTGTTAGCTCTAGCCGGCTGTAGGGGGTGGGACGGTGGCAGGGCTGCGGGCCGGTCAGTCGAGGCCAGTGGAGGTGGAAGGGTAAGGCCTTAAGACGTGAATAATAACCAAAGCAAATACCCTGGCTAAGCGGCTCTTTCCAGCCCAGTGATTGTGACCCTGTGGGCACATATCCATGCATCTAGCCCTGGCCTGATCACTTGGAGGGCATTTCCTGAGCAGTGAGTGTACTGGGGGCAGGGTAGGGAATGGGGTTTATGGGGCTGATGAGACTCTTATCACTGAGAGGCTGTTCAGGCTTCGGAGTCAGATGGACCTGGGCTTGACGTGGAACAAGTCCTTTTACCAGAACCTCAGGTTTCTAATCTATAAGATGGGAATAAATAATAATACCTGGCTCCCAGAGCTATGGTGGGAGTAATGACATAATAAACATTTTACAGTGAATGCAAGTCCTCTCCTCCTGGGAGAGCAGAGTCTGATGAGAGAGGCAGAAGTAGACATTTACAGCATCCTGGATGCCATGAGGAAGGCGTGAGCTAGCACTGGAGACACCGGGGTGGGCATACCGCTTCATCCTGGGGAAGTCATGAAGGGCTTCCCGGAGGAGGTGATGAAGGTATAGCAAGCCTGGAGGAAGTTGGAAATGGTGCCCCAGAAACCTCATGGTGGCCTGCAATTTGGGACACAGGTTCCTCCCTTCTATGAGGTGCTCGTTGAGCCACTTTTTTTCTCGGAGTGGCTTGTTTTGTGGGGGGCAGTGCCCATTTGGGGTGTGGTTTCTAGACAGAGGACTGGCTAGAGGGTGCTACCCAGCATAGCTCCAGATTACAGGCGTCCACAGAGCTGCTGGGTCTCCAAAGGTATTTTCCATAAATGACACCAAAGTTGAAATGACGCTGGGAACCAGGGCAAATATGGACACATGGTAATTGGAGCAGTGATTCATATAAACAGCTGAAACCTCAGGTTGGCATTGGGGCAGGTGACTAGGGGCTTCTCTGGGCCTGGGAGAGTGCACTTAAATGCCTAAGCCTTTCAGGGTGGCTCCATGAGACCTGCTGAGCTCCAACTGGCGGGACCCCTCCTACCTTAATCTCATCTGTTTTTATAGTGGCCCTTGTCATGACAGACCACAGGGGTCTGGGCATGTGCCCATTCATTCTTGGGGTACATCCGGAGGCATAGAGGGCCGAAGCAGGACATTTGCTGAGCTTTACTGGTAGGAGAATTGGTGGTGTCAGCCTCTGGTTTCTTTCCCTCTGCTATCCCCACCCTTATGTACCCCTGGTCATCTATCCAGGTGACAGTGGCATCTAGCTCATTGTCATTATTGTCAGCAATTTGATTATTATGGTAGCACAGCGGCTGTGCGGTCAGCAGTACTTGGTTCTGGTCTGGCCCTGCCACTTGCAGTGTGGTCCAGGAGCACTCTCTCAGTCTGTCTGGACCTCTCTGCCCATCTGTCATTGGAAGGTCATGAGGATGAGGATGATGACAGTGACCACATGCTCATGGTATGTCAGGCACTGTTCCAGGCACCTGTCGTACATGAGTCCGTTGAATATTTGCAAAAACACTATGAGGCGGGCAGTCTTGCTGAGGCTCAGAGAGGGTCAGTACCTTGCTCCAGGTCACAGAGCTGCAAGATGTGTAGCTAAGATTCAATCCCAAGACCCTCTGGCTCCAGAGCCTCTGCTCTTCTCTCCACCACACACACTGGGATGAATTCAGACTGATGTCAGCTGTCTTTGAGACATTGCCGTTTATTAGACAGTTGTGTGCTCAGCATGGGGTTTGTCCAGGGACCATGGACATTGTTTTCCTGCCTCACTGGGTAGGCCCTTAGAATGTATCCAGTTTGACACCACTGTGTTAAGAACAGGAAGGTGGCTTTAGAGGAGGAGGAGGGACTTGGCCAAGGTCACATAGCAAGTTAGGGCAGAGGCAGGACCAGATACAGTTTCCTGCACAATGCAGGTGTCTTGCTGCCTGAGGGCGTGTGGGCTTGGGGACTGGGGCTCCATCGTCCTTTCCCACCTCTCTCCAGGCCTGGTGGCTCCTTGGCTCCTTACAGGGAGCCCCAGAGGTCAGCAGCTGCCCTGCAAATGGTCCCCTTGGTCTCTGAGAAACAGGTAGGGAGAGGGATAACTCCAAGCAGCTCCTCCCCACAGGTGATCAGCAGGGCAGGCGTTCACTCCTTGCTAGAAAAATTCATTAAAACTGAATTTCAGTGCCAACTCTCAGTTGCTTCCAGATCCCCAGCAAGTCAGGGGCAGAATGGAGAGGTGGCCCTGCTTAGGTGACCCTAGCCTTACCCACCCACCTGTCCCTTCCTTCCTCAGGCAAGCGCGGTCAGGGTAACACCAGTGATAAAAATGGCATTGTCCATTGGGGCACCTGCTGCGTACCTTCATGAGAGCTCATTTAATCTGTCCATGAACCTTGCAAGTAGGGTTGCTACCCCATTCTACAGAGGAGGAAACTGAAGTTTCTAGCTCGTGGTAAGCGGGCCCTCCGGGATCGCACAGTGGCGTACAGCATTTTCAGTTTGCCTGTCCTTAGTGGGGTCGTAGAGACTCCATGAGCATTCATGCCAAGTCTGCAGGGATAATTATGGAAGGAATGAGTGGACGGACAAATGAACCCAATGTATGCTGCACCCCGGCCCCTGCCAGTGGTAATTGGTGCAGAGGGCAGGAGCTAGAGGCCCGAGGCCATTACCCAGGACAACTTTGGACGGAGTTGATGTCCCTGAGGTTGTCGCCTCTTCCGGGCTCCAAGGAAGGACCACATCCAGAGCCTGCAAACAGCGCTGCAAATGTTATATTCAGAGGGACTCTTAGAGATCATATTATAGAGAGAGAGATTGGGAGGCGAAGGCCCAGGCGGAGAGAGGACTTGCTGGGGTCATGCAGCGGATTAGTGACAGAGGGGGACTCGAACCAGGGTCTCTGGTCTCCTAGCCTAGAACCTTCTCCTCCACGGGTGCTTCCCTGCCGACATCAGACCCCCTTGCACAGGCTTGTCCTTTGGGGTCCCCAAAAGGGGCTGCTGTTTCAGGCTGAGAGCAGGCCCATGTATGTGTCTGGGTGGTGTCAGTGCACTGGGCACAGGGCATCCTTGATAGAATGGCTGCTCAGACCCGGCCTGTCACCAGCTCACAGCTATGCCCCACCAGCCTGCCCGGCCCATTACGGCCGCCCGTAATGGAATTGGCTGCCCTGGTTAAGTGTTCACATTAAATTAATGCCTCCTCCGTGGAGACAATCAGTTGGCATTTAATTTGTGTTTCCTTCTGAATAGCAGAGTGCGGCTGGGCAGCCAGGCCTCTGATGGGCACGTCTGCCAGGCGTCCCTTCCCTGGGATCAGGGAGCGACAGGGAGGAGCAGGGTGAGCATGGGTGAGGCGGAGCTGGCGGGGACCAGGAGGGCACGGGGCGGGGCTGGGCTCCCCGCATGCAGGTTCAGGGGCCCAGCCCTCCTCGTCCTGGAGAGGGAAGAAACGGAAAGACCGGATGCTGGACGAAGTCGGGAGATGGAGACTCCACGTGTTTCCGTGCTCAGCCCTCAGAGGGGTGGGTTCTCGTGTGTTCCCAGCCCCCGCTACCACCACCACTTCCACTGCCCTTTTAGCTCACCTTGGTGATTTTTCTGCCCCAGGTGTAAATGGTTTGTGATATTAGACAAGGGTGGGTGGTGTGGAATGAGGAAATCGACTCATTTGTGATTTTTAAGTTCTCTAGGGGGGCTCTGCAGAACTAATGGGAGGGGGGGCACCCAGATCTTCACAGGCAGCTCTGGCCCCAGCCCAGTGCCCACTCTGATCTGTTAACCCCTTGGCGTCTGTGAAGCTGCGGTGAAGAAGGGTTCCCCTACTCTGCTTCTGTGCCCACAGCCTCCTCCTCCAGCTTGGATTAGTCTAGAGAAGAACGTGCCAGTTAGGGCATGGGTGCCTCTGTGGGTGGGCTCAGAGGAAATGGGTCACTGCAAAGGCCAGGGGACAGGTTGCTGAATGGCTCCAGCACAGCCCCTGGTGACCTACACCTGGCCGTGCGGCACTGGGGTGAGCTCCCCGTGGCCCCGGTGGAAATTGCTCCCCACCCATCTGCCTTCCACCAGACGGCCAGGCCCACACTTGGCCCAGAATGAAGATTCCGCTGATGGCTGGGGCCCAGCCTCACCTGAACTCGTTTCCCATCACCTGAGCTGGCCTGGGTGTGCCGCCCTCGCCTTTCCTGGAAAGGTGTGGACCATTCCTGTGGTGCCCTCCCAGCTCCCTGAGGTCTGGCTGCTGGAGCCAGCCGGGACGGGATGCACTCTGCAGTTCAAAGTGAGCCGCAGGAGAGCGTTCTGTCTGCTGGGCGCCCGAGGCGGGGCTGCGTGTGTTTGCCCGTGCAGCCTCTGCCTCCTGGAGTTCTCACAACCACCCTCTGTAGCCGTGGTGTGTTTCCCATCTCACAGATGAGGAAGCTGAGGCTCAGGGAGGGTAGTTGACTCACCCAAGCTCACTCGGCTGGGAAGTGATTAGGAAGGGCAGGCTGTGAACCTGGTGTCTTGTTGCCCCGGAGTCTCTGGGACTTTCTCCCCAGAAGCCCTGACAGCTGCCTGTGGAGCCTTGATGACTTGGCCGGGGCTGCTTCCACTTTCCTGCAGGGCTGGGGCCCCAGAGCCTCTGTCTCTGATCTTCTCTGATCACAGAGGAAGTGAAAGATCTGTGAGTCAGTCCCTCTGCCAGTGACTTCAGCTTGGCTTTCCTCTCCCCAGTAAGCCGGGCTTTGTCAGCCCCTTTCCTGTGGGTCTGTGTCATCATGAGCTGCTGGGGAGGCAGGGCACTGGCCCTGAGTGTCCCTGAGTGTCCCTGAGTGGGGGCCGACTTTGAAGTTGCCCATCCCCTCCCCCCAGTGGCATGTTGAGACTTCTTGTCCGTCACGTGGTCACAGCGGTAGCTCCTCAGGAATGCCTGGAGACCACATCTGGCTGGGGCCGGTGCTGCCCCCTCCCCCTCCTGGCCACTGGCCTCCCACGTGTGCTCCGTCTGTTAAGATGGTGGCCCAGGCTGCAGATTGCAGCGGCAGTGTCGTTTGTGGAGTCATTTCCTCTCTCTGCCCTTATTGTCCAACATCCCTGCATCCCCTCCCCATCTGGAGGGCTGTGGGAAGTGGGAGAGGGAAGCTTTCTCCCCCTGCCTGCTTCCTGCCCTGGCTGTCTCTCCCCCTGGCCCGGCCTGGCCTGGTCTCTCCCTGGAGAGGCTCCGGAGCCAGCGAGGGGGTGGGGCTGAGTCCGGGGAGCTGGTGCTGGGAACTCAGCCCTGTGAGCCCCCAGGCTGGGGGTGGGGGGCAGAGCAGACAGAAGATGATCCTTCCAGGCAGAAGGGGCCCTGGATGGGGAAGGAGCGAGCCTGGAGGGCTGAGTGGTTGCAGTTTGGATTAGTTCGTTCGTTTGTTCATTCATTCATTCAACAAACCCATACAGCAACTATTTGACTCCTTACCAAGTGCAGGTGAGTGGAGGGTGCAGGAGTACAGCAGTGAGGGTAGAACTAGGCATTACCAGCAGTTGTGTGGACTGGCAGAAGGGCTGGTGAATTGGCTGGTGGAAGGGCTCGACCCCCAGCTGTAGAAGGACCTCCTCTCATGACTTACGTGATGGCCCCTCCTCTGTGCCTGTTTTCTGCCCGAGTACAGGCCTCTCACCCACGTTTCCTCCGTGTCCCGACAGGCCAGGGCACAGGGCACACGACCTCCGGAGACGGGCGGTGCAGGGCTTCCCGTGCTGTCAGCCCACACTTGCAAGTTCCCGGAAGTGCGGACTCCCCGGCCAGAGGCCCTCCAGGAAGGCCTTTGCCCTTGTTCAGCCCGCCCCTGCCCCCACATGTGGGGCACATCCAGCGGTGCCCCAGGGGTTTCCGGGGAGGCTGTGGGTTGGCCCCTTCTTCCTTGGGATCCTGATTTCACATTCATTTCGAGGCTCCCAGCAGTGGGGGTTGTGAGTCCTGGTCACCAGAGAGATTGGAGTGACTGAATCTCAGGGACCAGTAAAAGCACCCGATGTCTGCCGAGCCAGAACTGGCCAGTGTCTGTCAGAGAGTGTTGGAGCAGAATGGTTTTGCTTGAGTGTCCCTGGGGTGTGTTAGGCTGCAATCTTTCTCACTGGGAAATGGAGGCAGATGCTGGGGGAGGGGAGCCAGCCTTTCACCTCCCTCCTCGGCAGAGTGGAGGGCACTCTGCCACCCACGCCCTGCGTAGCCCTGGGCCTCAGTATCCTTATCTGCACACTCAGAGGTTTGGGCGAGGGGAACCCTGGTCCTCGTCAGCCTTCACTTTGGGAGATTCTCCGAGTGTCAGTTTCCTCCTGTAAAGTAGAAACAGCCTCCCCTTCCCGGCTATGTGATCTTGGCTAATGGTTATGGGCTTGAGCTTTATCAGTAGCATGGAGTTAGCTAGTCATCGTACCTACAGGTTACTGCATAACTCATTTAAACGAGCTCACGCATGCGAAGGCCCTAAGAACTGAGCCTGACACACTGAACACTCCGGTCGTGTTAGAGGCTCTGTGAGAGTTATTCTCATCCTCCTCCCCATCCTTATCCATCCTGCCTGCTTAGGGGGCTGCTCTGAGTTCCCGGATGGAGAACGCTTTGCGGAGCGGGCACATGGGTGAGACTTGCTCTAGGTCTGCCTGCGGGTGGGGCAGAGATTGGAAGGACCTGGGCCACCAGCAGATCCAGGCCTGGGGCCTGAGTACCCTTAGGAGTTGGAGAGGATGGAGGACGGCCTGTTGCTGTCCCGGGCATGGTGGCTGGCTGTTCGAGTGACAGCCATGCATGGGTGAGACTCCACCTCCAAGAGCCCGGAAGAGGGGACCCTGAGGCCTGGCTGCCTCAGGTGGGGGCTTGGAGCCGAGGAGGGAAAACAGTGGAAATGGCTGCGGGAAGGGTGGGTCTTCGGGGGAGGGGTGACATCTGAAACTGGCCTGGGAGAATGCATAGGATTTCAGAAGGCGGAGAAGGAGGGAGGGACAGGGAGATTGAGTTGCCTCTCAGCCTCTGTTTCCTCATCTGCAAAGTGGGGATGGCGCTGAGGGGCGGGCTAAGTGATACGTTGTGTTTTATGTGTATATGAATGCCTAACATGGTGACCCCAATCCAGAAGGTGACCAGTAAACGTCCTTCCTCTCCTTTCCCTTACCCAACACGTTAAGAGAGAAGAATTTGGACATTTATGAGCTGGTGGGTAGGGGTGGTTCTAAGTGACTCAGGCCATCTAGGCCCTGGCTCGAGTTGTCTCTGTGCTCTGGGCCTTCATTTTCCCACCTGTAAAATGGGGAGGGTTTTTTTCTATGTGACTTCCTTTGCTGAGCAGTATGTCAGGCAACAGAACTGGGACCTTGAAGGTTAAACGACATGCCCTCCACCAGCCCCTGACCCATAGTAGGTGTGTCCCCTTCCTTCATAGTGGCCTCTGGCTACTGCTTGCCTTCCTGCTGCCCCTTTTTGCTGTTGATGCTGGTCCCTCTGCCTGAAACACCCATCCTGCTGAAACCTTACCCCTGTGGGCTGATCCAGGTCCAGGGAGACGACTGAGCCTGGGAAGCAGGTGTTGAAATTTCACTGCCCACAACTTGGTGGACCAGTTCTCGGTTAAGCTGTGTGTTCCCTCCTCCTGGGCCGAGGCGCAGTGAAGGCGGGGTGTCTGGGACATTAAGAAGCACATCACCTGTCGTCATCCTTTCGCCCCCGTCAGCCAGACCAGCTGAAGGGCAAAGCTTTTCTGCACCGTCAACACCAGAGCTGGCAGAGCCAGGTTTTCCTGCCGCTCTGGGAGGCGCATCGGTTTGGGCTGTGGATTCGGTCCACCAGGCCAGCTGCTATCTGCACGCTGGGGTCTGTGCTCTGTCTTCTGAGACCAGGAGTGCCGGCTGCCCAGCCAGCCTGCCTCTGGAAACAAAAGGCCCGTGAAATCATCCCTGCAAGTTCGTCTGCTGGGGTTCAGCCAAGAATTACTAGCAAGGCATGGGGCCGCTTCGAGTGCCCTGTGCGGGGCAGCTCATTAGAAATGCAGCGTGTCCACCCCTCCCAGACCTGCTGGATCCGGGTCTGCATCTGAGCAAGACCCCTGGGTGATTGCCACGCTTGTCACAGTGTGAGCAGGGGTGAGGCGTCTGTCCCAGCCCTGCTTGCTCGCTGTGTGACCTTAGACAAGTTACCTCACCTCTCTGAACCTCTGTTCTCTCAGCTGCAAAATGGATTTGGAAGAAAATTCTTTCTTTTTTTTTTTTTTTTTCTTTTTCCGAAGCTGGAAACGGGGAGAGACAGTCAGACAGACTCCCGCATGCGCCCGACCGGGATCCACCCGGCATGCCCACCAGGGGTGATGCTCTGCTCACCAGGGGGCGATGCTCTGCCCCTCCGGGGTGTCGCTTTGCCACGACCAGAGCCACTCTAGCGCCTGGGGCAGAGGCCAAGGAGCCATCCCCAGCGCCCGGGCCATCTCTGCTCCAATGGAGCCTTGGCTGCGGGAGGGGAAGAGAGAGACAGAGAGGAAGGAGGGGGTGGGGGGTGGAGAAGCAAATGGACGCTTCTCCTATGTGCCCTGGCCAGGAATCGAACCCGGGTCCCCCGCACGCCAGGCCGACGCTCTACCGCTGAGCCAACCGGCCAGGGCCGAAAATTCTTTCTTGAGAGAGTTAATAGTTCACATAAGAGCTGATAAGATGTGTGCAAGGCACTGAGCCCAGGGTGTGCGTGGCACCCAGATGCGCTCACCCATCAATGCTGCTTCTATGTCTGGAGAGCCTAAAGACATGGCTCGGTTTCTCACTCTGGGTTGACTTTGGGCAAGTCATTTTCCTTCTCTGGGCCTCATTTTCCCCATCTGTACAATGGGTCTGTTGACCCTTGCCCCAACTTCCTCATGAGAATGTTGCTGAAAGGAAAAGCGACGGGGGCTGGGCCTCATCCCCGGGAGCCTGGGGACTGGGTGTGTTTGTGTGTGTGTGGGGGGACTTAGACGCCCCTGGGCACCTGCATCTTCACCCCTCGCTGCCCGCTTCTCTGCTGCTCCTGCTCTTGCTGTAAGGCGCAGTAGCGGGGCCAGGCCCTCCCTTGTACCTGCTCTGCTGAGTGGCTTTGGAATCGAGTTCTCTGCCCCCACGCAGAGCAGTGTGGCCAGGAGAGATGATTCAGCTTGAGCCCTGTGTGCTGGGTCTTGGCCTCTCTTGAGGGAAGCCCTGGATGCCCCATGCTACCGGGCGAGGGTGAGGGCAGTCTGGGAACTTCTCCCCACCTGGGATTTCTGTTCCCCACATTGGGGGCCAGTGCTGAACTCTGGCCTGGACCTTGACATACTGGGTGACCTTACAAATTCCTGGCATACTGTGGGACTCGGTTTCTCTATCTGTACAATGAGTGTGTTGACCCTCCTTCATCCCTGGCAGAGGCCCCCACCCGGCCCCCTGCCCTCTAGGCTCTGCCTGTGGTCCATGGCAGATCTAGGCCTGGCTGCCAATGTCAGGGACTGGTAATGACCGAAGGAAATGGGAGAGGGAGGTGCGAGTGTGTTTGTGTGTGTCCTCCGGGAGCTCTGGCCGGGCCGTCTCGTCTTGTGTGGGAGAGAGGAGGAATTTTCCTCTGTGTGTGCAAACAGTGTCCTTTTTCTCTTGTTTCCAAAAGCTGGTGACGTAACCCGCTCTTCCTCCATTCCTCCTCTCTGGCCTATTTTTAGCCGGCCGCGACAGCATCCTAAAGGCTTCCAGACCTGCCCGCTCTGAGGCCATGTAGGGAGGCGGCAGCGGGGTGAGGAGAGAGAGAAGCTCATCTATCTGCCCCAGGATGGAGAGGGGAAAGGAACCTGCCCCTGGCTGCCTCTGGGGTGGGACAGGGTTCTGGGTGGGGGGACGGCTTGGCGCTCTGATGGTTCCTCAGTCCACGAAGGAGCCCAGCAGGGTCACAGGTGCTCAATCTGGAGCCTAAAGACCTGAGTTTGAGTCTTGGCCCCACCTGTTCTCACCCTACTTGGGCACCTGAGTCGGTGCCTTGCTTTCTTCGCCTGTAACGCAGGGATGACGGAGGCACGGAGGCTGGAGGGTAGTTATCAGGATCGAATTATGTCATGTGGATGGGTGCTTGTTATAAAGTAAACACCCAGCAAAGGTGAGCTGGTTGTTACGGTAATTATACTGGTTATCACCTCATCCGCCCTCCAGTGATTGCTGGGCTATATACTATTGGGCTCCGTGTACCTGTTCCTCTCAGTCACTTCCTGTCCAGCTTCAACCAGCATGCACACGCACCGCATAACACACATAAAGCCCCTGGGACAGGGCCTGGCGTGAAGTAAGTGCTAACTGAGAGCTGTATTTATTAGTTTTTGTTTTAATGTTATAAATCAGACTTGGGTGTGAAGTCGAGCCCGCTCACTAACTAGCTGTGTGTCTTTGGGCAGGACATTTAACCTCTCTAAGCCTCCGTGTCCTCATCTGTAAGACAGGGATGGTAATAGCTACGGAGGAGGTGTCTCTGTTGGTCAGGGTAGGCTGCAGGTCCGTGGACTCTGAGAAGGCAATAGTGAGCACAGTGAACGTGTATTTGTTGCGGGTGCAAAGAGCAGCTGGAGCACGGTGCTGACTGCAGCCACAGGAAGGGCAGAAGCATTTGCACGGCACTTTACAGTTTGCGTGAAGGGGCAATGGCCCCCTCTGACCACCTGTCCTTTTTGGCTCTTACAGATGGGAGGAGGAGCTTGCCAAGCGCATGAACCTGCAGACCATGGTGGACACGCTGCAGGAGGTAAGAGCCTGCAGAGGGCCAGGTCAGGATAGGCTCGTGGGATGACCATGCGGCCAGGGGGCCAAGCCAGGGGCAGTTTCCAGCACAGCCCCTACTCTGTGATACCTCCTACTCCCTCAGTCTTTCCTTGATGGAGCCAAGAGGCCTCTTCTGCATCTCCTGCTTTGGAGCCTAGGAAGGGACCAGCACAGCGTTGCAGAAAAGCTCGGGTACAGGAGTTGGGAAGTCTGGGCCCCGGTACAGGAGTTGGGAAGTCTGGGAGTCCTGCTGCTGCCCCGGCTTGTAGAGTGGCTTTGGGCTCCGGGCTCCCTTCTCCCACCTCTTCTCTCCACCGAAGGTTTGGACTGGGTTGTGTCTAAGCCTCCCTCCCCCAGCTCGCAGGAACTACATGGAGCTGAATACCTTGAAGAAGGTGGTGGGCATGTCACCATGGGGTAGCCCAGCCCTAGCGGGTTCTCTACGGTGGGCGTGAGGACCTTCCTTGCTATTCTGGCTTGGCACCTCTGTGTTCTGGGCCATGCACTTACCTGCTTTCTGGGTACTCTGGATAACAAACTGCACCTTCCTGGCTTCTCTTCTTCTCAGTTAAATGGGTGCAAGAATAGTGATCCCAGGAGAAGGCATGGAAAGCTCTTTCAAATATTTTTAAAAATGGCTTTCTGATATTTAAAGCATTTATCATCTAACACAGTTAGAGACAGGCCCTGGACGTTTTGCTCAGTGGATGGAGCGTCAACCTTGCATGCAGAAGTCCTGGGTTTGGATCCCTGGTCAGGGCACACAGAAGAAGCAATCACCTGCTTCTCTTCCCCTCCCTCTCCCCCTCCCTCTTCTCTCTCTCTCCTCCTCTCTCACAGCCAGTGGCTCAATTGTTTTGAGCATTGGCTCTAGGCACTGAGGATAGCTCAGCTGGTCCAAGCATCAGCCTCAGGCACTAAGGATAGCTCTGTTGATTCTAGCATCAGCCCCAGATGGGGGTTGCTGGCTGGATCCCAGTAGGGATGCATGTGGGAATCTGTCTCTCTATCTCCCTTCCTCTCACTTAAAAGATAAAAAAATTTAGAAGAAAATGAAGTTAGAAACATATTAAAATATCAATACGTGGGGAAGGGGGTGAACATTCCCCATTTTTATAATAGAAGTGCTTTTTACTTTATAAGCATAACATTTTCATGCTCAAATATTTGGAAAGGTGAGAACAGCTCAGAGAAGAAAATGAAACGTTCCTCCAGCTCTGCCCCTCCATCGTTGACATATTGGTGCGAGACCTGCTTGTCTTTTCAGTGCAAACACACACATACCCTGGGTGTGTACCTTCGGGTAGGTTGATGCACATGACTTTGCCATTTTGGAGACCAGAGATGGTCAAATGTTGGCAATTTCATGTGAATCAATCTAATATTTTAACGTGTTGGGATCACTTGTTGCATTGACCTGCTTGCTCTCTTTCTCTTACTTGTCTGCGTGGGTTTTTCCATGATGTAAATATTCCTCTGAGAAGTGTTTTAAGCTGAGTGGTGGGAAGCCAGGCCGGGCCAAGGTCTCTTGCATCGTTTCCCCAGCCATCAGGTGCCTAGCCTGGTTGGGCCCTAATGTCCGGTCCCTCCTACTGCTCAGATGCCCAGTCCTCCTAAACTCTTCCCATCTCCATCTCCATAGGCAGCGCAGGAGGCCGAAGCCATCCAGGAGGAGATGAACGAGAAGATCGAGAGGCTGAAGGCCGAGTTGGTGGTGTTTAAGGGGCTCATGAGTGACGTAAGTGCCACTGGCCGCTGCACCCAGGTGTCATGACCTCTCCCCACACCCATCGTGCAAAATGCTTCATTCACTCCGAGGCTCCAGAGCTCGGCTTTTAGTTAGAGTCCTGGCTGGCTGCGTTTGATTGACCGAGAGGATGATGGATGCATCAGAGACCAGGCGCCCTCCTCCTGCCCCCGCCCACTTCTGCTTCCCTTGGTCTGAGTAGAGATGCATTAATCTGCCGCTTAACCCATCCTGCCCTCCCCGGGACTCCTTGGACAGTCTGTGTGTTGGCTCCAACTCTGCCCCAGCTCACCATGATGCGGCCAGTGGTGGCCTTGGGCCTCGGTGTCTGGGCACAGGCTGAGGGAGGCCCTGCGCCAGCCCGAGACGCTCCCCAGGCCTGTGGCCTTCAGCAGGGTTGCTCTGCACAGTCGGGGAAGGCCCGTGTGTGCATCCTTTTGACGATCAGAGCCCTTCCGAGTAACCGTGGGTGCGGGGAGCTGATGGCAGCCAGGGCCTCCTTCCTGCTGGGGACCTAGGTTCCTTCCAGCAGTGGGCAGTATGCAGGGAGAGCCGCCAGAGAGGAGAAAGAGCCCGCTCACGGGTGACTCAGCCTGGTGTGGCTGGCCCTGAGGGGCGTGAAGCTGGGTGTGGCTCCAGGTGGAGGCCACTTGTCTTCCCCTCCCAGGGGTCCAGGAGGACCCCTGTCCTGGGCAGACGCCCGCTGTCAGCCGTGGGAGGAACCCTGAAGAGGAAGAGCCGCCTGGCAGGCACCTCGTGTGGGAGACCACTGGGCACGCTGGGTGGGAGAGAAGGGAAGTTTTTCAGTGGCAGGAGCTGCCTTTGTTTTTTCTTTGCTCGAACAAAATGCACACTGACATTGTCCATGAGAGGATGCCTTCCAGCCCTTTGGGAGCCCGGCAGACACAGCCTCACATTGTCCACTTGGCCTCACATTGTCCACTCGGCGCCAGAGCCTTTAGCTCCCATGGCCTCCCCACCCCACCCTGAACAGCACTGGCCCAACCCTTCACACCCAGGAAAAGCTCAAGGTCCCCCTCGGACTCTGGGGCCTCTCACCTGACACCTAGGGTCTCCCTCCCGTCCCTGTCCAGCAGGGGCCTGGGAGCAATGCCCCCCACCCCATACTTGCTCCGTCCCTCGCTCATGTAACCCCTGCTGTCCTCCCTGCAGCCCATGACAGACCTGGACACAAAGATCCAAGAAAAGGCCATGAAGGTGGACATGGACATCTGTCGCCGAATCGATATCACGGCCAAGCTGTGCGATGTCGCACAGCAGCGGAACTCGGAAGACGTGTCCAAGATCTTCCAGGTGACTAGGGCCACCCTGTTCACCAGCCGCCACTCCCACTGGCCACTGCCACCCTCCCAGAGAGCCCTGGCCTTAGCCGTTGCTGGCCAACACCTATTTGCGTCACGCCCCACCCCCTCCCCCCCCTCCCCCCAGAGTTAGCGTGGCCTCCCCAGGAGAACACAGAATCAGGGACGCACAGGCTCATAGGCTGGTCCACCTCCGTCCTCATGGCTGATGGCTCCGTCCTGTGGCTGAGGGGACCACTCACCGAGGAAATGGCAGACCTGGGACTAGACATCAGGTCTCCTGACCCTGCAGGGCTTCGTCCACCTGCCCATGTTGAGTTCGCTAACCGGCTTCCTGCCTCTTCCTCGGGGTGCCAGAACTGGGCATCGGCAGGGAGCCTGGCCAGGCTGTGGGTGCACAGGGCGAGCTCCGAGCCCTGGCAGATGGGCCTCAGAACCCCAAGGACCAGCTGCTGGCCTCTGACTATTTCCCATTCCCACTGAAGAGGTGCTCAGTCTCCCTCCCTTCCCCTCTCAAATAGCAAGTGGGTGTGACCTGAGAAGAGGCAGTGGGTTCCCCCTGCCAGCCAGCCGCTGTCCTGGGGAGGGTGTGAAGACTTGTCCAGCTGCCTGAAGGGCACATGTCATTCTCCAAAGGCTGCTTCTTGAGTTTGGGCTGTGGTTTGGCTTCTGCTTGAGCCCAGGGCAATACGGTGTGTTGTTACTTTAAGTGTGTGACTTTGGCTGTAGCCAGGTGAGATACGGGCTTCCATGGGTCCTCTGCCTACCTCCGGGCCTTCTCACTGCCTCTCTGCTGGACAGCAGGGGGGAACCATGTCAGCCTTTGTTTGGTTTGCTCATGTCTTGTCTGCTTGGAGTGGAGGAAGCTCGGTGAGCCTGGGGCTGCCCACCTGTTTCCTCTGCATGTGAGCAGGAGGGCTCCGGGAGGCATGGAGTCACCTGCGCCTCCACGAGGGCTTCTCCCTCTCTCTGGCTGGTGCTGAGACATCCCGGGTGACTCTGTACCCCAGTCCAGCTCACTCCTCTCCCCAAATCTTATGGTTGCTTCTCTGGTGAAGGGGTGAGCTGAACCGGCCCAACCACCAGGTCAGGGAAGGGGCCATGCGGTCTGTGTCCTTCCTCCTGCATGTCTCCCCCCTCATGCTTCCTGCTAACGCCGCCTGCTTCTTAGAGGACCTGTGCATCTCCCCTGGCAGTGGCTGGCCGCAGCCACACTCCATCTGTCCTATGGGAGGCTGGCTCCCTTCCCAGCCTGTCCCCACCCTCCTTCCCCGCGGAGCCTCCCAGTTACCTTTGATCTCTTCCTTTCCGGCTCAGGTGGTCCCCAAAAAGAAAGAGCGTAAGGTGACTTCGGACGATGACATCTCTGAGCAGGATGGGGAGGTGAACCGGTTCTCGGATGAGGAGGTCGGCTCTATGAACATCACAGATGAGATGAAACGCATGTTTAACCAGCTGTGAGTATTCCCGCTGCCCCAGCTATGGGGTTCCTCTGTTTCCCCAGATCGCTAAGGCAGGGGTGGCATACTTGGTACCCTGGGCTGAAAATAGCCCACAGGTGTGTTTTTGTTTGGCCATCATAATGAACCAACTTTGCATTTATCTTTAACATTTATAATTTGGGAAGTTCCACATTTTCAGAAAGGACCAAACGGTAGTGGTGGTTGTCTCTGTGTGGAAGTCCTGACTGAGCCTTAGGCTCACTGTCACTAGTTTTTCTTGTGGTGCGATGGCGGAGCTGAGCCACACACCCGCCCGTCATGCTGGCCAACCCCCTCCGTCTGGAGGATGCTTTACGGCTGTGACTTCTTTGACTCCAGACCCTCGACCCAGGAGGTGGGGTTATCACTCCCCTTTTGTAGATGCGGCAATTGAGGCTCAGGGAAAGCAACCCGGCCATGACCACTCCACTAATATTTGGAACCAGGTCCGTCTGCCTGCCTGTGTTCTCTCACTTTGAGATGCTGCCCGGTTAGTGGCAGAATGTGGGCTGGACATGGTCAGGGGTGGGTTGGAGCCGGCTTGTACCAGCTCGTGAGAGCTGACTGTGTATGTCTGCCCACTCCAGGAGCAGTGATGGCACAGTAGTAGCTTAAAATTTGCCAGGGTGGGAAAATGGCGAATGCTACCCGTCAGGACTGCCTCCCTGACCCCCTCCACCGCAGCAGAGAGCTGGTTCACCTGAAGCTCACTGTAGAGACTCATCGGGGCAGAGGCGTTGTGGGCTTGGGCTGTCCAGGTCTATGCTCCTGACCCTGACCCGGCTGGAACTCAGTCCGCACAGCACTCCACAGTGGGGGAGGGCAGGGAGGGAGAGGTGCCCTGGGGTGCACTGGATGGCTTGCTTAAGGGCCTAGAGTCAAAGGGCAGGGCAGGCTGGGGATGGGGCTGGGGCTGGGGCTCTGGAGTCACCGTTCCCCTGCCAGTGACATGTTCCTGCCCGCTCTCTCTGGAGTCCCTTGTAGTTGGGCGCCTGAACCCTGAGAACTCAGCTTTTCCCCACAACTCGTCCCCCCCAACATCACCCCACCCCTCCTGCATTCAAGTCTCAGGGCTGAGCTAGCTTTCTGACTGGATGCCTCTCCCCTGAGGCCCTGGGTTTCTACCAGCAGGGCTGGGTCTGCGACCTTGGCTCTGATGGTCATCTCAAAACCTCCCAGAACCCCTTCTGAGAGGGCGTGCTCTTCTTCGCAGATCCTTTGACATCACAGTCGTTACTGAAGTCAGGGCCGAGGGACGAGGGACTCTCCTAAGGCTTCCTATAAAGCTCTGGGGCTGGCTTAGCACGACAGAGTCCAAAGATCATTCTTCCCAGGCCCTTCTTGTGCAAGTGGGGAAACTGAGGCTCAGCGAGGGATGTGCCAGGAGCTGGGACGAAGCCTGCCCCCGACTGGCGGTCCAGTGCTGCCCTGGTCCCTTTGCCATGGAGCCAGGCCCCTCAGGAAGGCAGGCGGGTGGGGGCAGCATTGGGGTGCGTTCGCCCCGTACTTCCCGGACTCGCGGCTCCCCTGAAGGAGAGCCTAGGTGGGGCTGCGTCTTGGGGATTGCCATTTGAAGGTGACAGGGAGATTTTAAGACTCTGGATTCCTCTTTGACATGAGAATCTCATATTCTCATCTTTTGCTGTCAAGAGGGACTTTGAGAGAGAGCCCTTGGTCGGTTCCAGATTTTCTGAACATTGCTCTGGGCACTCCTGAGCCTAAGGCAAGATTGTATGCCCCCCACAGACCCAGGCTGTGGTCATTTGGTGGAATTAAAGAGTTTCTCTGAAGAAATTATTGTCCTCATTTTCATAAAGTAATCAGGGAATCCTTAGGCTGCCCAAGAATGGGTGAGCCGAAAGGGACAGTCCCAAGAGCCCAGTGGGGTGGGGTGCTCTGTGCAATTAGATTGATTGGGTGGCGAATGTGCCTAAGCTAAAAAAATCCACTGATCACCCCTCCACCCTTGCCATTCTTCCCGAGGCCATGCTGACCCCACCCTGGGTGGAGCCTGGCCCCTCCCGCTGACATCTCCGTTTGTGGGGACCCAAGCCAGAGACTGCCCCAGGCCAGCCCCACTTTGAATAATGCATCCTATCTGGGCTGTTTTGTTTTGATCAAAATCTGTTGCTTGGGCTTCGAACCAAGGAGAAGGGGAAGAATTTGCTACTTTCTCTGTACAGTGGCCAGCTCTCCTTCTCAGCCCCGCCCTCCAGATCTGTAGCGAGGGGAGGGGGGTGTCTCCTCTTCCCAGCCCTGTCTCTGGTCCATCTTCCTGTCTTTTCTGGCTGCCTATTCCTCAGTGGAGGTTTCCTTCAGATCCCAGGCCCTGGGAAGGAAGTGAAGTCAGCAGCTGAGTATGGGATGTGGTGTTCGTGGACCTCAGGGACTTGTCTGAAGGGAGTCCAGCCTGGTGGCCCCTCCCCCTGCAGCTCTGGCCCCAGCGCTGCTCCCTGGACGCACAGAAGTCATAGGCTCTGGCATGAACTGGTTTTTGGAGATGAATCTGGCTCCAGGGGGTGCTCTAGGCATTTCTCCTCCCCCCACCAGAAATTCGTCTTGGGCCCTGCCCTGTGGCCCCCAGCCTGGACTATTTTTTGGAAGACTGGGGAAATCCAGAGAGGAGTTGAGGGAGTGAGAGGGGAGGAACCTAGATTGGGAATCTGGAGACTCAGGACCCATCTCCTTTTTGGCTGATTCGCAGGGTCAAGTGATTTAACTCTTGTTCGTATCAGCCTTGTCATCTGATTAGTGGATGTGTTGGGCTGAATGAGTTTTTAAGGTCCCCTCCAGTTGGGGTGACCATGCATCTTCAGAAACCCCTCCGTCCCAGGCAAACCCCTATGGTCTGTCACCCTACTTCCAGTTCTAGTGAATGAGGGGAGCCCCCAAATCACCCGGGCTTCAAATTCCCATCTGATTTCCAGCATGCATTGTTCTAGAAGTCCACCTGATCCGTCTGAGCCACTGTGGTGTGGAAATGACGATCCTGCTTGTCTCATAGGATTGTTTGGGGATAGAACAAATCGCATTTCAGTATGTGCTTAGAAGCCAGCCTACGCCGGCACCTTAGGAGCGCTGGGCGGGTGTTGGTGGGGAGGAATGAGCTATAGGAAACGGAAAGATCTGGCTTTCCGCCCGTTTGTGTTACAGTGTGACTCTGGACAAGTGAGTTATTCTCTCTGCGCTGCACTTTCCTCACCTGTAGAAGGAGACTCATCCTAGCAACCATTCCGAGTTGCAGAGATTGCACACAGCTCCTCCCGCACTTGCACCAAGTTAGGGGCTCCGGCAATGAGCTGGTGAATGAAAAAGTTACGATGATGAGACGTGGGAGGAAAATGCCTTTTGTCTTCATTGATAATAAAGCCTGGCATCCTCAAAATACACATTTAAGACTGTAGGAAGAGTACATAAAAACATTTTGCATTTTCAAAGTGTTCTATGCCACGGACATGGTGTATGTCCCCTTTGTCACCACCCCTGTCCATTTGGAGGGCTGCCTTGTAGGAACATAGCCATTGGGGCAGTGCCCCGGTCTCTCTCCCGTCCTGGTCCCTGGAGCCTGGCTCCTGTCCACTCATGCCCTCCCGTGTCGCCCCATAGGCGGGAGACTTTTGATTTTGACGACGACTGTGACAGCCTGACGTGGGAAGAGAATGAGGACACGCTGCTGCTCTGGGAGGACTTCACCAACTGCAACCCGACCATCGACCTGCAGGGCGAGGTGAGCGTCGGGAGGTGGGGGCGGGGGGCACCTCTTTCAGCGACCCCTCCTCCCTCTCCTCTCCTGGCAGTCCCTACCACTCAGCTAAATTGTCCCCTTTGCTCTGTTTCCCCAGCAAGAGGAAAACTTGGGCAACTTGATCCATGAGACGGAGTCCTTCTTCAAGACGAGAGACAAGGAGTACCAGGAAACGATAGGCCAGATCGAGGTGAGGGCTCGGGCCGTGCTGCCCCCTAGCGGAGCTCCCTGAGGTCACATGGTCGAGACTCCTGGGGACCAAGTGGCAGCCACGTGGGCAGGGCTGTGGAAATCGCACAGCCCTGTGGGGGCGGGGTAGCCACAGACTTGAGAGTCAGGAGGCCTACCAATTCCCTGCCTGGCTCTTGGAAAGCCATACCCCTCTTAGGGCCTCAGTTTCTTAATCTGTAAAATGGGGAGTGGGGCGGCGGGTGATCTCTGTCTGTCTCAGAGAGGTATTTTTTATATAATTTTTTTTTTTTTTCATTTTTCTGAAGCTGGAAACAGGGAGAGACAGTCAGACAGACTCCCGCATGCGCCCGACCGAGATCCACCTGGCACGCCCACCAGGGGCGACGCTCTGCCCACCAGGGGGCGATGCTCTGCCCATCCTGGGCATCGCCATGTTGCGACCAGAGCCACTCTAGCGCCTGAGGCAGAGGCCACAGAGCCATCCCCAGCACCCTGGCCATCTTTGCTCCAATGGAGCCTTGGCTGCGGGAGGGGAAGAGAGAGACAGAGAGGAAAGCGTGGCGGAGGGGTGGAGAAGCAAATGGGCGCTACTCCTGTGTGCCCTGGCCGGGAATCGAACCCGGGTCCTCCGCACGCTAGGCCGACGCTCTACCGCTGAGCCAACCGGTCAGGGCGAGAGGCATTTTTTAGTTACTCAGCTCAGGTGGTGATCCAAAAATAATGAGAGCTGACACTTGCATGATATCAAGTGATGCTAGGCACTGAGTGAGCCATTTAAAAGTACACCCTCCCACCTGACCTGTGGTGATGCAGTGGATAAAGCGTCGACCTGGAAATGCTGAGGTCGCCGGTTCGAAACCCTGGGCTTGCCTGGTCAAGGCACATATGGGAGTTGATGCTTCCAGCTCCTCCCCCCCTTCTCTTTCTCTCTCTCTCTCTCTCTCTGTCTCTCCCTCTCCTCTCTAAAATGAATAAATAAAAAAATAAAAATAAAAAAATAAAAGTACACCCTCCCTCGTCTGCATATCCTAGCATAGACCTAGAGCAGCGGTTTTCAACCTGTGGGTCGCGACCCCGACGGGGGTCGAACGACCAAAACACAGGGGTCGCCTAAAGCCATTGGAAAATAGGCGATCCCTGTGTTTTGGTCGTTCGACCCCCGCCGGGGTCGCGACCCACAGGTTGAGAACCGCTATATAATAAAATATGTATTTCCGATGGCTTTAGGCGACCTCTGTGTTTTGGTCATTCGACCCCCGCCGGGGTCGCGACCCACAGGTTGAAAACCGCTGACCTAGAGGTACCTAGGTGTCCTGGGCAGTAGGTACTGAGCATCCTGTTTTACAGAGGAGGACGTGAGGTTAAAAGAGACCCAATGACTTGCCCAAGGCCTCCAGCCAGCAAATGGCCTTCGAGCCCAGCCCTCTCGGCCCACGAGCCTGTGTACTTGGCCATGTCTATTAGCGAGAGTCTTTGCCACTGTCATCCTGGAGAGAGCAGCACCTCTCCTGGGATGTACGGTGTTGGTATAGGAGGAGGGTCAGAAATGTGAGAGATGTGAGGGCTTTTCTAATCAACACCAAGGAAAGGAGTACAGAGATGCTGGGCGGAGTGGATTGGCAGAACCAGGTGGGCTCCTCGGGGAAGCTGGCCTTGCGGTTGCTAAGCAACCATTCCCCTTTCACCGAAGCAGCTCGAGAGGCCATGGACCAGTGTGCAGAGAGTGGAGGCCAAGGCAGGGCCCTGCGGACGCGGCGTCCAGGGGTGGCCTTGATGCTGCCACCACTCAGGGCGTGAGGAGGGAATTACTGAGGGGTTTGCTATGAGGATGCCTTGGCCGCACGCTTATCCCACATTGGTCCCTCTCAGTTGGAGCTGGCCACAGCCAAGAGCGACATGAACCGACACTTGCATGAATACATGGAGATGTGCAGCATGAAGCGTGGCCTGGACGTGCAGATGGAGACCTGCCGCCGGCTCATCAAAGGCTCTGCGGACAGGTACCTGGCCCTGTCCTCCCTGGGGATTCAGCAGTTGGATTCCTGGGGGGAATTTGTGGGCCTGCAACTTACAAGCCTGGCCTGTTTCATCTGCTCAGCCCACATGGCCATCCATCCATCCATCCATTTATCCAATGAATATTAGCCACCTACCTACTAAGTGCTAGGTGACTTACCTATCCAATCTCAGGTGCAAGCACTCCTGCCCTGTGCAAGGCCTGCTCTGTGCAAGGTCATGGGGATACAGAGATGAACACAGTAGTCACAGCCCCTGCCCTCATGGAGTTTACACCCCACTTTCTTAAGAATTGGGGAGTGGAGGAGGTGGGCAGGACATGCCTCTCCACCATGGCTGATGGGGCTCCCGCTTGTCCATAGAAAACAATTTCATGTCCTTTCCCATAATCCAATTCAGGGCTGGGTCGGTCAGGCCTCGTTTATTGCTGGGGACACCAAAATAAAGACAGACCCTGCCTTGAAGGAACATGCCACCTTGTTGGGGAGACAGCCATGCTAATAATAAAATGGGATCATTCATATAAAGTGCTTGGCATGAAGCACAAATAAATGTCCATTGTAATGGTTTCTTATTGTGACTGTACTCCTGCAGGCTGTGGGTCAGGCTGTAGAAGAGGCAGGGGCAGCTCTGTGGAAAGCTGTGAGGAGGGCCCTCGGCCCAGCATGTCCTACCTTTAGCTCACTGAGTCCCCCAGAACCCACTGTCATTGTCTCCCTTGTTCAGATGGAGGAGCGGAAGCTTAGGTGGTTAAAGAGTTTGCCCAAAGCCCCCCAGCTCATCAGTGACAGAGCCAAAATTTGAACCACTATTTGGTATTGCCTCCCATTGAGTGCTGAGTTCATTGAGGTTTACTGAGCACATACTATGTGCCCTGATTTGTATTAGGTGGTTTAAGGGTAAGAAGCAAGCTTGATCCATGGTCTCTTCTCCCATGGAGGAGAGAAGGTACAGGAGGTCCCAAGTGGTCTGAAGGCCACATTCAATTTGTGAGCTTAGGAGAGTCCTAAGGACAGCAGAGTGAGGGCTGGGCTGCAGGGCAGGATCCCCATCTGGGTTAGATCTTACAGTGGCTGCTCATCCCTTCAGGAGTCCCCTCAGGGGTCCTCAGGCTGCCCTCTGACCATCCCCATTGTCTCGTGCCTTCCAGGAACTCACCGTCCCCCAGCTCCGTGGCCAGCAGCGACTCAGGAAGTACAGACGAGATCCAGGATGAGTTTGAACGGGAAGCAGATGTGGAGCCCATGGTCAGCTGATGACTGAGGCCCCCCAGGCCTGGGTGGCCTTGGTGACGGGGCCTCTGCCCCTCTCCCCACGAGGACAGGAAGATTCCTCGGAGTGGGGCTTGTGTCCTCACCACATGGGCTTCCTCTGCCCTTTCTCTGGAGGACCCAAGGGACTGCTGCTTCCTTCCTCCCTCCACCCACCATCAACCAGTGCCCCCCTCTACCCACCGCCCCAAGGAATGGTGCTGTCAATTTCTATTCTCCATTACAAATGCAGACTTCTGTCCAGATGATGCAGTGTTAACCAGTGCCTTTTCCCTTAAGCTGAGCCACTTTGAGCTCCAAAGAATTATTCCTAGCAGGTGTTTTTATACAAAACTCTAGGCGAGGGCAGGGCCCCGGTATGGTATATTGTGGTTTTCTACCCTCCCACCTGCTCCTCTGATTGGCCATGACCCATGCCCTCCCTCCTCTGCTGGCCAGTGCTGACCGAGTTGGGCTTGGGGTGGTCCACCTCCACCCAGGACGGAGCTGTCTGCCCTCGCAAACTTTCCATGCGGGGGTGGAGAGGGGACCTCCCAAGGGTTTTTCACTTACTGAAAGGGAAAAAGATGGAAGGAGGGAGGGAAGACAAATTTTTATGTTCTATTTGGATCAAGTGGCAAAGTGGAGGGACAAGGCACTGTGGGGGAAGGTGGAGCCTCACTGTGTTTAAACTACTATGCAAAAAACAAAACAAAACAAAAAAAAGCGGCTTGCCTTATATTTAGTGGAAGTTAGGACCTCTCTCAGGCTCCCGGCTTTCACGTGGAGCTGGGAGGGAGGTTAAAGCGAGGGCGATGTCTCACAGCCTCTGAGGGGTTTGGTCAAGGTCAGTAAAGAGGCCCGAGTCCTGCAAGGCCCTTGGCCACCTGACTGTTTGCTTTCTTGGGACCTCTGGGTTTTGGGAGGGGGGTCTTTAATTGCCCTGATGACTTGATGTTTTCCCTCTATTTCCAGCCAACTATAGGGGTTGTAGATCTGTAATTTCTCTGTGAGAAAGTCTGAAGGGAGCCAGGCCTGGTATCACCCTTCCACAGTGGAGCTGGGAGAGGCCTGCCCGCCGCCACCTTGGCTCTACACTGTGCCCCAGGAGCCCACTGCCTGGCCACTGGCAGGCACTGGAAAGGGAAGAGGAGGGAGGCAATGAGGGCTGCTGGCAGATTGGAGGTGGCGGGAGTTGGCGCTCAAGTGAGAACCATCCTTTTTTGACATAGGCAAGCTTCTGTGCATACTTCACTTGACCGACCAGTTGGGGAGTTAATTGAGCCAGTACCTCCCCAAGACTTGAGTGGACCTGCGTTGTAGAGCGCTGTGTTGAGGCCACCCGCCAAATCTCAGTGTGGAGCCAGCTGACCAGGCTTTGCTATTTAAAAAAAAAAAAAAAAAAAATCTTTTTTTACCCATTCCTACGGGTATGATTTGTCGGTTTTGTTTTTGTTGGCCCAGCAGCTCCCCCTGGAGGTCAAAGGAGAACACTGTACCCAAGGATCAGAATGCCTTAGCACCCACTGCTTCTGTCTAGAGGCAGAGGAGGGGTTCGGGCTTTGAGTAGGTTGTGGCCCCCAGTCGTTTCTTCCCAGGGTACCAACCACCTTTAAGGGCCTTCTTTCTGTTCTGTTTTCCCACCTGTTTTTCAGTCTTAAAACCATTGTATATAATATTCACAATATATATATATATATACAGTATATATGGAGAGAGAGAGAGAGAGAGAGAGAGAGAGAGAATATGTGAGTGACAGTGTGTTATTTTTATTTATCAGAACTTGGTGGTCTTTTTCATTTTTTTCTAATTTTTGTTGCCATTGTTGTTGTTGGGGTAACCTCGTTCTGTTCCCTGTGCCAGTCTGGCTGAGGCTCCCGTGCCCAGCATCTCTTATTAGCTACAGTCCCTCGGTAGGTACGGGAGGCAGACGGATTCAGAGGAGAGACAGCCCTGTCGTCCTCCCCAAAAACCCTTGCTCTAAAGGTTACAGGGTTCAAACATACCTGATTATTATTGCCGTAACTGTTATTATTGTTTTAGTTTAGCTTTATTTTAACCAAAGGTTATCAGAGCCATTTGGGCTTGGACCTCAGCTGCTAAAAGGTTTTCCGTTTCCAGGGGGGTGGGGGGGCAGGGGAATGGCCACCCTGCAGGCCTCTGCTGTCTGGGGCTGAGGGGGGCATCGAATGGTGTGGTTGGGCAGGCAGAGTGGAAGCCAGGCCTGGGTTGTTCTTCATGGTGGTGGGAGGGTGGCAGACCTACCTTTAGAATTGAGGCAGTAAGACAACAGTGTATTTTGAGAGTAACTAAGGTGACCCTGGTGGTGGACATCCAGTGGTATTATTTTTGCTTTCCCCTTTGTAGACATAGGATATTTGTCACTGGGGCCTAGGGAGCTCTGAATTTGCCCAAGGAGTATGGAAATGGCAGGAGCCCGAGACAGGCACTGGCTGAGAAGTTCCTTCCCGCCGGTTTTCAGTAGCTACTTTCTCCTGGGGAGCAAGGATTTGGGGGCCGGTGGATGAGGGGGATAGCGATGATGTGGCCAAACTGCTTCCCGGGCAGGGTCCTGGGTCTTGGCCTGGCTGCTTCCCTTCCCTCCACGTTCTGTTTTGAGTTAGTTGCCAGTGGGCCTTGCTCTCACCACGGGCCCACAGCTTGCCAAGAACGACCCCGGGGCTCACTAAGGCAACGCCAGGTCCAGATGTGACTCACTGGTCTGTCCTCTGTACATACTTAATTTTGGTTTTTCTATTGCTAAGCCCAGTGTCATATTGACATTGGTATTTTAGATTGTTTTCAGATGGGCTCTCCTGTGCTGCCCTCTCTCACTCTCCTATTTTGGGGGGTTTTATCAAAAGAGAGGATTGGGAAGGAGCAGAGAGAGTAATTCCTTTTGGTTCCCTGGTTATGGAATACATGCACATACACACACACACACACACACACACTCCTCTGAGACTCTGAACAGGGAAAAATGTTGTTGGCAAGTGAACACGTTTCGTTTTCTTGTGGCTATATGTCTTTAGGTCTTTGAAGGGCCAGTCCATCTCAGACTTAGCTCTGTGGGTGCAGCTCAGATGATTTAAGGTGATTCAAACCACTTTGGCTTAGGATGCCGGAGAGGGTGTGGGAGAGGGGAAAATATAAGGTGTAACTTAAACTAAATGTAATCTATTTATAAAGCAAGAGACTTTCATCTATTTTTATGAAAGGAAAGGTTTTTTAATCTAGGGTAGGCAGTTGTGGCAGCCCAGCATTTTTCTGTGGATACGATGCATGTGCTGCTGGAGTTAATATAGTCGGTACCCCCACCCTGTCCCCCCTGTCCTTGCCTCCCCCTCACCTACACCTCAGTGGTGGCAGCAGGGCATAGGCCCCACCTACCCCCCCCCCTTTCCCTGTTGCCTGATTCCTCAGTTCCTGGGTCCTTGGAAGTCTTAGTGGGGCGGGCACTTGTGGGAGTGGGTGGGCAGTGGGGAATTCAGAACTGAGGTGGGTGGGGGGAGGGAGAGGGGGCACTAGAAGGGGACAAGCTCTGCTTCCAGGGTCTCTTCTAATTAGTTACTTGAACTATGTTAAGATCCATTTCCAGGTGAGCTGTGTTTGGGAGAGTGTGGTTGCAATGAGGCTGTTGTCCAGGGACCACACGGCTTCCTTGGGACCTGGGACCCAGAGGGCTCTAGTTGTTAGGCAGCTGAAGTGGGGTGGAAATGCCATGAGATGCCCACAGCCCTGGCTGTGCCCACTGCCTGGGCTGTCAACCTTGATGTGCCCCTCCAGGGCCCTGGATGGGGGATTGGGGTGCTGGGGGCTTCCTCTGACCTGCATCCTCCACCTTGAGACTCCAAGCTCTGCTTCTAGAAGGGTACTCTCCTAGAGTAGGAAGTCTGGAGGTGACTGGTGAGTATAAAGGCAGATTCTTCCTGGAAAGGAATTTTCCATGGATGGAATATTTTCAGGCTCAGGGTGGGCTGTATGTTCGTCTTGGGTAAATCCCTCACATTCCCGCTGCTGAGCCCTCAAAAAAATGAGGCAAAGGCACCCCCTGCCCCCAGGACCCGTTCATGGACATTTTAGCATCTACGTGATTTTTAATCCCATCCAGGGAGAGTTTCTATCCTGTAGTCCCATCCCACCCCACTGTTGCTGTTTGTCTGCCAGCTGGGTCTAGTATCAAGGGGAAGGGGGGTTTATACTCATTGAAAGACTACTGATTCTACCAGGAAACCAACCTGTTTACTGTACTGTTGTAAATATCGTGCCCTTTATATCCTGTATATTGGCTTCTTTTAAATAAAGTGAAATGTCTTAGAATCGGTGGTGCACTTTTTTTTTAAAACTGAGGATAAAGTAGTGATGGGGAGGGAGAAGAGGACTGAGGTTTACATAAACACTAATACAAACTAGCTAAGTAGTGATAAAACAGGGAAATTTCACACCACCTGTTACCTCATAATAAAATCTTGATAAGTAGGGAAAGCAGGGTTGATTATTCACATTTTACAAGAGGGGAAGTGAGAGTCACAGAGATCCCAGGTTGAGTAACTGGCAGAGTCTGGTTTGGAGCTGAGGTCCGGTTAATCACAAAACCCCCATTTCTTAAACTTCCTCCCAGTGCCCACGAGAGGCCACCTCCCAGGCTCTGGATCTGACATGGTCCAATGTTCTAGCTGCTTCTTGTGAGTGCCCAAATTCAGGGAGACACTGTCCCATATGAACTAGGCCCCCAGACTAGGGTTTTTTTCAAGGATGAAGAGAAACAACCACAATCAATGCCAGTTCACCTTTTGCCACATCCAAGACTTAGGCTTGTTGTAGTTTCTTTTCCCTCCCCCCACTCCCACCTGTTGATGTTGCCTGAAGGAAGGGTTGCACGAGATAAAGTGGGGGGCTTTATTACCCCCACCTTATAGACAGGGTTATGTATTTTGCCAATACCATGGGGAAGGACCACTGTCGGCTTTGGAATTGACCCCTAAGCAGGTTCTTGGACCACGCTGCTGTTGAAGATATAAACATAAATTTGAAGAAAGTGTAAGAAAAGCTGTAATAGTACTTTAGGAAGAGAACTGAAATTTTGATCTGGGGGCGGGGGTGTGTGTGGAGATAAATCGCAGGAGCACCTGGTTCAGCGGCCAGAGGTTTTGAAGGAAAAACGAGGCATAGACCTGCTCGACTTTCAAGAAATCAGGCTGTACCTTTGCCACCCAGCTTAGTGTATCCCAAGGTTCTCTTTACCAGGCCACAGTCACAGAGCTCCAGGGAAAAGCAACCTGGTCTCAACTCTCCAGGCAGAGGAGAACAGAAGCTCCATATCCACGCATGCTGCAAATGGCTTTTTCCAGTCTACCTGAATCATTACCAGTTAGAAGCAGCGGTCATTGGGACTTGGACATGAGCTGCAAAGTATAGAATGGTGACAACAATTCCAGTGCCATGAGGACTTTTCCTGTGGGGAACATTCCTGGACTCCTGCTCCCTGTGACAGCTCCTAACAGACTGAACTGTGGTTGGGTTGCATTTTTCAGGGATTTGGCATGGTGATGGGGCCAACTTGGACTTGGTGAACATGTTAAGGACACTACTCTTTTAGGGATTCTTGCTGTATTGGCCAAGAGTTTGCTTAAAGGCTTTTAATCACTGTAAAAAAAAAAAAATAGAGGACTGGATGAAGAAGATGGGGCACATATACACCATGGTATACTATTCAGCTAGGAGAAATGATGACATCAGATCACTTGCAGTGGAATGGTGGAGTCTTGGTAGCATTGTGTGGGGTGAAATGGGCGAATCAGAAAAAAACAGGAACTGCAGGATTCCATATATTGGTGGGACATAGAAGCGAGACTAAGAGGCATGGACGGGAGTGTGGTGGTTACGGGGAGTGGGGGGAGGGAGGGAGGGAGAGGGGGAGGGGGAGGGGTACAGAGAGAACTGGATGGAGGGTGGCGGAGGACGATCTCTCTTCGGGTGATGGGTATGCAACAGAACTAAATGACAAGATAACCTGGAAATGTTTTCTTTGAACGTATGTACCCTGATTTATTGATGTCACCCCATTAAAATAAAAATTTATTAAAAAAAAAAAAAAGAAAGAAATCAGGCTGCTTTATCTAAGCGCCAGGCACCGGGAAGCGCGCAGGGTCGGCAGGCTCATCCCAAGGTCTGCACCCCTAGGGGAGAGGCAGGGGGATGGCCGCGGTGCGACCCTACGGAGAAGAGGAGGGGTATTCATAGGTCAAGGGCCGCCCAGGCTGTCGGGCTGAGGCCAGCTGCCACACCTGACGCGCAGACCCTCGGTCCTTACGCCCCACCACGCACGTGCCCCATTCCCGCTCTCTCATTGGCTCTTTCAGCTCCACTGCGATATAACCATCCCTCTGATTGGCTCAGGAACTTCCATTTGTCATTCTGATTGGCCGATGGGGCTCACGCCCTCTCGGACCCTCCGAAGGCAATGGGATCATACCATATAAGAGTGGAGGGGGAAACGTGTGTATTGCAAGGCTTCCTTTTTGTATTTCCTTGTCCCATGTCACATAATAACCTCTATTATGCACTTCAAAAAATTACTTTATTGAAATCGTTAAATATAGCAGTATTTTGCTTGACCCTGACTCGGGGGACGGCCGGGGTGACCCTGGACACCCCTTTTTCCGAGGTTTGCGATTCGAGGGGGGTAGGAGCCTTTTGGCTGAGCCCTGGGTGGATCGTCCCATCTCCCGCTGCAGCAGCCGCTGGAGATGCTGCTGCCGCCCGCGCTTCCCCGCGCCCTGCTGGCCCGCACCTGGACTGGGGCCAGGTGAGTGAGCACAGGGCCTGGAGGGGGCCCTAGCGACGCTGCTGGCCCGGGGTCCCGGGAGTCACTGGGCGTCTCCCGCGCGGGACTCTCTCCCGGCCGGACTGCCGCCGAGTTCCCAGGGTCTCCCCTCCGGCGTGGTCGCTTCCTCCAGTGCCTCCCGCCCTACCCCACCTAGGCCTTCCTCTCACTGCGACACTTCTGCCTCCTTTCTACAGCGAGAGAACCCCCTTCCCGAATCCCGCGGCCGGTTGGGGTGCCTGGGTGCTCTCCCGGCTCCCACGCTCGGAAGGAAAGTAGCCTCCTCTTCGCTTGTCTTGTTCCTAACACGGATCTTTTCAATGTGCCCACTCCCAGGGTGCGCTGGCTTCCCCCTAGGGCACGTCTGTTTTTAGCACACCACACTCGCCCCTCCGCTCCCTCGGTCTCACACTCAGGACCCACCTCTGGGATTCCCTGAGACTTCCCTCTCCTCTCTCTACCGGGATTTCTACCTCTCTTTTCCTCCCCCCCCCCCTTTTCATGTTGTGTTGGGCGGAAAAGGGACTCCTTTCTTGTGGTAAGTGGAATAATATTTATGGAGTCCTTATAATGTGCCAAACGCTGTGCTAGGCTTTATCGTAATTATCGAACGAGTTAATATTATACATTAGAGTGCATTGAACAGTGGCAGGCACATAGGCAATGCCCAGTTATTATGAGCAACATTATCACTTTTGTTTAAACTTCTGTGCGGTAAATATTATTGTTTCCAATTACGGACGAAGTAGTCAAGGTGTAAGTTCAGAGTGGAGGTGCTCTGGAAACCCAGATTTGCAAACCCGCACAGTGTGGTTTTGGGTTCCTAGACCCTTGCTCACTCAATGACAAGTTCTCGGAGCCCCTTCCTGCTGTGGGGTGGGGTGGGGTGTGACCCAGACCCTGCCTCAGAGGGACTTGGAGTCTGGTGAGGCTGCACCCTTATGGACCCATGTTTCTGTAGGTCTCCCTTTCCGAGCTGGGCAGCCCCTGCCCTCAGTTTGAGTTTTGTTTGCCTGACCCCTAGGACTGACTAGCTATGTCTCCTTTGCTGAGCTAGGCCCTTTCTGAGTTAATCAGTATCCCAAGAGATGGCACAGGGGTGCCCTGGGCAGGGGTGAGTTTCAACACTGCTGTGTGTCTTCTATGGGTGGGGGTGGGCTAGGGAAGGGGACAGGAAGAGGACATGGGAGAGAAGGGCTCCTGGGCAAGCCAAGGTTGGGGCCACACTTGCCACACCCTGTGCCTGCACTCTGAGACCACCCCTCTCGGACTCCAGATGGAAGTCCCATAGATTTCCTTGTTTACTGAGTAACTGCCATGTACAGGTGCTGCACTAAGCACTGAGGGGTGGGTGCCCAGGGGTTTAACATGTGGATTGGGATTTTGAAGTGTTTTCATTTGAACGGGGAGAAAGCCTTAGATATTAAAAAAAACCACACACACACAAAAAAAAACCCTCTAGTATTTGGTAAAAAGCAATCCATGTTCTTTTTTTAAAAAAGCCCATTCTGCCTGACCAGGCAGTGGCACAGTAAATAGAGCATTGGACTGGAATGCGGAGGACCCAGGTTTGAGACCCTGAAGTCTCCAGCTTTAGCGTGGGCTCATCTGGTTTGAGCAAAGCTCACCAGCTTGGACCCAAGGTCGCTGGCTCGAGCAAGGGGTTACTCGGTCTGCTGTAGCCCCACGGTCAAGGCACATATGAGAAAGCAATCAATGAACAACTAAGGTGTCGCAACGAAAAACTAATGATTGATGCTTTTTTTTTTTTTTTTTTTTTCATTTTTCTGAAGCTGGAAACAGGGAGAGACAGTCAGACAAACTCCCGCATGCGCCCGACCGGGATCCACCCGGCACGCCCACCAGGGGCGATGCTCTGCCCACCAGGGGGCGATGCTCTGCCCATCCTGGGCGTCGCCATGTTGCGACCAGAGCCACTCTAGCGCCTGAGGCAGAGGCCACAGAGCCATCCCCAGCGCCCGGGCCATCTTTGCTCCAATGGAGCCTTGACTGTGGGAGGGGAAGAGAGAGACAGAGAGGAAAGCGCGGCGGAGGGGTGGAGAAGCAAATGGGCACTTCTCCTATGTGCCCTGGCCGGGAATCGAACCCGGGTCCTCCGCACGCTAGGCCGACGCTCTACCGCTGAGCCAACCGGCCAGGGCTGATTGATGCTTCTTATCTCTCTTCGTTCATGTCTGTCTGTTCCTATCTGTCCCTCTCTCTGACTTTCTCTGTTTCTGTAAAAAAACAACAACAAAAAACCCATTCTAACAATAATATTTATCAAGCAATCAAACAAATACCATGGATCTGACCCTGTGCCAATAAGCACTGTATTATCCCCATTCTACGACGATGGGAAACTTATCTGCCAGTTAAGGCAGATGCAGGACTAAGATTGCATTCAGTCAAACTCCAGAGTCATGCTCTCATTACAAAGCCTTCTCTGGGTGGAGAAAAAGCATTCTGCAACCATAGAGAAAATGTTTTGCAATCAGATCTGCTGACTCAGGTTACCTCTTCCGATATAGCAGCCGCCTGATGCCCTAAACAAGGCTCGTCAACCTTGGCACTATTAACATTTTGAGGTGGATAATTATTCTTGTAGTAGGGACCGTCTTGTGCATTGTAGGATGTTTAGCAGTGTTCCTGGCTTCTACCCACAAGATGCCTTTAACAGCCCACAGTCGTGACTTTGCCAAATGTCCCTGAGGGGGCAAAAGTACTTCCAGTTGAGAATCATGGTTCTAGGATAATAAACAGCTTTGGTGTTTAATCACTTGTACGTTGTTTAACATATTTAGGACACAGGGGTGACATGCTATGTTTACATTATGGTGAAACAATTTTAGAGCAGTTTTAATGATCTTTCTTGGCATTCTGTATGAAAACTTTAATGCCGAGAAAAACCACCTCTTCTGAGGAACTAGTATGAGTGATGTTCTATAGAGTTTCCCTTTTTGCCTAGAGTGCCAGGAATCTCAACCAGTTTTTTAAAATACTTTTGATTGGCCTGACCTATTGTGGAACAGTGGATAAAGCGTCGACCTGGAACACTGAAGTCATCAGTTCAAAACCTTGGGCTTGTCTGGTCAGGGCACATACAGGAGTTGATGTTTCCTGATCCTCCCCACTTCTCTCTCTCTCTCTCTCTCTCTTTCCAGTCTCTAAAATGAATTTTTTAAAAAAACTTTTGATTATATTTTGTTTTTATTTAATTTGTATATGTCCATAGTAAAAAGGACAGATTAAAGCAAAAGAAAATACAAACTTCACCTGTAAGCTCATTACACAGATAACCACTGTCATTATTTTAATTAATATCCTTTTAACTTTCCAGGAATATATCTGCTTAAGAAAAACAAAAACAACAACATAAAAACAGGCTCATCTGCAAATGCTTTTTAAATTATAATTTGCCCTGGCCAGTTGGCTCAGCAGTAGAGTTGTTGGCCGGTGTGTGGAACTCCCGGGTTCAATTCCCAGTCAGGGCACACAGGAGAAGTGACCATCTGCTTCTCTAGCCCTCCTCCTTCTCTCTCTCTGTCCCTCTCCCTCTCTCCCTTTCTCTCCTGCAGCCATGGCTTGAATGGTTTGAGCACATTGGCCCCCGGCCCTGAGGATGGCTCCATGGCCTAGCTTTAGGCACTGAAGTAGCTCGGTTGCTAAGCAGCTGAGCAGCAGCCCCAGAGGGGCAGAGAATCGCCCTGTATGAGGCTTGCTGGGTGGATCCTGCTTGGGACACATGCAGGAATCTTGTCTCTCTGCTTCCCTGCCTCCCCACTTCTCACTTCATTAAAAATAAATAAATAAATAAAATAATTATAGTTGACATACAATATTAAATTAGTTTCAGGTGTACAACAGAATGGTTAGACATTTATAATATATACCTTAGAAAGTGATCACCATGTCTAGTACCCATCTGACAACGTCCATAGTTATTTCAATATTATTGACTTCATTCCCTGTGCTGTAATTTACATCCCTGTGGCTTAGTCTGTACCTGGCGGTCAACTTTTTCACCCATCCCCCTCCCCTCCCATCTGGCAACTGTCAGTTCTCTGTTTCTATGAGTTTGTTTCTGTTTTGTTTGCTCAATTGTTTTGTTTTTTAAATTTCACATATAAGTGAAATCATATGGCATTTGTCTTTCTTTGTCTGACTTTCACTCAGTGTAGTGCCCTCTAGATCCATCCATATTGTCACAAATGGCAAGTGTCATTTTTTTTTTTTTTTTTTTTTTTTTTACAGAGGCAGAGATAGACAGGGACAGACAGACAGGAACGGAGAGAGATGAGAAGCATCAATGATCAGTTTCTCGTTGCGCGTTTTGCAACTTCTTAGTTGTTCATTGATTGCTTTCTCACATGTGCCTTGACCGCGGGCCTTCAGCAGACCAAGTAACCCCCTGCTGGAGCCAGCGACCTTGGGTCTAAGCTGGTGAGCTCTTTGCTCAAGCCAGATGAGCTCGCGCTCAAGCTGGCGACCTCGGGGTCTCGAACCTGGGTCCTTCCGCATCCCAGTCCGACGCTCTATCCACTGCGCCACCACCTGGTCAGGCGCAAGTGTCATTTTTATGGCTGAGTAATATTCCATTGTATATGTGTACCACATCTTTATCTAATTGTCTATCTGTAGACACTGAGGTTGCTTCCATGTCTCTGCTCTTGTAAGTAATGCTGCAACACAGGGGTGCATATATCTTCTACATAGTGTTTTGGATTTCTTTGGTTAAATACTCAAATGGGATCGCTGGGTTATATGGTGGTTCTATTTTTAATGTTTTGAGGAGTCTCTATATTGTCTTCCATAGTGGTAGCACCAATTTGCAATCCCGTCAACAGTGCCCATGGGTTCCTTTTCTCCACATCTTTTTTTTTTTTTCCTGAAGAGAGAAGCAGGGAGGCAGACAGACAGACTCCCGCATGCGCTCAACCGGGATCCACCCAGCACGCCCACCAGGGGGCGATGCTCTGCCCATCTGGGCTATTGCTCCGTTGCAACCAGAGCCATTCTAGCGCCTGAGGCAGAGGCCATGGGGCCATCCTCAGTGCCCGGGCCAACTTTGCTCCAATGGAGCCTTGGCTGCGGGAGGGGAAGAGAGAGATAGAGAAAAAGAAGAGGGGGAAAGATGGAGAAGCAGATGGGTGCTTCTCCTGTGTGCCCTGGCCAGAAATCAAGTCCGGGACATCCACATGGCGAGCCAATGCTCTACTGCTGAGCCAACTGGCCAGGGCCTCTCCATATTTTTGCCAACATTTACTTGTTTTCTTTTTGATAGTTGCTAATCTGACAGGTGTGAGGTAATATCTTACTGTGGTTTTCATTTGCATTTTCCTGATGATTGGGTGATATTGAGCATCTTCTCATATGTCTTTTGGTCATTGGGTCATCTTCTTTTTTTTCTTATAAATTCCCATGCTGACTCTCTGATCCTTTTTTTTCTTTTTCTTTTTTTAAACTTTCATTTATTGATTATAGCCAGAAAGGAAGGGAGAGTGAGAAAGAGAGAGAGAGAGAGACAGGAACATCAGTCTGTTCCTGTATGTGCCCTGATGGGGATCGAACCAGCAACCTCTGCGCTTTGGGCTGATGCTCTAACCAGCAGAGCTCTCTGTCCAGGGCCATGATGTCTTCTTTAAAGTAATGTTTTCAGCCTGACCTGTGGTGGCGCAGTGGATAAAGCATCAACATGGAAATGCTGAGGTCGCCGGTTCAAAACCCTGGGCTTGCCTGGTCAAGGCACATATGGGAGTTGATGCTTCCAGCTCCTCCCCCCTTCTCTCTCTCTGTCTCTCCTCTCTCTCTCTCTCTGTCTCTCCCTCTCCTCTCTAAAATGAATAAATAAATTAAAAAAATAAAAAAAAATCACTGTTAAAGTAATGTTTTCAGATCTTCTGCTCATTTTTAAATTGGATTGTTTATTTTTTTGATGTTGAATTGTATGAATTCTTCATATAGTTTGTATATTAACCCTTTATCAGATATCTCATTTACAAAATATCTTCTCCCATTCAGTAGGTTGCCTTTCTGCTTTGTTGATGGTTTTCTTCATGGTGCAAAGGATTTTTATTTGATGTAGCACCATTTGTTTATTTTTGTTTTTGTTGCCTTTGCTCTAGGAAACTTATCCAAAAGATATTGCCAAGAGTAATGTCAGAAAGTTTACTGCCTGTGTTCTCTTGTAGGAGTTTTATGTTTTTAGTTCTTACATTTAGCCTTTAACCCCTCCCTCCCCTTTTTTTAGAGAGAAAGAGAGAGAGGAAGGGAGAGAGATGAGAAGCATCCACTCACTTTAGTTGACCATTGATTGCTTCTTACATGTGCCTTGACCAGAGGGCTCCAGACAAGCCAGTGACCCCTTGCTCAAGCCAGTGACCTTGGGCTCCAGCCAGCAGCCATGGGATCATATCAATGATCGCTTGCTAAATCTGACAACCCAGTGGTCGAGCTGGTGAGTCTGTACTCAAGCTGGCTGAGCCCGCGCTCAAGCCGGTGGCTTTGAGGTTTCAAATCTGGGACCTAAGCATCCCTGGTTGATGCTGTATCCACTGCACCACCACCTGTCAAGCTTGAGTTTCTTTTTGTGTATGGTGTAAGATAGTGGTTTAATTTTATTCTTTTACATGTATTTGTTCAGTTTTCCCCACTTATTGAAGTAACTTTCTTTATCTCATCATGTAGTCTTGCCTTTGTTGTAGATTAATGAATCATATAAGCAAGGATTTATTTCTGGGCTCTATATTCTGTTCTGTTGACCTGTGTGTCTGTTTTTGAGCCAGTTACATACTGTTTTGATTACTGTAGCTTTGTAGTATAGTTGGAAATCCGGGAGTGAGATACCTCCCACTTTGTTCTCCTTTCTCAGATACTGTTTGGTTGCTTGTTTTTTTTTCTTTTAATTGATTTTAGAGAGAGAGGAATAAGGGAGAGAGAGAGAGAAACATAAACTTATTTTTTACTTATGCACTCACTGGTTGATTCTTGTGTGTGCCCCGACTGGGGATGGAACCCACAACCTTGTCATATGGGGATTATGCTCTGTCCAACTGAGCTACCCAGCCAGGGCTAGTCTGCCTGCTCTTCCACTTCATAGACTTGTATACCTACCCGTATGTCCCAGAACATAGACCCGTGTGCGGCATCTGGCAGATGTTAGGTGAATGACTGAATTACAACACACGTGCTTCCTTATCTGCCGATGTGTACCACAGCCGGTCTTGAGACATTCACCACCAACATCTGATGGGGGGCCCAGGGACTGTCACTAATGACAGTTGGTACCATTTGCCTTTTAAGTGGAGAAGTTCACTTAGCTCGGCAATGTGTGATGTAGGTGTTACCATCCCCATTTCAGAATTAAACAAGTGAGGCCCATGGAAAGGAAGGAAAACATGGCCCGGGCCTCAGCAAGCAAGCACCAGGCCTGCCGGTTGGTGCCTCCTGTCTCTTGGCCCTGACTCCCTGCCCTTTTTCTCTGCTTCTATAACTTTATCACAGGTGGCACCCTGCTGGGCGCTGGCAGTCCAGAGTTGGCCTCAGTTGCTGGCCCCGCTCCCCACTGTCAGGGGCTTACGAGGTAGACTTGGCCACTGTCCCGTCCCCTGCAGGAATCTTGGGTAATTTTGGACTTGTCTCAGCTCACCCACCTGTTTTATTTTCAAAATCACACAGTGCTTGTTCCAGCTTGCCCGCCCCTTGTCTGGGCCCAGGTTGTGCTGGGCAGGGCCCTGGCACTGCCCCCGTTCCCTGGATATGCTCTCCTTTGTCACCCTTCCAAGCAGTGCCTCTTGGCTGGAATGTCCCCTGGTGAGCCCACATTCACTCGGTGCTCTGTGGCCTTGGCAAGGCGGTGCTCCTGTGGCCTGTCGTGTCCAGTCTGTAAAATGGGGAAATCCTGATAACAGCCGTGTGGCGCAAGGGTCAGAGGTGATGTGACGAGGGCCTTGCTGGGGCCTGGTCCCCAGCCTGTGCTCTGTAATAGATGACCGATAGAATAAGTTGGACCTACAGTGATCCTAAGACGTGCTTCTGAGGTGGCTGGAGAGTCCCCACTCAGGTGGCAGTTGGCACTGGCACACCTTGGAGCACTTGCTTCCAGCACCTGGCTTGGCACATAGTAGGAGCTAAGCCGTTCCTGTTGGAATGGGCAGAGGACAGCATGGGTGGGTCCTGGCTGCATGGCTCGCCAGTCTGTGGCCCGGGGCTCATTACTGACCTCTCTGGGCTGCCTGATGTTTTCAAGTGGAAAATAAAGGTCATAGAATTTTCTTGGAGATGAACTGAATTCATGCACGAGAGCACTTTGAAGAGAGTCTGGCACCTGACGAACTGGATGTGTTGCTTCCATCATTATTTTGATGCCCTCCCCCAACAACAAGCTGCTCTGAATGTCCTTTTTTTAAAATTGATTTTGAGAGGGGGGAGGGAGGGAGGGAGGGAGGAGAGAGATGAGAAGCATCAACTCGTAGTTGCTTCACTTTAGTTGTTCATTGATTGCTTCTCATATGTGCCTTGACCAGGGAGCTCAAGCCAAGCCAGTGACCTTGGGCTCAAGTCAGCGACCTTGGGATCATGTCGATGTTCCTGTGCTCAAGCTGCGACCTTGGGGTTTTGAACCTGGGTCCTCAGCGTTTCAGGTCAATGCTCTATCCACTGCACCACCACCAGTCAGGCTGAATAACTGTTCTTTATCAGGGATATCAAGACAAGAGGGTCCCTGTGGAACAGGGATGGTATCACGTGTGGAACTCAGATGTCCTTAGCCCTTTCCCTTTAATTAATTGCCCTGATGCACACCAGGGGACGGGGAGACACCTGCCCTTCGTGGGGAGCTCCTTTTCCAGACTTTCCTTTCCTCAGAAAGACCACATTGTGGGTGGAAAGCCCTGGGTGGAGCTGTGTGACCTTGGGCAAGCCAAGGCCATCTCAGGTGGCCTCTTCCCTCAGGTGGGAGATGCTAGGATGGGGTGGTGCTGCTGGACGGCGAGGAGGATGAACCTGTCCCCTCCGCCCCAGATGACCGAGGGGCTCCATGATCCAGGGTTTCTGCCACAGTGGGTACCTCCTGAGTGAGGATGACCCAGCTTCAGATCCTCCTCTGTCACGTGATCATGAGCCATGAGTGATGTGATCTCAACCTGGTTTCCTCATCTGACGAATGAATGGCTGAATGGCGATAATCAGAGGCAGATTAAGGTTGGTTGAGGCCTCAGGCGCAGAAGAAAATATTGGGCCCCTTACATTAGAAAATCGTGTAAACTTGGGGTTTTGCGGGGCCCTTCAGAAGTGGGAGCCCAGGGCGCGTGCCGTTAAATCCACCTCTGGTGGTAATAATACATTTGTCGGGTGAATTCAAAGCGATAATCACTTTATATAGTGCCAGTCATGTTGTAAGTGCTTAATAAATGTTCCTTGATATCTTCTGGGGCAATAAAATGAAACACTTCATTTTGGGCTAGAGGCCCCTCCCCGCTGGGCCTGCCCTGGGCCCCACACGCTGATGGCCCCCTTATCTCTGAGATAAGGAAGATTAACCTTATCAAGTCCAGATAACAGCTGGAAAGCCTGCATGCTGCTTGAAGCAAGGGTAATTTCCTTTCTACTCTTCCTTTTTGGCCTTGGCTGCCCCTGGCCTCAGCCCCTGGGGAGCCCCTGGTGTGAGCTGGAGAGCACTGTCCTGGTAATCCAGTTCTGGGGGCCTGGTGTCAGCTCTGACATCATTCTTACGTTAGTTGTTTGGTTTTTTTTTTTGTTGTTGTTGTTTTTTTCTGAAGCTGGAAACGGGGAGAGACAGTCAGACAGACTCCCGCATGCGCCCGACAGGGATCCACCCGGCACGCCCACCAGGGGCAGGACGCTCTGCCCACCAGCCCACCAGGGGGCGATGCTCTGCCCCTCCGGTGCGTAGCTCTGCTGCGACCAGAGCCACTCTAGTGCCTGGGGCAGAGGCCAAGGAGCCATCCCCAGCGCCTGGGCCATCTTTGCTCCAGTGGAGCCTTGGCTGCGGGAGGGGAAGAGAGAGACAGAGAGGAAGGAGGGGGTGGGGGTGGAGAAGCAAATGGGCACCTCTCCTATGTGCCCTGGCTGGGAATCGAACCCGGGTCCCCCGCACGCCAGGCTGACGCTCTACCGCTGAGCCAACCGGCCAGGGCCACGTTAGTTGTTTTAAAAGGTATTTCTCAAATGCTCACGTGGGCTGGGCAGGGTGTCCCGAATGGTGCTGACCCAGGCCGGCCAGGTGGAGCTAGCTCATGGCCTGGTGGGAGCACAGATGGCCAGGCAGAGCTCAGCAGTGAGGGCGTCCCCGGAGCTGTGAGGACAGTGTGGGCCGTGCGGGTGGTGTGAGGCCAGCCACATGAAGAGCGCCCCATGTCGAGGGGACTGCAAAAGTGACCAGGGTGACTGGGTCACAGCAGACGAGGTGGGAGGTGGCGGGGGTGATGGGAAAGGGGTCTGTCTGTAGGCCTCAGTAAGATTCTGACCTTTTATTGCAGAAGGAGAGGCCGCTGAGTAGTTTTGAGCCAAGTGCTTACTCTGTGTCTGATGATGAGATTTTCGTGTAAAACTGTAACTGCCTGTGATTTGGAGTAGCCTGGTGACAGTGGGGCAGGAGTGGCCCTTGTGGTTGTCCAGGCATAAGCTGATGGTGCTGTGGACCAGGATCTAGGCCCGCGGGTAACCTGGGAGGGGAACTGAGTCCCCGTCCGCCCTATTTCCCCTCAGTGTCCCCCTCTGTAATCTGAGGTCTCATTGGTTGGCCCTCAGCTCTCTCCAGCCCTGCCGGCATCCATTGCAGGACATATCCTGATGTGGCTTTTTAGCTCAGATCCTGGTGTTACTGGACAGGGGACCCGGCCCTTAGGGCCAGTCGGTTGACTTCTTGCAGGAAAAACTTAACGACATGAGTCCAGGTGATTTTGCGAGTAAGTTTATTAAAGCTGGGGGCAGTGAAACAAGGGCGGGCCTAGACTAAAAGAAGCAACAGGAGAGAGACCAGGCAGGGCTGCACTGGCCCTCGAGAAACCTTATGGGACAGAAATGAGCGTACACTGGGAAGTCGGAGAAAAGGGGGCCTTGGAGACAGGTGCGGGGGCTGAGCCCCGGGCGAGCTGCCGCTGCCCACTGCTCCCTTGCAAGTTTCAGAGAGACCCTTAGAGTTTAGGAGATGCAGCCTGTGGGGGAAGAAGAGGAGGAGGGGGAAGGGAAAGGTGAGGGAGAGCGTGAGTACTGGGTCCTTTGTTCTGAGGGTTTTTGAAGGCTGGGAGTTTAGCCTTGGCTCAATAGCTCAGCTGGTTACAGTGTCATCCCAGTATGCCAAGGTTGAGGGTTTGATCCCGGGTCTGGTACACGCAAGAGTCAATGAGTACATAAATAAGTGGAACAACAAATTGATGTCTCTCTCCCCCCTCCATCTCCCTGTCTTTCTCTCTCTAAAATCAATCAATCAATAAATATAAATTTAAAAATTAAAAAAAATCAAGGCTCAGGAGAAGGCGTAGATGAATCCCAAATGATCCATGAGCCAAAACTTAGGGGAGGATTTCAATAGCCTATTTGTCAGCTTTTCCAGGTGTGCCCTTTGAGGGTTGTGTGGTCTCTACTGATTGGTCAGCGCCAGGGCAGGGGGTCTTTAGTCACTGCAGCTGGTCCTGGTGTCACCTTCCTGGCTTTGCCACATTTCTGGTCTGGAGCTGAAAGATACTGAGCCCCAGATGCGATCACTAGGAGGCGACCTCAGTTATCTGGCTATAAATTTCCCGGCCAGTTTGTCCAACTCTCACTTTCCCCGTTCCACTGGCTGCGGGATTTTTACCTTCTTACTTCCTGCCTCACTGGTACCTGCATGGGGGGAGGAAGGGAGGTTCGGCCAAGGCCTCACACCCAGGCCTGGTGTGCAGGAGGGCACTGCAGTTTGTTAGGGAGTCCCAGGCAAGTTCAGACTCTGCCCTGTGCCTCCTTCCTGAAGTGGGAAGCTGAGCGCTGCGCTCAGGAAGGGCGGGTTGGGTTCATCTCTGCATCCCCAAGCCGGGCACCTGGTGGGTGCTCAGGAAGTGTGAGGTGAAAAAATGTGCGAGCCCATCCCATCCGACCTGAGTCATCGCAGAGTCCTCGAGTGTGGAATCAATGTGTGCAGACTGCATGAATGAAGGAATGAGTGCATGAATGAGGCGTGAATGAGTGGATGGTGGAGTCCTGCCTAGATGGCCTTGCAGATCCTCATAGAGGACCCAGGTTTTGTGAGTGATTCATCTACGCCTTCTCCTGAGCCAGTTAAGGGTGTTTCTATTAATCCCAAATGATCCATGAGCCAAAAAAAAAAAAAAAAAAAAAAGTTTAATAGGAGTCCCTAGATTTTTTGTTTGTTTGTTTTTTTGTTTTGTTTTGGGCTTTGTTTGACTCAGACTGATGTTTGAAGTAGTCTCTGTTCCCTAGACCACAGACTGCCGGACAGCTGTACCAGGGCCTGGGCCTTCTAGGTATAGAGAAAGCCCTGAGGGGCACGTGATCCTGGGTTCACGGTGGGCCTCTGCCCTGAGGGAGATGGAGGGAGGCCTTCAGGGTTTCTGTCTCTGCCACTGCCTGGGAGGTAACAGGGAAGAGAGAGCTGGTGGTGGCTGTGACGTTGTCAGCCTCTGCCCTGGGTGGAGTGGGGCAGCTGATTCCAGCCGTATCTGTTGAGCGCCTAGGCCAGCTCTGCCCCTTGGGGGGGGTCTGGAAACCAGTTCTGGAAGACCTTTACTGTTTTCTTCGAAAAACCTAAGAGCAGGAGGGGTGAGGAAAGGCAAGCTGTTTCAGTTCTCAGAGTGACCTGCAAGGCTGCCCCGCCTTTCAGGGGAGGGCCCGAGGCCTGCAGCGTTCACAGTAGTGTGCCCAGGGCTCGGAGCAGCTGTGGGTTTCGGCCAGAAGGTGCCTGCCTCAGAGCCTGTGCTTTGCCCACCCACCAGGAACTGGGCTTCAGAGAGGGGCTGGGGTGCCTATCCTGGCTCCAGCCCAGCACTCGTTCTCTGCTTACTCAGCGGCACTCTCTTGGCTTAAAGAGGACTTGGCGTATCTGAGTTACCGATGGTTGGGGTGTGCGGCCACTGAGACCCAGGGGGCTGCTGGGACCTTCCTGGTGGCCCCAGGAATAGACATAGTCCTTCCTTGGTGGTCTTTTCTGGCCCCTCTGCGCTTCTCCACTATAGCAGGTGGAAGGGGCAGTGTGGATTTTAATTTACTAAGCACCTCTATAGCTCAGCATTATTATCTCATCTCCATAGTAACCCCCTTGAGATGGGTGTGACCCCTAGTCAGTGATTTATCCAAAGTCGCTTAACTACTGGAAGACTGAGCTTACTATGGTCAGGGGGAGGGTGGGGCCTGAGGAATGTGACAGAGATGATATCTGGGTTTTTCTGAATTCAATTTCAGGTCTCTCCTGACCTTGGTCTTGAACTAGTCCTTTTGCCTTTAGGACCTAAATGACCTTATTACTCAATGGGGCTGCTGGTGAGACCCATCTGATGGGCCTATCCGTGATGGGTGGCAGGCGTTAGCAAGCCTAACAAGCCCTGTGTGTGTTGGGTGGCCGTTGGGTGGCTGTTGTCATTGATGTCCTCATTTACAAATGAGGAAATTGAGGCCCAGAGGAGAAGGCCCACAGCTGAGGCTCCTGCTCTGGAATAACTGAGCCTAAAGTCATACCCACACGTCCTCCCGCCTTATGACCCCCAGACATGTTAGGGGTGGTGTCATAGTGGTCACTGATCCGTGAGGCCATCAGGGTCCAGACTGAACAGGGGCTCCAGAACAAGAAGTTCTCAAAACTTGGTGTCCAGGAATCAGATGCGGAACCTCAAACGAGCCCTCCTCCAAGTTTACAGCCCACATCTTGGCCTTTCTTGCTCACCCTGAGTTCAGCTCTGTGTGCCTGGGACTCTCAGGTTCATCAGAATGATTCACATTCTGATGAGACCCAGCTCTGGGCAGTCCTGCCTGTTCAGCTTAGAGAAAGAAGCGGCTGGGTCTGTCCTGAATCAAGTTTGCATTGCGGGGAAATGATTTTGCGCCTATGGATTTAAACTGCAGACAGAGGGAGTTTGTGTGACTGTTCTCACTTCCTAGATGTAGAAACAGGCTCAGGGGAGGCAGCTCATGCACTCAAGGACACACAGTAGCAGGACTGGGACTTGAACTTGGATTTTGCACTTCAGGGCCCGTCTCCCCCCCCCCCCCCCATCCCCCATTCTGTAGTTGCTCTGGATTTGCGGATTCTGGGCCAACCCAGGGTCCCAGTTTGGAGACAGAGGGGCTGATCTGTGGCAGGCACTGCTGACTTGTCCGCCTGACCTGTGCGCCTGTCCTCCCTGCCCTTGCATCCAGGCTTCGGTGGAAGCACACCTCCTCCTTGAAGGTGGCCAACGAGCCCATCTTGGCATTCACACAGGGCAGCCCCGAGCGGACTGCATTGCAGAAGGTAAGGGGGGGCTTTGGTGGGGGTCGGGCCTGGGCTGAGACAGCCTCCAGCAGCCCGAGGTGCTCTTCTCTGTGTACAGCCATCACCCCCTCCTGGCCCTGCTCCTGGAAGGGAGCCTGGGGTCTGGGGAGGGCTGTGTGGCGAGGCTGGATCGTGGGTGAGGCTGGGAGCAGCAGGTGGCCATGAGGGCCATGTGGGGGCCTCAGTGCAGGGCACGGGTCATGAGCTCACAGCTGTTTTTTGCTTCAAAATGTTCTCCCTTTAATTGCCAGTATTTTAAAAATTGTGAGATTCCACATAATTTCAGGGGCAGTTTTGTTTTGGTTTTTTTGTGACAGAGACAGAGATAGGGACAGACAGACAGGAAGGAAGAGAGATGAGAAGCATCAGTTCTTCATTGAAACACCTTAGTTGTTCATTGATTGCTTTCTCATATGTGCCTTGACTGGAGGAGGGAGGCTACAGCAGAGCGAGTGACCCCTTGCTCGAGCCAGCAACCTTGGGCTCAGCTGGTGAGCTGTGTTCAAACCAGATGAACCCGTGCTCAAGCCGGCGACCTTGGGGTTTCAAACCTGGGTCCTCTGCGTCCCAGTCTGACGCTCTATCCACTGTGCCACCGCCTGGTCAGGCTCAGGGGCAATTTTTAAAAATCTTTTTGTAACGGGAAAACCTAACAAAGCTGTCCTCACCTTCCTGCAATGACAGGAAGCAACAGTGTGTGTGTGGTGGGGGCTGAGTCCTGTGGCCCCCCAAAGGGGAGCACACGCTGTCTGACGACAGACCCGGCCTGGCTGCCTTCTCAGTTCTGCTGCAGCCTGGGCATCTGCATTTGTAGTCTCACGCCAGATTTCAGGTGGGAGAAAGGGGAAGGAAATGCCCATCTTACATCTTGTCTCCTCTTCAGGCCTTGAAGGACCTGAAGGGCCGGACGGAAGCCATCCCGTGCGTGGTGGGGGATGAGGAGGTGTGGACCGCGGATGTGCAGTACCAGCTGTCGGTAAGCCCAGTGGGTGGTCAGGGTTAGGCCTCTCCCTGAATCTGGGGTCAGTCTCTCGGGCCGCACATGAGCATGTGACGTGGGGTCTGTGCCTCAAGAGGGGTTTTGTCCACTCGGGATTTGGGATTCCACGCACCAGGGTGAATCTCCCGGGACCAGTCTCGGGGGATTGTTGTAAAGGGCACGCCTTCTCTCCCGCCAGGAGGAAGTTAAAAACAATGGCTGCCACAGGCCTCACCATCGCTTTAGAAAACCTGGCTCATTGAGCATCTAGAGAGTGGAAGCAAGGATAGAGAGTTAGGACTAAAGGTGATCCTTCCAAAGGAAGGACGCCACCAAAGCCCGGGTTTGTACTTGGGAACCACTAGTCTAGCTGACGATGAGCTCAGATGAGGTGAGCACCCAGGGTGTGGCCTGGTGGGGCCGAGGCCTCTTCCACAGACACAGTGTGAGGCCCTGTCCCGTCTGCACAAACTCCTCCTTCAGTCCCAGCCACCTCTTAGAAGTGGGAAGAGCCTGTGACCTCAGCATCCCAGGTCTCTGCTCGGTCCACGGCGCCACCACTACTCAGGCAGGATTGTCCCTTTTAGATGAGTGGATCTGGGTCCCAGGCAGGGACTCCAGAAGCAATGGCTCTGTACCCTCAGGACCTAGGGGCAGGGCAGGAATCCTGAGCGCTTCTCTACACCAGTGCCCATCACTGAGCCATAGTCTCATGCCAGACCTGGTGTGTAGTTTCCACCTGTGACCCTGTTTGGTCCTCTTCTCCGTGCTATGAGTCAGGGAGGTCCTTATCACCCAGGCGGGTAGATTGGGAGAGGGAAATCAGTTTACACGGATCCCACAGCTAGTAGGTGGCAGATGGGGATTCGAACCCGCCTCTCTCTGACCACAAAGTCCACGCTTTTTCTGAAAGATTGTGGTCCATGACTTTCTTCTGGACTGGGAGCCTTCCAGAGCAGGACCTGTGTCTTACTCGTGGGACAGCAGGGACCCCATAACCCTCGAGGGGCAGAGATTGCATGGGCTGGGGCTACTGGACACTTCATGGGGATTGGAGGGGGGAGAGCGAGTGCCGAGGACTCTTGCCTGGAAAGCCAGCTCTAAGCCCCACCCCATCCCCCTGTCCTGGCACCTCCTTCCTGGGCAGTGACCTCACTCTTGTCTTTCAGCCCTTTAACCATGGACACAAGGTGGCCAAGTTCTGCTATGCAGACAAGGTGAGTCCCTGGCGACTTCGGGGTGGGGGCGCTGCCCCTGTTCTGTCCCGCTGGCAGCAGACATGGAGGTGGGTGTCAGACACTGCGCCCGTCTGGCCCTGGGCGGTTCGGGTACAGTGGGGGCGGTTGGGACTGAAGGAATCCCTGGGCGGGAGTCTTTAACAGGGCCAGATAAGCAAGGGTTAACTTGAGCCAAGTGGCAGCTGCCTTGGTCAGGACTGGGACATCCCTAAACAGGCCTACAGCCACAAGGCAGACCCTCATGAGGGGTGTGTAGAGGGGATGGGTAGATTGTGGAAGGCTGAGTCAGGGAAATTAGAGACATCATGGATGGGAAGCCAGACAAGGAATTGGTATCACGGAGGCCATCGAGAGGGGTTGGGGTGACCTGTGGCAGGGGGTCTAGGAGCTGGTGTCATGGCAGCGAGGGCAGTGGATATCTGGGATGCCAGCAGCAGGTGTGTCTCAGGCTGTGGTTCTGGCTTGGCAGGGGCAAGACCAGGGCTGTGGCTGTGGATGGTGGGTTCAGGGGCCACAGTCCCAGGAGGAAGGTGAGGCCCAGATGCCACGGGAGAGAGTGGAGCAGGTTTAACAGCTGAGGGACGCACAGCCAAGTGCTTGGCATGCCGACCCTGATGGAAGGCCAGACGTCTCCAGACAGGCAGGCTCCGAGCCTGGGGTGGCGTAGCCGGCAGGGGCCACAGTGTGTACAGAATGGGGGGGGGGCTCCAGATCTCTCCTCTCTCGCTCACTCCCCTGGGACCCTTCCTGCTACAGGAAGAAGCCCCAACCTTTTCCCCTTCATTAGGCCTTGCTCAACAAAGCCATCGAGGCCGCCGTGGCTGCCCGGAAAGAGTGGGACCTGAAGCCCGTCGCAGACCGGGCCCAGGTCTTCCTGAAGGCAGCAGACATGCTGAGCGGGCCACGCAGGGTGGAGGTCCTTGCCAAGACCATGGTGGGACAGGTGAGGTGCCTGTGGGCACAGGTGGGGTGCAGTGAAGGCAATTGTGCCCCATCCAGTTGGGCAGACATCAGCTGAGAGGTTCTGGGTGCCAAGACCTGCTCTGCTGGCTGAGACCCAGAGATGTCCTTGAGGGACGGGGGGGGGGGGGGGGGGGGGGGGCGGGCACGACACATGGACAGAAACATAAAATGTTAGACAAGGAGGACTGCTAAGCCTACGCGTCCTACCATGGAAATGTCCTGTCCCCTCTCTGTCCCCAGCCTAGGCCAGTCCTTTGTCATGCTTTGCCTGGACTGACAGTGCCCTGTGCAGTCCTCTAGGCTCAGGCAGACCCCTGCAGCCCTCAGGTGGTCCTGACACCCCCGGCAGGTTGCTGCAGGTTACAGACCACCAGGCTCTCTCTACCCCTGAGAGGCACATCCCAAGTCCCGAGCCCAGCCCCCAGGACCCTCTGAGTCCCACCTCTGTCCAGCTCGCCAGCTGCTCTGCCCTTCCCACCGGGTCATCGCCAGTGAGGATGCCAGTCTGGGCCTCGTGAGGTTCATGTCTCAGCCTCTGCCTGGGGTGTCATGCCTGGAATGCTCGCTGTCTTTTCTGCCCCATGAAATCTTACCTGTCACGGGCCAGCCCAGATACCACCTCCTCTGTGAGGCTTCCAGAACCTTCTCTGTCCAAAAGCATCAGTCCTGCCCCCGTAGCATGCTGTTCATTCGTCAGCTCAGATCGCATTGGGGTGTAACGACTTCCCTTCCTGTGTGTCTGCTGCCCCTCTACAGCCTTTTTCTTTTTTCTTTTAAGAGAGGGAGTGGGGAGGGAGAGAGAGAAAGAGAAAGGGAAGAAGCATTCATTTGCTGTTCCATTTAGTCATGCATTCATTGGTCACTTACTATATGTGGCCTGACAAGGATCGAACCTGCAACCTTGGTGTTTTGGTACGAAGCTTTAACCCACTGAGCTAATCAGCCAGGGCTTACAAGCTTTTTGGGAATAATAATCATGCATTAATGTTTTCCACCTTTCTGGGCCGTGCATCATGTCTTCCTGGAGTTGTAGAAGCTCCTGATCAATGATTTTGGAGTGAGTGCATTTGGGCCAGAGCGTGGCAGGAGTAGCCAGGAGTGCTGGGAAAGGAGCAGAGGAGGGAGAAAAGGATTCATTTCGTCGTCCTCAGGAAGGAGCCTTAGGTTTGGGTCTGCCAGGCGATCTTCCTGCAGTGAGGGCTCCCCCTGCTGTACGGAGGTGGTATGACAGTTTCACACCCTGCCCAGCTGTCTCAATTTTCTCAGCAGCCCCTGGGGTAGGTGTCAGGCTCCAGAGTGTCCCAGGTGAGCCACACATGGGCAGGAAGAGACACACACACACTTCCAAGACCAGGTTAATGAGCCTCTTTATTTGACCGAAGGCTCAGAAGCTTGTAGGCAGCTCAGTGGCTGTTCAGAGCAGGGGTAGTGTATCTTCGCTCAGTTTCCTTGGCTCCACGTCCTGAGCAGGGTGAGCAGCTGCTAGTGACCCTGTGTGCCAAGTGGGAAAGGCCCACCCTTGCTTCCCAGAGTCCTCTCCCTGCACTCACATTCACCGTCGGGAAGAACGGGCAGTCCACGGAAGTGTTGACAGTCACAGGCTTCCTGGTTCTTGACCAACGTGCCTATCAAGGACATGGGCTCATCCAGGGGTGGGAGCTGCCAGCACCCTGCATGTGTGTCACCGTGGGCACAGGGTCCCATGGAAGGGCTAATGGGAGGCACGTCTGCCACCATTGACCCCCTGGCCTTCTTACCTCGCAGGGTAAGACAGTGATCCAGGCGGAGATCGATGCCGCAGCCGAGCTGATCGACTTCTTCCGCTTCAATGCCAAGTTTGCCATGGAGCTAGAGGGGTACCAGCCCATCAGTGTGCCGCCCAGCACCAACAGCATGGTGTACCGGGGGCTGGAGGTACCCACGGGCACAGGGCGGGCGGGACTGCCAAAGCCTTCGCGCGGCCTCACCACTTCCTCTGTCACAGGGCTTCGTGGCGGCCATCTCCCCCTTTAACTTCACGGCGATCGGCGGCAACCTGGCGGGGGCGCCGGCCCTGATGGTGAGCTGTGGGCTGTGGGCAGGGATGCTGGGGGCTCAGCATCGATCCCACCTCATCCAACACAAGGCCACACTCCAGCCCCTGAGGTCCCAGTCCTGGGGAAGCCCAGAGGGTGGAGGCAGCGTGGGCTGTGGAAAGGCCCTGGGGTCAGAGGCTGGTTTGGACCCGGCTTTGCCCTGCTCTGGGTGACCCCAGTGGAGCCCCCACACTGCTCTGAGGCAGCTTCCTCCCCTGCAGAGTGGAAATGGTAGGAAAGCCCGCAGTACAGGGTTGTGAGGTGCAAATGAGACCAGGCACGTGACGTCACACACCAGGCAGGCCTGGCCCTGTGCAGGCAAGTGTGTGGCGACAGTGATGGTGATATGATAGCTCAGCTTTGAGTTCTTGCTGTGTGCCTGGTGACTTGACTTGTCAGGGTCGTGTGGCTCGTAAGTGATGGGACAGATAGGGATTCGGGCTTAGTTTTAAAGTCCTTGGGCTTCGCTGCCATTACGAGGGAGAAGCGGACCACCGACCTCGGGAGCTTTCCTTTGACGAGGCAGCCCTGGCCCAGCCTCCAGAGGCCTCCGTGGCTCGAGGAGTCACAGGAAGAGGGCTGAGTCGTCAGGGGCCGGGCCCCACACAGGGTGGCTGGTAATCTCGAGGACGCGCGTGCACAGGGCCGTCCTCGTGCCTCTGCACACATGCCCGGCACCCGGGTGCCTTCACCAGGACACGTGCAGACAGTCCCTTGAGCACCTGCCAGCCACCCCAGTGAGCACCCAGCAGCTCATAAACACCGAAAAGAGCTGCCCGAGGGTGCTGGCAGGACCAGTCTGTGCAGGCTTCCGGAGGGAGGCAGCCTGGGCCGGAGTGTGGGAGCGGACAGGACCAGTGTGGTCTTGTTGGTAACAGCTTTTCGAGTGTAGTGCCCCACACCTGGAGGTGTGGGATTGGGTAGGGGTATCCTGGCCTGCACAGGGGCCTGGTGGTTCCCGGTGAGGATGACCACGCTCCCTAGGTGCGATGGAGACGGGGCTGGTGGCCCCTGGTCTGAGTCATCACTGTGCCTCCCGGGCAGGGTAACGTGGTCCTTTGGAAGCCCAGTGACACTGCCATGCTGGCCAGCTACGCCGTCTACCGCATCCTCCGGGAGGCTGGCCTGCCCCCCAACATCATCCAGTTTGTGCCAGCTGATGGGCCCACGTTTGGGGACACTGTGACCAGCTCAGAGCACCTATGTGGCATCAACTTCACAGGCAGCGTGCCGTAAGTCCCCGGGGTGGGGTAGGGCAGGGTGCCTTAGGGATGTTCCCAAGGTGACCTGTTCGCCACCGACCAGGAGCTGGGGCTGGGAACCCGGAGTCTGATCCTGGCCGTGCTCACTGACTCGCCAGGTGGCTGTGGCGAGACACTTCCCTCTCCGAGCCTCCGTCTCTTCCCCTGAATAACGGGACGGGCGACCCCGACCTTGCAGAGTAATCATCAGAATTGAACTACGGACAGGAAAGCACTTTACAGGCTGGAAGCAGCCGACGGGGGTTTGGCGATATTGATTTTTATGCCGTCTCTGTCACTGGGAAGGGCACAGGGAGCTTGGGTAAATCGGAGGAAGAGTGTCAGGAAGGCTTCTGAGAGGAGGTGGCGTCTAAGCTGAGGCCATTGGCCAGGCAAGGGGCAGGGAGGCGGCGGGGTGGAGAGGGTTGTAGGACAGGGAACAGCATGTGCAGAGGACTAACGCTGAGGCTCTTGAGCTCTGGGACGTGGTGGTGGCCCACGCAGCTGGAGTGTGTGGCTGGGGGCCGGGGCTAAGAGGGTGGGGTGGGACATCGCTGGGTGGTGACCACTCATTCACTCACTCATGCAGCTGGTATTTATCCTGTGTGTGCTGGCCCTCGCTCGTGCTAAGACTAGGCGATGAACTCGTGGAGTGTACAAGGTCCTCCCTCTCGGGGCATTTCAGTCCAGCGATTCTAAGGCCCTGTGAGCTCGAAAGGTGCCTGGACTTAATCCTGAAGGTGATAGGAGAGAGCAGACATTAATGTGGGGGGTTCAAGTAGAGATGACAAATGATCTCTCTCCTGTGGGACCTGGCAAGTGGCTGTGTGTTCTTTGGCTCCTAAGAGATGAACCAGCCTTGTGCAATGCTGATAGTTTTATGTCAAAATCCCAATGATGGACCTGGCCTGTGGTGGCGCAGTGGATAAAGCGTCGACCTGGAATGCTGAGGTCGCCGGTTCAAAACCCTGAACTTGCCTGGTCAAGGCACATATGGGAGTTGAAGCTTCCTGCTCCTCCCCCCTTCTCTCTCTCTCTCTCTCTTTCTTTCTCTCTCTAATAAAAAAAAAATGAATAAATAAAATCTAAAAAAAAATAAAAAATCCCAATGATGGCTTCCGCTGACGGCCCGGATGCCCTGGTCCCCCCCGAGCCTGCATTTCCAGGCGACACCCCTGGTTGGAGGTGGAGGGGTTCCCCGCCTTGCCCACCGCGCAGGTTTCGGCACACCTGCTCAGCCTCACTCACTCCCTGCCTGTCCCTCTGGGCCCTGCGTTGGCAGCCCCTGTCCTAGCTGATGACCGTGGCTGCTCGGCACGCGTGTTGCTAGTGGCCAGAAGCGGGAGACGGTTGGCAATCTGTCCATATTGGCAGGGACAATGGGGCCTGAACCAGGGTGGAGACGGATTGGAGGAAAATGGGCCAATTCCAGTGAGAAAGTAGCAGCCTGATTCAATCCCTTGTCCATGGGGTCGGGGTCAGAGGCAGTGGGGACTTCCAGGCTCGGACAGAAGGGCATCGTACATACGGTGGGCACCCAGAAGGCCAGCGGTGGGAAGGTTAGGGTAAAGATGATCACATGTTGGTTCCTTTTGAGTTTGGGGTGCCCATGGGTCATCTGGGTGGAGATGTTAGGGTCCTGGAAGGAGATATTGGACAACTAGTAGGAGATGTTGGGGTCCTTCCAGGTGTCGCCGGGACACCTGTGGTGGCTTCTCTCTGTGGCCTCAGGCTCCCCCACCCCTCATCCCTCCAGAGTTTGCAGGGTGGCAATGGCAGCGTTAGAATTGCTGAGAAAGGCCATTTTCCAAAAGGCCTGCTCTGCCAGCCGCAGGCCCCACGGGTCCCTGCCTATTAGCGGGCGGAGCAGGCCTGGCCCCCATTTGCCATGCTCTGATGAGCAGCGGGCTTAAAGGTGGGAAAGTCATAAATTAGTATTAGCTACTGTGTCGCTGGCTCCCTGGTGATTAGCATTTTTATTGTTTTGTGGTGCCGAGGTTGGTCACACTTGGAGCCTAGAGAGGAGGCGGCGGGGACCTGAGCTCCCACTCCCAGGACCCTTCTCAGTTTGGCCTCTGGAGCCTGCGTGCTGGGCTGGGGGCGCCGCTCGCAGACAGGGACAGCGTCTGTCCCCTGTCGGGCACCTGCCGCGTGCCCACTACTGTCCTGAGCACTGGACTGTCATTAGAGTGAATCACAGAACAGCCTTGCCCAGTGGGGTTCTTCCCTCCAGTCACCAGACGTGGTGCAGACACTGAGGCTCAGGAGGTTAGGGAAAGCTCGCACCACTGTGGGTGTCCGAATCAGAGCTCAAACCCCGTCTCCCAGGCCTTCTCTGCACCTTCCTGCCAGCAGGACCCCCTTGCTGCCTCCCCATCAGCCTAGCGCTCCGGTCGGCAAACTGCGGCTCGCGAGCCACATGCGGCTCTTTGGCCCCTTGAGTGTGGCTCTTCCACAGAATACCATGTGCGGGCGCTACCTCGATAAGGAATGTGCCTACTTTCATAGTTTAAGTGTAAAAAATTTGGCTCTCAAAAGAAATTTCAATCGTTGTACTGTTGATACTTGGCTCTGTTGACTAATGAGTTTGCCAACCACTGGCCTAGGGTGCTGCCTATTTCCCGTGGCCACCACCTCCTGGGCTGCTGACTTGGCTTTTGGTCTCTTCCTCGGTTAGGTCCCGTGCCCCACGCCCAAGACTTCCGCCCCCTCCGTTACCCAAGCCTGGCTCTCTAATACCCACCCTGTCCTCTGATTTTAGCACCTTTAAACACCTGTGGAAGCAGGTAGCCCAGAACCTGGATCGCTTTCGTACCTTCCCACGGCTGGCTGGAGGTAAGGGTCCCTTTCCCTGTCCCCTCCCCTGTGACTCCAAGGGACCCTTCCCTTCTCTGGCCATGATGAAAGAGGAGGAGGTGGTGCAGCCGTAGGTGGGTGGCTGCACGGGACCTGGGGCCTGGGGGCCTTAGGCACGGAGCCTCTGCTCTGGCAGGCCTCGGGGGTTCTGCAGAGCATCCGGGCTTCGGAATGTGCGTTTTCATTCATTCATTCATTCATTCATTCTTCAGTCACTGAGCAAATCAAGTAGTGTGGGTAGGGGAGAAGGAGTAGAGCAGGGGGGAGCCTAGGCTTCTGGTCCCTCCTCGGCCGTTATATTGGGCAGCACCCCTGCCCCCGGCCTCAGTCTCCTCTTCTGTATAATGGAGGAGCTGGTTCTGATGACCTTTGATACCCTTCACCGTTGGGCATCAGTTTTTTTATCTGTAAAGTGGGAGACCAGGCCTGGCTCGTGGGTTTCTGGGACATTGTCCGGCTAACTCTGACCCCCCATCCGCCCAGTATTGGGGGCTGATCACAGGGCCCGCAGGCAGGTGTAGGCAGTGTGGTGGGCTGTGGGCTGGCCGGAGGAGCACGGTCTGTCCTGGTTTCCTTACCTCGCCCCGTGTAGAGTGTGGTGGGAAGAACTTCCACTTTGTGCACCGCTCGGCCGACGTGGACAGCGTGGTGAGCGGGACCCTGCGCTCGGCCTTCGAGTACAGCGGCCAGAAGTGCTCGGCCTGCTCCCGCCTCTACGTGCCGCACTCCCTGTGGCCGCAGATCAAAAGGCGGCTGCTGGAGGAGCACAGCAGGATCAAAGTGGGCGATGTGAGTGCCTCCCCCCCTGCCTCGGCCCAGCGGGGGGCTGATGGAACTGGAGGTTCCTGTGCTGGTGGGGCTGGGTGTGCGGAGGGGGCTCCCTTTGTCTGGGGCCTGTGGCAACTGTCTCTTCCGGTGTCTCCCCTGCCTCCAGCCTGCAGAAGATTTTGGGACCTTCTTCTCTGCAGTGATAGATGCCAAGGTACAGGCTGGAATCTGTTGTTTTCAGGGAGCTGAGCCCTGCGCTGGGTGGAAGAGGGAGGAAGAGACATGGGGGGTCCTGGCCGGGGGCGACCCAGCCCCACTGCCTCTGGGTAGGCAGCCGTGTTGCCACCACTGCTCCAGCTTTGAAAAGGGAAGAATCATCCAACCATAGAGCTCGCCTCCTGCCCACCCTGCAGCCACGCTCAATGAGCCCCCTTTAAGTGCACGTTATACACACGAACACAAACAGGCCCCATGTCTGCATGCATACACTAAACATGAGCACATGTGTGGCACATACATGAACGCATTCATGTGTAGGCCTGCATGTCAGTCCTTCCACATAAGTGCATACATGTCCACACACATCTCCATACATGAACAGATCCACCCATGTGTGTGCATGCAGATAGTCATACACATTTATTTGTATGTTTATTGGGGCATGCGTGTAGGTGGACATGCATAAGCACATGCATGTTACACAGGCATACATACAGGGTGGGTAAAGTAAATTTGCAGCAATGTAATAGTGAATTATACAAGAATAAACTTTTGCATACTCACAACTGTAAGCCTAGTTTTGCCCACCCTTATAGCTATATGTTTAAAACACATGGCCACGCATATGCCCATGTATGCATTTATGTCATTTGTGTGTCTGTTAGGTTTATATGCCAGCAATCCTATCGTTCTAACACACGCACAATCATGAGCATGCATGTCTGCCCTCGTCTCTGCCGTGGCTTACCCAGACCCTCAGGGCCTCCCCTCCCCATTTCAGAATATGAGTCCTTCGGGAACGGGTGTTTGGTGCGAGTGTAGTGGATGGCTGCTGCTGGGAATGGCCAGCCCGTGACGCCCCTCCTGCCCACCCTCCACAGTCCTTCAGCCGCATCAGGAAGTGGCTGGAGCACGCCCACTCCACGCCCAACCTCACCATTCTGGCCGGGGGGAAGTGTGACGACTCTGTGGGCTACTTTGTGGAGCCGTGCATCATCGAGAGCAAGGACCCTCAGGAGCCCATCATGAAGGAGGTGACTGGCAGGTGGCGGGGGCCCAGGGAGGGGCAGCCTCTCAGCACCGCCCAGGCACAGGGCCCTGCGCATGGTTTTCTTCTTTGGGACGTTATCGCATTTCACAGATGAGGAAAGTGAGGCCCTAGAAAGCCAGTGTCTCACACCCAGTGAGAACAGAGCCAGGCCTCCTGAGCCCCAGTCCAGTGTGGTGTGCTGACACTGCTGACCCTGGCCAGTGCCAAGTGCTTCCACTGCCCACACCCACTGCAGTGGTCCTGGCGCCGGACATTTACAGGCTCAACTGCGGGCCAGTGATGGCTGGTATTTGATTTAACTGAGGGGGGTATTATTAGCAGTCCCATTTTACAGATGAGAATCTGAGGCTCCAAGAGGTCAAGGCACCTTGGTGGCAGTGGAGACAGTGAAACTGTTGGGCAATTCTTAGATACGCTGTTGCCAGACATCTAGTTTCTGAGGGCCTGAGCCCGGAGTGGGGGCTCTACGGGTATGGGTTTGGCTGGCAGGGGGCCAGAAAGTTTCCTTGGGTCTTTTGCCAGGTTGGGGTGGGGTGGACAGGGCAGGAGCTGTCCCTGGTGGGAATCCTGCTGGGGACTGTGCCTGGCCCTTCCTGCAGGGGCTCAGGTGTGGACTGACCTGGGGACTGAGAACCAGAGGCTAGAGCAGCCTGGGAGGCCTCGGGGTGCTGGTTCAGGCTGGAGCTGACCTTGGGGCTTCTCCCCCAGGAGATCTTTGGGCCTGTGCTGACCGTGTACGTGTACCCAGATGACAAGTACAAGGAGACGCTGCGGCTGGTCGACAGCACTACCAGCTATGGCCTCACGGGGGCAGTGTTCGCCCAGGATAAGTGAGTGGCCGCAGCCCCTCTGCTCTGGGCCTGGTGTCCTGTCCAGGACGTAGGTCCTAGTAATAATGCTGCCCCTGGTTTCCTTCCCGCTCCCGTCACCTCAGCCCTGGCAGGCAGGCAGGCCTCCAAGCACAAGTGCACCGAGGCAACCTGGCTCTTTGTTAAAATGCAGATTCTGGGGCCCTGCTATTGAATCTGGATCTCTGGGGGTGAAGCCTGGGAATGGGTGTTTTTGACCAGCTCCCCCAATCTGGTGGGGCCCCGCTGAGCGAGGTCATCACCTCATGCAGCAGAGTGGGACGCAGGCACAGGCCAGGACACGCTGCTCAACTTGCAGGGGCAGGATTCGAACCCAGTGCCATGACATTTATCCTGAGGCTTTGCTTCCCCCTCTCCCCCATGGCTCAGCTGCCACCCTTTGTCTGCCTCTAAGAGAGAGTGGAGGTGGGAGTGGAATCTGAGGGGCAGGGTAGGGATGGGGGTTCCCCAGCTCCCAAGGGAAATTGGACCAGGATGGGCCACTCGCTCGAGTCCGTGCTATCTGACCCACATCCTCAGGGGAGCCCTGCGAGGGAGGCATGCTCACCCCTTTGCAGAGGAAGCTGAGGCTCGGAGACCCTAAGTCACCTGCCTATGGGCCCACAGCTGGTGGCTGACCTGTGTCACTGGCCCGGGCTGCTCACCTGGGTAGCTGCCTGGGCTGGGGAGGGTGTTGGAGGCTGGAGCTGGGCTGGAGGGGTGGGTGAGCCGGCTGTCCTGCCTTGTAGGGACGTTGTCCGGGAGGCCACAGAGATGCTGAGAAACACCGCCGGCAACTTCTACATCAACGACAAGTCCACCGGCTCAGTGGTGGGCCAGCAGCCCTTCGGGGGGGCCCGAGCCTCTGGTAAGTGGGTCCTTGCTCCCAGAGGAGGGCCAAGTTCCTGGCGGGAGACTTGAGAGCCTTCATTTTCAGGGTGTTAAGAGCAGTAGGAAAGCACCACCCCTTGAGCACTGTGGGATGGGCACCGTGTCACCCTGAGTCCTTTACAACCTCATGAGCCAAGGGGCTAAATTCTCCCCATTTTACAGAGGAGGAAACTGAGGCACGGGGTGGTGAAGTGACGCACGCAGGGCACGTGGCTAGGAGGTGGCGGGGCTGGCTTTGGCATCGGCACCCACAGCTCGTACCGCCATGCTCCGGGCCACGTCGGTCCAGCGCCCTCCTGTTCACAGATGGGGAAGTGGGCTCAGGTTGGGGTGGTGACTTCCCGAGGTCCCAGATGCCTGGTGGCAGAGCCAGTGCTTTCTCCACAGTGCTCCCCTGCCTCCAAGACAGCCCTGGTGGGGGGCGGGGGGCACGGACCCCGAGAGTGTCGGCATCCCAACTGCTAAGGGTGCTCCTCGCACATGTGCTCAGGAAACTGTGTCACTGTGAACACGTTTTGTTTCCATTTGCTGCCCAGGCTGGTACCCCATTTATTCCATCAACTCCTCCCCACCCCTCTTCCCTTCTGCCCAGAGCTCTTGGATCTTTTCCAAGAAAAACAGAGCTGTCTTTTCCACAGGAACCAATGACAAGCCAGGGGGACCCCACTACGTCCTGCGGTGGACGTCGCCCCAGGCCATCAAGGAGACCCACAAGCCTCTGGGGGACTGGCGCTACTCGTACATGCAGTGAGCCTGCTCGGCGCCTCCGCCGTCCACCTGTCGGCCCAGTGTCGGGCCTCAGTGTGCTGGGTCAGCCCCTCCACCCTGCCCCCCGCCGGCCCGTGTCCTGGCCTGTCCCACACCTCGGGGTCGGGCGCCCCAGCTCTGGTTTGGGATTGTGCTGGGGAGGAAAGGCCTGCTGTCCCTCATCCCATCGGCTGTTCTGGAAATGATCTCATAGGCATGACCTTGGAGCCTGTCCTTTTCTCTTCTACACTGGGTCCCATGGTTTAGGGACGTGGGGAATGATTGTGGGGCAGCTCCTGATCCCTTGGGGGAAAGGAGGCAGCTCTGGGCCCCTTGGCAAACCTCATTACCCACGGAGGCTCCTGGCCGTGGCCCTGGCTTGTCCGGGTCTGCAGGACCAGGTGTGACCAGGGTGGCCTGCAGGGCTGGGGAGCTGTGGCTGCAGGGTGCGGGGCACCTGCTGCCCTTGCCTCTTTGTTCAGGGCCTTTCACACTGGCTCTTTGCCCGGACCCACACTAGCCAGTGGGTACTTGTGCCTGGCCTTAAGCCTTAGATACCCCTGTGCCTTTCTCCAGGGCGCCTGTGTGCCCATGTGATTCCTGGCTGTCTCCGTGTGGGAGGCTGGGGGGCCACCTGAGGCCACCTGCCAAGGTGTGGATGTGCTGGTCCTTCCCGTTGGGGCTGTGATTTTGGACATGGTGGGTGGACCCTCATGGTGGGACAGCCACTCAGAGCCTGTGTTGGTGGGGTTTTCCTGCAGGAGCTCAGACCCCACAGCCACGGCGGTACAGGCCCAGGGAGAAGTTGCTCCCACCCTCTCCCATCCGCCCAAAATCTACCCTTGGGTCCCCGTCCTGCCTGTAGAATCTCCTTCCCTTTGCAGGCTAGTGACTGTGGACTGGCCCTTGGGTGGCCTGCCTATTTGGTATAGCCAATTGGTGGGCTCTCACGAATAGATTCTATTCTGGTGGCCAGGGAGCTATAAGGGGTGACTCTGGAGGGCATTTTGGGGGGAGCCCTAAAAGTGGTGGGTCCTCCTCAAGGACAGCTGGCACGGGATCTGCACAGGGCTGGTGTGGCCATTCCCCAAACGCCATGATCTCCCACTGCGGCCAGCGGTCGGGGCGCGTGCCGATGCCGCCTGGAGAGGGCACGGGCTCTGCTTCCTGCCAGGGTCCACACTGTTTCCCGCAGGGCCCGGGGCTGGTGGCTGGGCGGGCAGGGTGGAAATGTTCCTGCTTCTGCTGGCTCCACACTGAGGGGGCAACGGGACTTGTCCTGATGTTACCCAATAAAGTACCTGTTACCTAATCAGACTGGTGGTCTTTCTGGTGGGGGTTCTGGGGCAGGTCAGCTTCTAAGCCTGATGTCATTGCAGTGTGTTATTAGCTGCCAGGATCACGGTGCCTCTGTGTGACAGGAGGAAGGGCAGGTGCGGACGATGGGAATACCTGCTGCAGGGGTTGGAACTCTGGAGTCAGATGGGCTGGGTTCAAATCCCAGCTCCAAAAAGTTGTGCAACCTCCTGAAATTTCTGTCTCTTCTGTAAGATGTGAATAATACACTGCACACACACACAGAGGTCATGAGAACTAATGAACTCACAAAAGTGTTTGGGACAGTGCCAGACAGAGAAATAAATGATGGTTCAACAGTGTTACCATTTACCTGGTGTAACAGCCACTGTTATGTGCTGTGATTGTTAAGTTTACATACCTGGATATTTTAATTAAGCATTATTCTGGATGCTTCCATGAAGGTATTTTTGGATGAGATTAACGTTGGATCAGTGAACTTTGCATAAAGCAGATTGTTCTCCATAATATAGGTGGGCCTCATCTAATCAGTTGAAGTCCTTAACAGAGCAAAGACTGACCTCCGCCAAGCAAGGAGTAATTCTGCCAGCGGACTGCCTTTGGACTCCCCACCCTTTTCTTGAGTCTCCAGCCTGCCCGCCGACAGGCAGAGTCTCCTTGACCAGCCCCCACAATCTTGTGAGCCACTTCCTTACAATAAACCTCTGTGTCTACGTGCCTCCTATTGGTTCTGTTTATCTGGAGAGCCTCTAGGACGTACGTGTGAAGGACTTTGCCTGTTTTCTCACTCATGGTGGCCTTATGAAGTAAGGGCTGCTGAGACCCCATTTTGCAGATGAGGACAGTGCAGGTGAGGGGACGGAAACCCAAGTGCTCATGTACAGCACTGACAGGCTTGCAAAGAGCCGCTCAGCTGCCAGATGACGTGAGGGCAGTGACCATGGCCAGTTAGCTTGAGCCCAGAATCTGGGGCCAGCTGACACGAGAGGGGAACCCGTGTGTCCTGGCCTGTCCTCACCCACAGATAATGTAGGAACTTCTACGGAGCCACATTGACAGCCCCTGTCCAGGGTCCGTCAGTCTGGGCTGTTGGCGTGGAGAATCTCAGCTGTGGCAAAGCCCTGACCCGGCTCCCCCAAGTGCTGCCACTGATTTTTGCAGGAGGGGGCTCAATGCAGGGACAGAGGGCAGCACCCGGTACCCAGGCTGGAGCTTGTGGAAGGGGAGGATGGCAACTGCACTTTATAGTCATGGGTATATGAAGGCCCTGTTAATGTTTTTGCATGAGTGGAGTGACTTGCTCAAGGTCACACTGATCAATAGCAGAGTTAGCTGATCACTGGCTAAGTGCTTTTAGTTCCTAGTCTCATGTAGCCTTGACATTGGCTTTACTGGGTAAGGTGCACTTAGGTGTACTAGTTACTTCAACTATCTGCGCCTCAGTCTTCTCATCTGTAAAACGGGAGCGACAGCATGTACGTTTGGGGCTGCTGTATCTAAGGATGTGACGTCTAAAGCATTGAGCACAATGCCTGGCACACAGCCTGTGTTCAAGTACAGGTGGCTCTGTTTACGACACTGGCCTGCAGACAGAGCCCATCGAGAACTGGGAGGTGAACGTGGGGTGGGTGGATCAATGAAAATGATGTGATTTCGTGAAGAGGGTGGGTTGCGCCCTGATGCTTCCTGTGGACCCTCAGGAGCTCCGAGTCAGCCTGTTGGCCAGGAGATGGCACAGGTGGCCCCTCATTTCCTTAGAGGGCGTGCGCGACTGGCAGCCCATGGGACAGCAGTGGCAGGGATGTCCGGCCTCAGTCAAATGGTTCACGCTCCATGAAGCAGGGAAATGAAGAGACTCCTCAGGCCACCACGGACATGCGGGCTTACTGTGGTGACCATGCAAAGAGGCCTTGGGCACCTGGGCGGGTCTCGGGGTCTCAGGAGCTACCAGCCCCAAGTCTGAGGGAGAGGGAAGGCAGAGGAAACAGCAATGGCTTTGAGCCACCACCCGCCCTCGTTAAATGAAGGTGAAAGTGCCAGACTGGGGAAGGGCGGGGTACAATGACAGTGGTAGAGAAACAGCCGGAAGTCGGGGACCTGACGGAGCAGGGGGCGAGGAGCATGAGCTGTGACGTCCATAGTCCCGGGTTCAACCCCAGCCCTCCTACTATCTAGCTGGGTGACCTTGAACCAGTCATTCCACCTCTGGCCTCCATTTGTCCTTCCATCGAAGGGAGCATTTAGTTAGGCTCCTGAGCCTTTGTTTTCTCATCCGTACAATGGGTATGAAAATTCTTCCAGAACTGTGCCGAGCAGGTGTAATGTTGAAAAGCACGGCAGAGGCTCCATAAAGGTCGCCTCCCTTCCCTTTTGGCTCTTACGGAGCTTGTGGTCATTTGGGGCCTCCAGATCGTTTTCTGGCTGAAACACGGCCTGCTTGAGGTCACCTACCCACATCTGGTGAGAAGGATTAAGTGGATCTCTGGGTTTAAGTGGGTGTCTCAACCACAACAGAGTTTCTTTCTCAGACCTCAGCTGATCAGCAACCTCCATCTTTGCCTTCTAACCTCTCACAGGGGTGACTGATGAGGCTGGACTTCCCTCGAGAGGTGGCAGTCTCGAACTCTGGCAAATTCACCTTTCTCTGCACCCTTCAGTTCTCACATGCCATTTTATTTAGCCCCCATGGGGTCCCCTGATGCTGGGGTTATTGTCCCTATTTCAGTGGGGGAGGAAGAGGAGGCTCAGAGTTGGCATAAGCTGCCCGGGCTCACTCAGCAAACAGAGCTGACGCCCAGTCCAGGTCGGCCAGGCCTGTGCTGCCTCCAGGTTCCTCGAGTGCAGACACGCACGTCAGCAGGAACTGGTCAGCGAGGGAAGACTGTTAATGGACACCTGGTGACGATGCAGGCGGAGGCTCACTCAGGTCCAGGCTGGTTCCCATGAACTGGGGATGGGGATGGGCTGCGCGGCTCATCCCTGAAAGTGAGCCCTTGAGAGAGAGAGCATTGGGTTTCCAACAACCTTTTGTATTTTAGGGCCCTCTCCCCCCACAACCCAGGAGCAGGCGACAGGCCTGTGACATTCCATCGCTGAGCTGGGCGTTCCAGAGCTAGTCCCCTTAGGCTCCTTCTAGGCCCCGCACTGTCAGGGTGAGAAAGGACCAGGGGAGCAGGCAGTGGCCAAGGCTCTCATTCCAGTGGGTCCCTAAAGGTCGGCTCGCTCCAGCCAACTTTTTTGGGGGTAGTCACCTTTGGCTTTAGGACTTTTCAACTTTCTTTTTTGTCAGGACCCCTGTCCCTCAGCTCTGGTCCGAGGTGGGCACCTCAGAAGGGGCTCGCTCTACAGAACCGACTGATGGATTGTTGGGCTGGCCGCGGCGGCCGGCAGAGGGTGCGGGCCCCTGCCCACTTCCACCGCCCCTCTCTTGGCTGCTGCGCCGCTGCTTTTATGAGAAACGGTGACCCCGAGATATATGTCACACAGTGTGGGCATGGAGAGCCGTCCCGAGAGCCTGGCTGTGTGACCTGGACCGCAGCTATGTGGGCTGCGCCACCCAGGGTTAGTTTCTTAACTTCTCCATGCCTCAGTGTCCTCGTCTGTGAGCCGGCGTTGGGAACAGTCCCAGTTATCGTGAGCATTAAGAGAGATGGAAAATGACAGGCCCTCAGCATGGTGCCTGGTTCTTATTGACAATAGCTACCGCTCTGGGGACACCTGCTGTAGACCAGGTGCCATTATAATTACCACATGCCAGGCCAGCTTTGTCAGGCTCTAAAGTAGGGCTCCATATGCCACCCTACTGTGTCTACTGATGTGATCGTCGATGTCCTTTACTCCCAGATGTTTGAAACACCAGGGGGATGCAAGCTGTCTTCCACCATGAGGCAGAAGGCCAGGGCCAGGTTGGCAGAACATGCCTTCTGCACATCCAAATGGTGTTCTTCCAGACCACCCAGGCCCCACCGTGCCCTGAGTGGGGATCGTCCTCATTCCAGCCTCCTCCCCTTCCCCCAGAGCCCTCTACCTGCTTTCCCCTCCCCGGGATGGGGGCAGGACGTCACTATGTAAATGTCTGTGCAAATCCCCGTGTGTCAAGCAGCCAGCTCTCTGGTGAGGCAGAGCCACCTGTTGGGACCCCCACTTTCCAGCCATGGGACCCCAGGCCAGGGCGGTCTGCTCCCTATTCCTCCTGCTACGGGTCCTGGCCGAGCCAGATCAGAACTCAGACTTCAGCCTGGCCGGGGATTACCTCCTGGGGGGCCTCTTCACCCTCCATGCCAACGTGAAGGGCATCGTCCACCTCAACTTCCTGCAGGTGCCCAAGTGCAAGGAGTGAGTCTCCAGTGGGAGGCTGGGTGGGTGGTGGGTGTGGGTGGGAGCCAGGGCTGGTCCTGTGGTCTGTGGGAGGCCAGGCCAACACTGAGGGCTCAGAAACCTCCTCCTTGTTCATTGCTGGATCCCCATCCCGGGCCACCTCACGGCCCCCCAGGGGAGCCCCACACAGTCCACGTTACTGAACTCTTTGGCCATAATGTTCTGAAACACTGAGACCTGGGTTGTCCCAATGTCATGTCTCTTGCTATAAAGAGTTATAAAAGGTTTGAGATCATAATACCGGGTCTTAGAGACTATCAAAACCACCTCACTCCTCCGGCAACTAGGATGACTCCCAGTGAGTCTGTGTCAAGGCCCAGAGGAAACCAGGTGTCATACCACTGGAGGCCAAATGTGGGTCTTCTGCAGCGGGTTCTCAGACTGGAGGGGAAGGCTTGCATTTTCCCACGGCTGTGGTGAGGCGGGCAGGGGCACTTCCAGGACCGGGGGGGGGGGCGCTTTCTCTGCCCTCCCTCCCCTGGGAGCCCTCTTGGCTCCGCTGCAGCATCACTCAGAGTTTGGGTGGGCCATCCTCATGCCAGGAGGAAGGCCAGATACTGGAGCCAGCCGGGAGTTATAAAATAGTGACCTTGTGCAGAAAAGGGAAAGACATTCCAGGAGAGAGAAAGAAAGGATGGTGCAAAGGATGACTAAGCACTGACTTATATGATGTATGAAGAGTATATTTTGGCTTGAGAATGGTGAGGATGATGGTACCAGGGATGGTCCTAAGCAGGATGTTATGTGTTCTGACGCCTGTGATCTGTGACAATGGTAGGGAGTCCAATAAAGTGATGGTGATGATGGAAGTGATGATGGTGATAGTGTGATTTTGGTAATGGTGGTGATGATGGTGATATGATGATGGTGATGGTGGTAATGATGGTGATGCTGCTGCTGATGGTGTTGGTGGTGATTACGGTGATAGTGATGATGGTGATGATGCCAATGGTGTTGGTGGTGATGATGGTGATGGTGATAGTGGCGATGGTGGTGGTGGTGATGGTAATAGAAATAGTAGGTGATGATGGTGACAGTGGTTATAGCGGGTAATGGTGACCACATTGGTGGACATTGATAAGTGGTGACAGAGGCCATATAGGGATGGTGGTAGTGATGGCCACAGTAGTGATTGATGGTGGCCACAGAGATGATAGTGTCAGAGGTGGTTATAAGGATGACGATCCTAGAGATGTGGTACAGTGACAATGACATGGAAAAATGCCAGAATCTTCTGGAGTGGCTCCTTCTTGGGCAATGTGTCGGCTTTCCTTTGGCATGTAGGAACAACAGGATGGCTCTCCCCTGCCCACCCCTCTCATTCTGGACCTGCTTCCCGCCCCACCTCGGCCCCTCCAGGTATGAAACGAAGGCGCTGGGCTACAGCCTCATGCAGGCCATGCGCTTTGCCGTGGAGGAGATCAACAACCACAGCAGCCTGCTGCCTGGCGTGCGGCTGGGCTACGAGATGGTGGACGTCTGCTACATCTCCAACAACGTCCAGCCCGTGCTCTACTTCCTGGCGCAGGAGGACTATTCCCTGCCCATCCAGGAGGACTACAGCCACTACGTGCCCCGCGTGGTGGCCGTCATCGGCCCTGACAACTCTGAGTCCACCATCACTGTGGCCCACTTCCTCTCCCTCTTTCTCCTCCCGCAGGTGAGGCTCCTGGTCCCTGGGAGAAGGGGCTGAGGAGGGGAGCAGGGGGTGGTTGTCCAGAGGGCTCACTTCCCCCATCCGTCAGGGGCAGAGGTGGGTGGGCGGAAGTGGGAGCGAAGCAGGGTCAGGACATCAGCCCCAGTCCCGGGGAGGCAGCCTGGCCTATGGGATGGAAGCTCAGGCTTTGGGGGCCGGCAGACATGGGTGTGCATCGTGGCTCTGAGTCTTGCCCGTTGTGAAGACTTGAGCAAATCTCTTGGCTCCGCTGAGTCTCGGTTTCCTCAGCTATAAAGTGAGATGGTAAGAGTTCTACCCCAGGACTTTCTGAAGATTAAAGCATATAACCTAGACAAGCGCTGTAGCACACAACAGGTGTTACTGTTGATACGTATAGCTTCTTGCACAAGAACGGAAACTCAGAAAATGCTCACTATTATCCTGTATAGTTGCCTAGCACGGGGCCTGCCACGTAGTAGGTCCTCTAGAAAGAGCTTTTAGTATTACCACTATTATTATCGCTATGGGTGAAAGTGCCTACTCCAGAACTGGCGTAAAACAGCCATTCACTGAAGAGCAGCTAACCCTGGACTTGGCACACAGTAGGTAGTTACAAATTCTGTCATTTGTGCTGTTGCTTTTGTTATGTAAAGCATCTAGCACAGGGTCTGACCCATAGTAGGTGCTCCGGAAGTGTTCGTATTCTGATGTGAAATGCCTAGTCCAGGACTGAGCTCATTCTTTCATTCATTTAAACAAATATTTATTGAGCACCCACTATACCAGGTAGTGTTGTAGGCGCCGGGGTACAGCTGCAAACATACAGCTTATCTTCTAGTGGGGAGAGACAGGCAGTAAAGGTGGATAAGTAAGTGGTGCAGGATGTTAGAAAGTCAGACTTGTGCTGGGTAAAAGGAAATGTCCAGCGGGGTGAGGGAGGTGGGCTGTGTCATGGACAGACGAGTGGGTAGAGGTGGACTGCAGTTTTAAACTGGGAGGTCAGCGGGGTCTCAATGCTGAAGGCCCCTCCCCTCTGGCAGATCACCTACAGCGCCATCAGCGACAAGCTCCGTGACAAGCAGAGCTTCCCGGCGGTGCTGCGCACGATGCCAGGCGCCGACCACCAGGCCGAGGCCATGGTGCAGCTGATGCTCCACTTCGGCTGGAACTGGGTCATCGTGCTGGCGAGCAGCGACGACTACGGCCGCGACAACAGCCAGCTGCTCAGCAAGCACCTGGCCCGCCACGACATCTGCATCGCCTTCCAGGAGGCGCTGCCCATGCCCCAGCCCAGCCAGGCGCTGACGCCCTGGGAGCGCCTGCGCCTGAAGACCATCATTCACAAGCTGGAGCAGAGCACCGCGCAAGTGGTGGTCGTGCTCTCGCCGGAACTGGCGCTGCACAACTTCTTCCGCGAGGTGCTGCGCCAGAACTTCACCGGTGTCGTGTGGATCGCTTCTGAGTCCTGGTCCATCGATCTGGTCCTGCACAGCCTCACCGGGCTGCATCGCACGGGCACCTTTCTGGGCATCACTAGCCAGAACGTGCCCATCCCGGGCTTCAGTGAGTTCCGCATGCGCCGTGCCCAGGCCAGGCCACCTGCGTCCAACAGGACCAGTCTGAAGGCCACCTGCAACCAGGAGTGCGACACCTGCCCGGACACCATTGAGGCCTTTAATACCATCCTCACACTTTCTGGCGAGCGCATGGCCTACAACGTGTACTCTGCTGTCTATGCCGTAGCCCACGCGCTGCACAGCCTCCTGGGCTGCAGCCAGACCAGCTGTTCCAAGGAAGTGGTCTATCCCTGGCGGGTGAGGAAAGCCAGGGCCCACAGAGCAGGCGCAGAGTCTTTGGTTGCCATGGAGAGCGTGGGAACAACCCCCTCCCCCAGCCCTTCTAGCTTATCCATCCCTTGGTGTGGTCCAGGCAATAGGTGGGAGAGGCCATGGGACATGCCTCGCCTCCCACCATAGAGCCAGAAGTCTTTCATGGTGCCAAAACAAACGTCTTTTTCATTAATTTAACCCTCACCATCCAAGACAGAGTGTCCTTGGAGATGCGGGTGAAGAAACCCGGCAGGCTGGGGAAGCCCCAGCTTTGGCTGCTCTGTCTCTCCAGGGTCGAGGGCTTGGGGGATGGGCTTGTGGATTCCCGCAGATTCCCCAGGACCCGCTTCGGGTTTAGGGATCCTTGTCTGCATCACTTTTGATTCAGACCTGGAGTTTAAATCTGCATTCTGTGAGTCACACACACCTCCACCTTCAAGCCCTTGGGGTGGAGACGGTTTACTAAGGACGGGAGGAGCAGAGGGGTTTCACAGCAGATGTGCACTTTGTCCTTTGCTGTCAGCCATTACTGGGCTGAAACCATTCCTTGGGTGTTTCATAGGTTGGGGCCCAGCCAGCTCCCCCCACCCCCAACCCTTGTCTCAGCCCCTTTTTATTCTTACTTTTCTTGATACCCACCTGGCCCCACCCGAACAGCTGGTCACTTCCTTAACAGAGCAGTTTAGTTAGTTCTTCACAGATGTGGAGACTGAGGTGAGTAAGGTGACAGATTCCTCCCAGGTCTGGCCCAGCCTCTGACACCAGCTCCACTGCCCTGTTCTCTGGCCCCTCTAGCTGCTTCAGGAGATCAGGAAAGTCAACTTCACCCTCCTGGGCCACTCCGTCTTCTTCAACCAGAACGGGGACCTGCTCACACGCCTGGAGGTGGTGCAGTGGCAGTGGGACCTGAGCCAGAACCCCTTCCGGAGCATCGCCTTCTACCACCCCAGGCAGCGGCAGCTGCGGGACGTGGGCCGAGTCTCCTGGCACACCCTCAACAACAGGGTCAGCTCTCAGAGGCTGGGTGGGGGGAGCGGACTGGGCTGGGGTGGCCAGGGCCCTTTGTATCAAGGGGGGCACCCGCGATTCATTACTAGTAGCTGGTGGGGTCTCTAATTGTGGGTGTCTTTTCTGAGATCCCGTCCTTCCACCATTGATTGAGAACTGGAAGCTCAGGGCTTTCTGGCTCCTCAGCCGTGGGGATCAGGTCCTCCGCAAAGTAAATGTTTACTGGACACACGTGTGCTAAGAACTTCACTTCTCATGCCAACCCTAGGAAACAGATGCGACCGTTCTCCCTGTTTTGTCAGGACACAGAGAAGTTGCATGACCTGCCTAAGGCCACACAGCCTGTTGGTGGTGAAGGTTCTCTTTCTACAGCCTTCAGGCTACATCCTGGCAATTAACACTCATGTATTTGCTACAGTAGCTATGCCTTTAACTGTGTCTGACATCTGTCCCTCTAAAGCTCTGTTTATAATCCTCCTTAGATAATAAGCCAGTGGTTCTCAAACTTTTTGAAGTCGGGGCACATTTAAAATCCTACAAATAATTGTAGGCACACTATATACAAATTTCTGAGCGATATGTTATAATAATTAAGTCAAATATTAAAGAAAAAATATAAAGTCCAAGCATGCTTTTATGGTAATTAAATGAAATAAATATGAAAAATTAAATTTATTCTGACATTAAAAAACATTTTTATGTTACTTTTTTGAGTTATGCTTTTTAGAATTAGTAAAAAAAAGGGGTTAAAAAAAAAGTTATCTTTTTATATACATCAACGGTTCTCAACCTGTGGGTCGCGACCCCGGGGGGGGGGGGTCGAACGACCAAAACACAGGGGTCGCCTAAAGCCATCGGACCCGCAGGTTGAGAACCGCTGATATACATAGATACAGTCTTAGTAAGGTTTAGTAAATTCGGCAGGTCCCCGTGCAAATGTGTTAAGCTTTTTCATTCTTGTGTTTATGAGAAACATGAGCCTGATGTGTCCTAACAATTTCTTCAATGTTTGGGCATATATTTGAAAGGTAAACTCTCATTTCCTCATCAATACATTGAAGAATTCCTCTTTTTTTACTCTTAATTGTGTTGAGTGCAGAAAACCCCCACCATACATATCATCTTAACTTGACACCAAACAAAGGACAGAAGAAACTTGCCTCCAGTCTTTCCGGGAAACATGGTGGGTAGTGTAAACAATCCAGCACCACAGCTTAACAGCCTTTTGCAACCTAGTCAGGCAAGTGAGGTGGGGGCTTGGGCAGACTGTCAGCTTATAGCAAATTCCCCACACCTCTGTCCCCCCAAATCTAAACTCCAAAAACCCTCTTGGTTTTTTGGTCCCCAACAGGCACATATTTCTCTGCAATACCATAGGGCACACCTGGAAATCTTCTAGGGTGCCCACTTTGAGAACCACTGCAATCAGCTCTCAGGATTCTGCTGGTGTGTGGAGGGGTAGAGACCCAGCCTTGTGGGGTAGGGAAGGGGATCAAGGGATCTCAAAGCTTCTCGAAGACCCCTCTTCATTCTCCTCCTGACTCACTTTATTCCCAGTTCCAGAGCTCCTGGTGCTGCTGGTTTCTGAGCTTCTTGGAGATGTTTCTGGAGTGAATTGGTGTCTTTATTTGTTTGCTAGGGCAGCTGTAACAAACTCCCACAGCCTGGTGGGGGTGGGTGGTGGGTGGGCAAGGTTGAAAGAACAGAGCGTGCCGTCTCACACTCACAGTCCCGAGGCTGCAAGTCCGAGGTCCAGGTGTCGGCTAGGTTGGTTCTTCCCGTGGGCTAGGAGGGAGGGTCTGTTCCACACCTCTCTCCCAGCTTCCGGTGGCTTGCTGGCCGCTGCTGGCTCTCCGTGGCTCCTGCTGCATCATCCTGGTCTCCTTCTTCTTCACGTGGTGCTGTCCCTGTGGGTGTGTCTGTCTCCATATCTCTCCCTTTCATAAGGACACTAGCTATCTTGCTCCAGAACGACTTCATCTAAACTAGCTACATCACTAAGTACACAAACCACCAGTGTCGGTGAGGGTGTGGGGAAGAGGGAACCCTCGTGCCCTGTTGGTGGGACTGCAGACGGGTGCAGCCACTGTGGAAAAACAGTATGGGGTTTCCTCAACATATTAAAAAGAGAACTACCTTATGACCCAGCAGTCTCATTTCTGGGTATTTATCCGAGAAATCCAAAACACTAATTCAGAAGATATATGCACTCCTATGTTTGTTGCAGCATTATGTACAATAGCCGAGCCGTGGAGGCAACCGCAGCGCCCATCCTTAGATGACTGGATAAAGACGCGGTACATATATATGCACAGTGTTCTGGTTTGCTCACGTAAGCGTTTGTAGCTATATTCCCCGTCACCTCTGCCTCGCTGTGCCCCAAATTTTGGTATGTTGTGTCTTCAGTTTTACTCATCTCTAAGTATTTTCTAATTTCCCCTGTGGGTTCTCATTGCATCCATAGGTTGTTTAAAAAGCATTGTTTGCCCTGGCCAGTTGGCTCAGTGGTAGAGTGTTGGCCTGGCGTGCAGGAGTCCCGGGTTCAATTCCCGGCCAGGGCACACAGGGGAAGCGCCCATCTGCTTCTCCACCCCTCCCCCTCTCCTTCCTCTCTGTCTCTCTCTTCCCTTCCCGCAGCCAAGGCTCCATTAGAGCAAAGTTAGCCCAGGCGCTGAGGATGGCTCTGTGGCCTCTGCCTCAGGCGCTAGAATGGCTCTGGTTGCGACAGAGCGACACTCCAGATGGGCAGAGCATCGCCCCCTGGTGGGCATGCCGGGTGGATCCCGGTCAGGCGCATGCGGGAGTCTGACTGCCTCCCCGTTTCCAGCTTCAGAAAAAAAATACAAAAAAAAAAAAAAAAAAAAAGAGCATTGTTTAAGTTCCATTTCCCAGCCTTCCTTCTGTGTTTCATTTCTAACTTCATTTCTAACATGTGTGCTATTTATTTTTCAAAAATCTGTGGAGACTTCATTTGGGGTCACACATACATACAGTCTGTTCTGGAAAATGTCCCACGTGGAATTGAGAAGGACGTGTATTCTGTTGTTGTTGGACAGGGTGTTCTGTATCTGTCTGTGAGAGCTACTTAGCTATTGTGTCGTTCAAGTCCTCTTATTTCCTTACTTATTTTGTCTGATTGTTCTACCCATTTTCCAGAAGGGCTAGTGAAGTCTTGAAGCATTACTATGAAATATAATATTTAATTGTCTGTTCCTCCCTTCAGTTCTGCTGTTTTTTGCACCATGTATTTTTTGGGCTCTCATTAGAGGTATATATATGTTTATACATTATATATTCTTAATAGGTTGACCCTATTATCATTGTTAAATGTCCTTCTTTTTCTCTAGTAACTGTTTTTGTTGGTATTTCCCCCAGACCTCTGGTTTTTTAAAAATGTCTTATTTTGAAATTAAAATTAATGGGGTGACATTGATCAATAAGAGTACCTAGGCTTCTGGTGAGCGTCTCTATAGCATTTGAACTGTTGATTGCATTGTGTGCCCACCACCCAAAGTCAAATCATTTCCAGTCATCCTACATTTGTCTGTCTTTTCTCCCCGCCCCCCTTGCCTGGGTAACCATTTCATTTTTATCTCTGTCCATGAGTCTCAGTTTTATATCTCACCTATGTATGAAAGCATATAGTTCTTAGCTTTTTCTGATTTACTTACTTCACTCAGTATAATGTTCTCAAGGTCCATCCATGTTGTTGTAAATGGCAGTATGTCGTCATTTCTTATGGCTGAGCCAGTATTCATATGTACGAGAGTCCTTTGTCTTATGAGTGCTTCTGCACTCCGTCCTCCTTTGCTGCTTCAGACCTTTATCCTCTCCCCTTTTATGTTTTTGTTGTCACAGATTATCCCTGCTTATCTTGTAACTTTGTTGGAGCTTTTGCTTGTAGTTTTGTGTTGTTTTGTTCTTGGAATCCAATAGAATACCCCCATTGAGTATTTCCCGCAGTGGGCGTTTTCTGGTGATAAATTCCCTCCGCTTCTGTATGTCTGGAAAAAATTTTATTTCTTCTTCATATTTGAAGGACAACTTTGATAGATATAGTATTTGTGGCTGGTAATTCCTCTCTTTCAGTACTTTGAATATTTGGGTACACTCTCTTCTGGCTTATAGAGTTTCTGCTGAGAAGTTTGATGATAGCCTGATACGCCTTCCTTTATATGTTATGTTCTTTTTTTTTTTTTTTTTTTTTTTTTTTTTTTTTTTACCTAGCTGCCTTGAGGATTCTTTCTTTGTCATTAATTTTTGACTTTTTAAAAAAAATTTTTCCAAAGTTAGAAGCGGGGAGGCAGTCAGACTCCCGCATGCACCCGACCGGGATCCACCCGGCATGCCCACCAGGGGGTGATGCTCTGCCCACCTGGGGCATTGCTCCATTGTGGCTGGAGCCATTCTAGCGCCTGAGGCAGAGGCCATGGAGCCGTCCTCAGGGCCCGGGCCAACTTGGCTCCAACGGAGCCTTGGCTGCAGGAGGGGAAGAGAGAGACAGAGAGGAAGGAGAGGGGGAAGGGTGGAGAAGCAGATGGGTGCTTCTCCTGTGTGCCCTGACTGGGAATCAAACCTGGGACTTCCACGCGCCGGGCTGACTCTCTACTACTAAACCAACCAGCCAGGGCCTGAATTTTTGACATTTTTATTACAGTGTGCCTTGGAGAAGGCACTGTTTGGGTTGAGGTTACTAGGTGTTCTGTTTGCTTCTTGGATTCAAAGATCTAACTTTTTCCATAGGCTCAAGAAGTTTCTCATCAATTATTTGTTTGAATAGGCTCTCCATTCCCTTCTCCCTCTCTTCTTCTTCTGAAATACCTATTATTCTTATTGTACTTTCTGATGGAGTTAGACAATTCTCATAAAGTTCTCTCATTTTTAAAAACTCTTGAGTTTCTCTCTTCTTCCCCCTGTATCATCTGGAGTTGCCTGTCTTCAATGTCTCTGATTCTCTCCTCTATCTGGCCTGTTCTATTAGCTAAATTTGCTAGCTAATCTTTCAATTTGTGTATCGAGTTCTTCACTTCTGTTTTTTTTTTTTTTTCAAATGTTGGTTCTTTCTTTTTTTTTTTAATTTTATTTATTCATTTTAGAGAGGAGAGAGAGAGACAGAGAGGGAGAGAGAGAGGAGAGAGAGACAGAGAGAGAAGGTGGGGAGGAGCTGGAAGCATCAACTCCCATATGTGCCTTGACCAGGCAAGCCCAGGGTTTTGAACTGGCAACCTCAGCATTTCCAGGTCGACGCTTTATCCGCTGCGCCACCACAGGTCTTCACTTCTGTTTTTAAAGTTTTAATCTCTTTGGTGAGGAATTAGTTTTGTTTTCTGAGCTCATTAAGTTGTCTATCAGTGTTTTCTCACATCTCATTGAGTATATTCAGAACTTCAAGTTTGAATTCTCTATCATTTAACTCCAAGGTTTCCATGTGATCGTGATTGCTTTCTGAAGATGTTTCATTTGCTTTCTGAACTGTGTCTCTTCTTTGGTACTCCTTGTATTCCTTTTTTTTTCTGCCTTGAGGGCATTTGTGAGTGTTATTGTTAAAAAAATCAAGCAAAAACAAAACAAAAAGTTTTAATAAAATAAAAATTTTATTTTTTTTTATTAAAAAAAAAATAAAGATTAAAGAGAAATTACAAAAAACAAAAACCAATAATCAAAATAAACAAAATAACAACAACAAAAAGAACTAAAGAAAAACAAAAAACTAGAAGAAAACATTTCAAAGAGGTTTTGCTATCTTTTCCCAGTAGGTGGTGCTGTATTACAAGTTTTAGCTATGTAAAATCCCAGGCTGAACTCTGCTGAGAAGCTGCTGTCACAAAAGTGGAGGCAGGGCTGCAGCTGTGATGATGAGTGTGATTTGGGAGAGCTTACAGCTTTAGCCATGTCTATCTCAGGCCTCCAGGTCCTCCCGCATCAGAGCAGAGCAGGGGACCAGACAAAGAGCTGTCTTTCTTCAGCTGTGCGGTATGTCTCTTCCACTCTCGGTATTGTGAGGGGAGGAAGATGGCATCTGGGAGGCTGGGGGGTGGGGAGCACGCTTTGTATTTTTGTGTCTCTGTCCCAGCACGAGTTGTGAGCCGATAATGGAAACACTGGTGGTAAAGCCACCAGCTGATTGCAAATGCGTCTTATCTTCCACGCCCATTTTTTTTTTTACTCATCCCACCTTTAGTCAATTCGTGCGTGGATCTTTCAGGCACACCTGAGAGCCCTTTGCTGAGTTATAGCTATTCAATTTGTTGAAATATCAAGGGGAGAGATCAAGTATATCTCTCATGCCACCATTATACTGACATCATTCCTGGCTTTTTTCACTTCTAAGATTTAATCTTTCTTTGTCTTTTTTTTTTTTTTTTCATGTTGCAGATGATACACCAAGGTGCAGATGTTCTGGGTACTTATCCTGTCAGGTGTTCTCTGGATCTGTGGGTTGGGCTCTGTCATTATTTTAGAAAATCCTCAGCCAGTAATTCCTTTAAATATTTCTTCTTTTCCTTGCTGTCTTTTTTCTCCTTTGGGTTTTCCCATTATGTGTATGTTTAACCTTATGTGTAGTTGTTCATAGTTCCTGGACATTCTGTTCTCTTCTCCCCTCCGCCCTCACTCTCACTTTTTTTCTTTTTCTCTTTGCTTTTCAGTTTGGGAGATTTTTTTTTTCTTTCATTTTTTCTGAAGCTGGAAACAGGGAGGCTGTCAGACAGACTCCCGCATGCGCCCGACCAGGATCCACCTGGCATGCCCACCAGGGAGCGATGTTCTGCCCCTCTGGGGCGTCGCTCTATTGCATCCAGAGCCATTCTAGCACCTGAGGCAGAGGCCACAGAGCCACCCCCAGCGCCCGGGCCATCTTTGCTCCAATGGAGCCTTGGCTGCGGGAGGGGAAGAGAGAGACAGAGAGGAAGGAGAGGGGGAGGGGTGGAGAAGCAGATGGGCGCTTCTCCTGTGTGCCCTGGCCAGGAATCGAACCCGGGACTCCTGCACGCCAGGCCGACGCTCTACTGCTGAGCCAACCGGCCAGGGCAGTTTGGGAGATTTAAAAAAAAAATTTTTTTTATTAATTTAAATTTATTGTGTTTATATAGATTCAAGTGTCCCCCCGAATATATCTCCCCCCCAGCCCCATGTTCCCCTCGACATCCTTTTTGCCCCCCTCCCCCAATGCCTTCCCCCCTTCCCTCCAGGATTTACTTTCCTGCTCTCTATAACGCTGTGTTATGTATATATAATTTCACTAATCCTTTCCCTTCTCTGATCCCATCCTCTCATCCCCTTTCCCTCTGACCACTTTCCCTCTGGCCCCTTTAGGGAGATTTTTATTGACACAGACTCCTTCCTTGTCTAGGTCCAGGCTACCAGAGAGCTCACCAGCAGTATTCTTCACTTCTGTTACCACGTGTCTTGTTTGTTTTAAACCTCCAGCATCTCCTTTCCATTGGTAGTGTTCCCATTGCTCTGCTTATATTACCCACCTGTTCCTGCCTGTTGCAATTCGAGCCTGAGCCTATTAATCATAGTTAAAGCTTCTGGTCTGATCATTCCAAATCTCTGACATACCTGCATCTCATTAGGATGCTTGTGTTCTCTTGTTGAACTGTGGGTTTTGTTTTCCTTTTAGCATGCCCCGTAATGTTTTTTGTCGAAGGCCAGGCATAATGTGTTTTGTTAAAAGGAGCCGAGGTCCATAAATCTTCAGTAGGAGGTTTTATGTTTGTCTGGGGAGATTAGGCTGGGTTTACTAGTTTCTATGGCTGTGGTGTCAGAGGCTAGAGGGACTGCAGGAGGCAGGTGACCTCTGAGAGGCAAGGAGAAAGGGGTCCTGGGGTCGTGTGTTCCTGCTGTGGCTCCTCTTGTCTGGGCCCTTGGCCCTTGTTCTGTGCGCTCTTGAAACAGTGGTCACCAGAATGACGCTTATACCACCTGGATCTAATCAGGCACTTTCTATACTCAAGAACCATGGCTGCCTCCCACCTCCCCTATATTCTTAGTATGCCATAGATGCGCCCTCCAAAGGCCTTCTACTCTCTCCCACCCTTTCCCCTTGCACCCTGATTCCAGCCCGGGAGACACGACCTCTTCCCAAACATGCCATTCCGCTCTACTCTGCTACCCCATCACCCTTACTGTTCCCTCTACTTTGTAATTCATTTACTCATTTAATAAACCATCGTCAGAGACCTCCTCTGTGCTGGGTACTCTCCTAGGTTCTAGAAATGGAGCAGTAAAACAATAGGCATGGTCGCTGCCTACCTGCTCATGTTCAGGTAGGAAAACCTACCTGACCCTCTATAAAGGCTCTGCTCATTAAGACTCCTTGTTGTAGCCTGACCAGGTGGTGGCACAGTGGATAGATCATGGGCTTGGGATGCTGAGGACCCAGGTGTGAAACTGTGAGGTCGCAGTCTTGAGTACGGATTCATCTGGCTTGAGTGTGGGCTCACCAGCTTGAGCGTGGGATCGCAGACATGATCCCATGGTCATTGGCTTAAGCCCAAGGTCACTGGCTTGAGCCCAGGGTCACTGGCTTGAGCCCAAGGTTACTGGCTTGAGCAAGGGATCACCGGCTTGTCTGGAGCCCCCTGGTCAAGGCACGTATGAGAAACAATCAATGAACAACTAAGGTGCAACTACGAGTTGATGCTTCTCATCTCTCTCCCTTCCAGTCTCTCTGTCCCTGCCCCCTCCCTAAAAAAAAAGACTCTTTGTTGCAAGTGACAGAAAGTGATATAATCAAAATGTTAATGTATTACCTCACACCATTGAAACCTCTAGAGCAGTCATCCCCTAACCCCCGGGCTGTGAACTGGTACCGGTCCATGGGCCATTTGGTACCGGTCTGCAGAGAAAGAATAAATAACTTACATTATTTTTGTTTTATTTATATTTAAGTCTGAATGATGTTTTATTTTTAAAAAATGACCAGATTTCCTCTGTTACATCCGTCTAAGACTCACTCTTGACCAGGGGTCCCCAAACTACGGCCCGCGGGCCGCATGCGGCCCCCTGAGGCCATTTATCCGGCCCCTGCCGCACTTCCAGAAGGAGCACCTCTTTCATTGGTGGTCAGTGAGAGGAGCATAGTTCCCATTGAAATACTGGTCAGTTTGTTGATTTAAATTTACTAGTTCTTTATTTTAAATATTGTATTTGTTCCTGTTTTGTTTTTTTTTACTTTAAAATAAGATATGTGCAGTGTGCATAGGAATTTGTTCATAGTTTTTTTTTATAGTCTGGCCCTCCAACGGTCTGAGGGACAGTGAACTGGCCCCCTGTGTAAAAAGTTTGGGGACCCCTGCTCTTGACGCTTGTCTCAGTCATGTGATACATTTATCCGTCCCACCCTAAAGGCCGGTCCGTGAAAATATTTTCTGACATTAAACCGGTCCGTGGCCCAAAAAAGGTTGGGGACCACTGCTCTAGGGGTAAAAGGGAGGCTTCAGGCAAGGACAGATTCAGGCCCTCTTTCCATTGCTCAGATGCTTCCTCAGGCATGTTCTCTGCCCTGGAGACAGGGTGGCTGCCAGCAGCCCCAGAGTCACATCCTGTCCTCTCAACAGCCAGTCCTGAAGTCTCTGTCTCAATGGTTGGCTGGGTGCTGTCATGTCTCGAGCAGGCAAAACTATGAGGGTCCCTACAAAGTGCAGTCCTAATGGCAGTCCCACTACCCCTTCCCCTCCCTGACAGGGACCAGGCTTCCCTCCCCTGAGCATTCTGCTAGTTGGGAAGAGTAGGGAGGTCCTCAGGATGTGGGGAAAGAGGGCTCAGGGTCTCATGCCCTCCTCCCTCCAGGTCCCCGTGTCCACGTGCTCCAAGGACTGCCAGCCTGGGCAGAAGAAGAAGGCTGTGGGCATCCACCCCTGCTGCTTTGAGTGTGTTGACTGCCTGCCGGGCACCTTCCTTAACAAAACCGCAAGTATGGCTCGCAGGCCGCACCGCTGCCCTGCCCTTGCCCTGCCCCGGAGGTCTCCAGGCTCCTTCCCCCTTGGCAGGGTCTCTGGGGGTCTCCCGTAAGTGTCCAAAGGCCAGAGACCATCCTGTATTTCACTTGTATCTCCTTGATACCTGGTGTAGAGACAAATTTTTGATGCAGACTGGTTTAGGGAGGAGGAACAGCACCCGGCCAGGTGGAGCTGAAACTGATCTCGATCCAATCACACATAGTCCGTGGCCCAGGGGTGTCAGGCCAGAGAAAGCCCGCTGGATGATGGATGGATGAGTGAACAAGTGAATGAATGAATGAATGAGTGAGTGAAGGCATGAATGAATGATTCTGCCAGTAGAAGACACATTTCTGGCAGACAGGGACAGTGTCTGATTTTTCTCTCTGGCCTCTCAAGTGCTTTAGCATAGTTCCAAGAATATAATGGTTGCTCAGTGACTGTTTCTTGAATGACTCTTTTGATTAGAAGAATTAACCAACGTATCTTCCTATAGATCATAAACTCCAGGAAGGCAGGGACAATGTCATCTCTCTGTCCACACTACTGTTTAGCATAGTTCAGAGCCGGCTCTCAAATCAATTTTTTTGTGACTTCACTGATTAGTAAATTAAATGGATGCATATGTCTGCCAATCCAAGTACTGTACTTATATGTGCTCAGCAGAGCACAGGATGCAGAGTAGTTGCTCAGCAGAATTTTGTTGAGCGATTACACTGGCCTTTCTTCCCCAACTTGTCAATAACCTGAAGGCAGGGGGCTGCGTTTATCCATCTCTGTGGCTCTCACCTCAGATGCCGGTCAGAGTGCATGGTGCGCAAAAAAAAAAAAAAAATCTATATCTATATCTATATCTATATCTATATCTATATCTATCTATATATATATATTCGCTGAACAAATTATTTGAACAAATAGTTGAATATCTCTCCTACCAGAGACTGAGGTCTTGGAAGGAAGGGATTATAGTTGTTAGGCTTTGAATCCAGGAGACTGTGGTTCAGATCCTGCCTTTGTAACATCCTGGCTTTGTGACCTTCCCTGGCTGAGCCTCAGTTTCCTTTATCTGTGAAATGGGTTTTCCATGAGGATTTGGTGAACCAGTGGGTGTACCGGGCTCAGTGAGTGTTGACGATGACCTCAGGGGTTGCCCTTAGCGCTCTCCCTCTCTCTCTCTCTCTCTCTCTCTCTCGCTCTCCATCCTTGGGGCCTGGCTCAGTGCCAGCCCACAGGACGGAGGGAGGTGGCTTCGGCTGACAGGAATTGCTGTGGGCTCTTGCAGATGAATTTTACTGCCAGCCCTGCCCAAGTAAGGAGTGGTCCCACAGGAAAGACAGCTCCTGCTTCAAGCGGCGACTGGTCTTCCTCGAATGGCACGAAGCGCCCACCATCGCTGTGGCCGTGCTGGCCGCCCTGGGCTTCCTCAGCACCCTGGCCATCCTGATCATCTTCTGGAGGCACTTTCAGACGCCCATGGTCCGTTCGGCCGGGGGTCCCATGTGCTTCCTGATGCTGACGCCGCTGCTGGTGGCGTACATGATGCTCCCCACGTACGTAGGGCGGCCCACGGTGTCCAAGTGCCTCTGCCGCCAGACCGTCTTCACCCTCTGCATCACCATCTGCATCTCCTGCATCGCCGTGCGCTCTTTCCAGATCGTCTGGGTCTTCAAGATGGCCCGCCGCCTCCCGCGCGCCTACGGCTACTGGGTCCGCTACCACGGGACCTACGTCTTCGTGACGTTCATCACGCTGCTCAAGGTGGCCATCGTGGCGGGCGGCCTGCTGGCCGCACCCCCCAGCCCCACCACCCACGCTGACCCCAGTAACCCCAAGATCATGATCCTCTCCTGCAACCCCGACTACCGCAGGGGACTGCTGTTCAACACCAGCCTGGACCTGGTCCTCTCCGTGCTGGGTTTCTGCTTTGCCCACACGGGCAAGGAGCTGCCCACCAACTACAACGAAGCCAAGTTCATTACCTTCTGCATGATCTTCTATTTCACCTCTTCCGTCTCCCTCTGTACCTTCATGTCGGTCTACGAGGGAGTGCTGGTCACCATCCTGGACCTCCTGGTCACTGTGCTCAACCTCCTGGGCATCAGCCTGGGCTACTTTGGCCCTAAGTGCTACATGATCCTCTTCTACCCGGAGCGCAACACGGCAGCCTACTTCAACAGCATGATCCAGGGCTACACCATGGGGAGGGACTAGCTGCCCACGGGGGGATGGAGGGCCTTGGTGTTGGGTGGCGCAGGTCAGGGGGCTTGCTTGTTCAGGCTGTTCCTGACTGTTCCCACCCCACCCCAGTCTCCAATTTGGCCTCCCTTCCAAGTTCTTTGCATCCTGCATGTCTTTACCCACCTAGTGGTGGATGCCTAAAAATATCCATACTTCATTCTTTTTCCTCAAGCTGCTTAGCTTGCCAAGCACTGCCACCCCTAGAAAAATGACCCAAGGTGACCTATTACTGGGCTCCTAGGAAGGTGTCTGATTTAGCAGCCTACAGCCGCCATCTGGTGGTCACCATGGGTATCTGCAGATTCCAGCCCATTCCCGTGCTTGTGCTCTGAGTGGGGCTGGGGTTGGTGTGGGAGGGTGTGATCTCCCATAATGCTGCCCGGGCATTATTCTCTAGCTGCCCGTGTGTCTGCGTCTCATCCCCCAGAGTCGCACAGAGCTCGGACCCAGGCTCTTGGGTTATCTCTGCATCATGGCTGGCACAGTGGGTGCTTCCTAAATGCTCGTGAATAAACCTCACTTGAGTGAAACAAGTGCGTTTCCTTCTTGTTCCCAGAGGTCCCCTGAGAAAGAACATGTGGAATCAGAGGCCTCGGTCTGGATCCCAGCCTTGCCGCTTCTGAGCTGTGAATGTTGGGCCAGTTATTTCCTGCCCCTGAGCCTGCACTTCCCCATCTCTAAAATGGGAACACTAGCTGCTTCTCAAGGACATTTAGGACCAGAAAACATGTGTGTAAAGTGCATATAGTAAGTAGTGAGTGGATGCCGACCATCGCAAATGCACATCACATGACCCTGGAACCATCAGGGACAAAGTAGGTTGTGTTGGCTTTTTACACCCCAATGACCACGGCGTGTGCTCTAGTTCATGGTACGTCTCTGTTGGAAATGAGCTGCGCCCCAGCAAATCCTGGGTGCTGTTATCTTCAGGGTATTGGGCCTCCTGTGTGCTCCAGAGCCAGCATGTGCCAGGGCACTGCTGAAACCTGGAGGAGCTGCCCTGTGGGCATGGCCATGCCTTTGCTGACCACCTCCCATGGGGGTCTTCCGTGGCAGGAGGGACCCTCTTGACTTTTGTGTCCAGAATCAGACCTGGCATCTCATAGCTCACCAGGGAACCACAGTTGCAGTGCGGAGGCCGTCAAATGGCTGCCCAGAGAGGTTAGGTGTCCAGTTCAGGTGCGCCCAGCTCACAGGCGGGAGAGCAGATGTCAGAACCTCACTGCGCTCAGGCAGAAAGGCAGGCGTCCTGAAGAATCCATTATGGCGGTGACATCGTGGCCCTCTCAGAACTCCCCTGGCGCGAGCCACTGCCCCTGCTCATTTGCAGCTGGGAAGGCAAGACTGTCCCCTCCATGCCCTAGATTTACCTCTTTCACGCTTCAAGGTGCTGGGTTGGCGGTATCTTGGCTTGAGTCATCTGGGATTTATGGGAGAATGGCCTTCTTATATGGGGGCCACTTCTGCATAAAGGCAACAATGGTCCTGTTCCCCTCTGTGAGCCTCTCTCCAGAGCCTGGCGCAGAGCAGGCGCTCCGTGAATACTGGTGAGGCGGCTAAGTCACTGTTGGGTTCCTTCCCCTTCGCCTTGGCACCCCTCCCCTTAAACCATCACTTTATTGCAGGGGTCCCCAAACTACAGCCCGTGGGCCGCATGCAGCCCCCTGAGGCCATTTATCTGGCCCCGCCGCACTTCCAGAAGGGGCACCTCTTTCATTGGTGGTCAGTGAGAGGAGCACAGGATGCAGCCTCATCCTGTGTTCCTGGAGTACTGTATGTGGCAGCTCCGCAAAGCGCGGCATGGCTCACATACAGTACTACTTCCCGTGATGTGGGACACATGCATCATGGCTCTGGAAGCGCGTCATATCACCTGTTATGGCTAGCAGTGACAGATATGGAACCAGACATTGACCATCTCATTAGCCAAAAGCAGGCCCATAGTTCCCATTGAAATACTGGTCAGTTTGTTGATTTAAATTTACTTGTTCTTTATTTTAAATATTGTATTTGTTCCCATTTTGTTTTATTACTTTAAAATAAGATATGTGCAGTGTGCATAGGGATTTGTTCATAGTTTTTTTATAGTCCGGCCCTCCAACGGTCTGAGGGACAGTGAACTGGCCCCCTGTGTAAAAAGTTTGGGGACCCCTGCTTTATCGCTTCGTTAACTCAGTTCATCGCCTGTGGCCATGGGTGCTGGATACTGAGTATTCAGAAACACAAAACAAGTATTTGTACATATAACCAATGAAGACAATAGCTAACATTTATTACCCGCCCTAAAAACGTGGCTACTTTATCCACTTATTCCTCACAAAGCTCTATTAGCGAGGTATTGTTAGGCTCCTTATTTTACAACTGGTGTGGGTGGGGGTCCTGCAGTCCTGGTGGGCGACTCAGTCTCCCCCCTTCCAAGGCACAGTGATGTGATGGGCGCTTCAGGTTTCAGGGAGATGGCTGGCAGAAGTGACCAGCGGAGACTGTGGGGGACGCTGGCATGTGGGAAGAGCCGTGTAAGACAGAGAAGTGTTTAAAAGGCAAGCAGTTGGAGTATGGGGGAGGGTAGGGAGCCCACAGGAGCAAAGGTGGGGTGCAAGGAGGCCAGGGTAGCTCAGTGAGAACATGAACCTAAGGGTGGCCAGGTCATCCGAACTGAGGTTGGAAGGATAGTTGGGGACTCCTGACACTGGTGTCTGGACCGTGTCTTCCTTGGTGGCCACTGTCAGCATTTGTGTACAGGCTGGGCTTGCCCCTTTCTTCTGTGACCTGCCCCCCCCCCCCAAACCCCCGGGCTGGTTCTGTTCCCAGAATCCTGGGTGTTGGCCTGGCCTGGTGGGCAGGAGACTGCCGGGAGAAGTCTCCAAAGATGAACTGTCTGTGCACACAGACCCTCTCTGTTCCCCTACTTGCTTCTCAGGGGAGCCCGGAGCCTCAGCTGAGACCCCGCCTGGCCCTGAGCTTCTGGGGAGCAGCTCTGCCCGCTCTGTGTCCCGTCCACCCACCCTCGGGACCAGATTGTCAGAGGATCAGCGAGTTTTAAGCTCTTAATTCTCTTTTCTTGCATGCTCTGATGCTTTGGTTTAAAAAAATTTTTTTTAAATGATAATGACCTCATTTTCCTGGTTGTGCCTCATGGACTGCTATTAGAGAAAGACTGGTGGAATCCCTCTGGCCTCAGAGACGTCTGCTCACACCTCTTTCTAGAGCCCCCCTGAGGCGAGATCTATCTTAATCCTTCTTGTTCCCCTCCAGTGACGGGAAGCTCACTGAACACAATATCCATTATTGGAAAATTCTTCTTAGATTGAAACAAAACTCAGCTCTCTGGGGTTTCTATTTATGGACACTAGTTTTATCCTTTGGGATCACAGATTAAATCTCATTCCTCTTTCTCAGGATGACCGTTTATATGTCATAACAAAAAAATATAATAAAGACTGCCTTTCAAGGACTGTGGGCTGCATGCTCCACACATAATCTCTAATCCCCACCATGACCCTGCCCGATGGGTCAGTGACCCTTGGTGGCCATGTGTGGACACCTCCCAGCAGCCCCTTCCCTCCCCCTCTACCCACAACCCTTGTCCTTCCAAGGCCTGAGCGGGAGGGGGGGGTGAGTAGAGTATGTGGTTCTAGGGAAGCTGTCTCTAGGTCCTGGCTCCAGGGGGTGGAGCAGGTCACCTGTACATGGCTTGCCCCTGAATACTGTGATTGGCTCCAAGTTGAGCACATGACCTGGGTTGGTCCAATCAGAGGGACTATCAGAATTTTTCTGGGACAAAGATTCTTTTTCTAGGAACTAGAAAGGTTATAGACCCAGGGGCTGGGGCAGCTCTTATAGGGGACCATGAGGCCACGTCAGCTGTGGAGGAAAGCTGGACCTTGCAGAGAAGACAAAGTGGAAGGAAGGAAAAAACTGGGTCCTTGGAATCTTTTGAATTGTTGGATCTTGCCTGAAGGCAGCCCAACCTCTGAAATCTTTCATTTCACGAGTCCGTTGGTGCCCACTATGGTTTAAGATAGTTTTGGGTTTTCTTCCCCTAGCAACTGGATATGTGTTTACCCTACTGAAGGGGAAACTGAAGCCCAGAGATGCTGGTTAACTTGCTCAGGGTCACCCGGCTTGTACATGGGGGAGCTAGGATTTGGGACCAAAGGGGTATTGGGGGGGGGTGTAAAGTAACTGTATTCTCCTTGATTATTCCTTTTTTTATGGTCTAAAGGTCCTCCATTGCCCTTAGGACCTGATTGTGACACCATCTCAGACCTCTCCTTGGACACACTCTGACCCATAAACATCTCTCTTAGGTCACCTCTCAAGCTTTCCTCTCTGTGGTCCCTGGCATCCTTCCCAGATCCACACTCTGGGCCACCAAGTGACATCCCCTTAACCTATCAGAGCCACAGGCCCTAACAGCTCAGAAACACTGGGTGGCTTCCCAGTGCCTGCACCATAATGCATGGCCTCCTCCACGTGCCGTTCAAGGCCCTTCAACGTCCGGACCCTGTCCACCTCTCTAACCTCACCCCCCACGGCCTCGTGGGCTTCCAAACCTGGCGCCTGGTTTCACACCTATGCTCCAACTGTCCCTTCTGTCTTACCCCCTCGTGGACTTGTATTCATCCTTTTTTTTTTTTTTTTTTTTAAAATAAATTTTTATTAATGGTAATGGGATGACATTAATAAATCAGGGTACATATATTCAAAGAAAACATGTCTAGGTTACCTTGTCATTAAATTATGTTGCATACCCCTCGCCCAAAGTCAGATTGTCCTTCGCCACCCTCTATCTAGTTCTCTGTGCCCCTCCCCCTCCCCCTAACTCTCCCCCTGTCCTCCCTCCCCCCACCCCTGGTAACCACCACACACTTGTCCATGTCTCTTAGTCTCATTTTTATGTTCCACCAATGTATGGAATCATGTAGTTCTTGTTTTTTTCTGATTTACTTATTTCACTCCTTATAATGTTATCAAGATCCCACCATTTTGCTGTAAATGATCTGATGTCATCATTTCTTATGGCTGAGTAGTATTCCATAGTGTATATGTGCCACATCTTCTTTATCCAGTCTTCTATTGAAGGGCTTTTTGGTTGTTTCCATGTCTTGGCCACTGTGAACAGTGCTGCAATGAACATGGGGCTACATGTGTCTTCACGTATCAATGTTTCTGAGGTTTTGGGGTATAAACCCAGTAGAGGGATTGCTGGGTCATAAGGTAGTTCTATTTGCAGTTTTTTGAGGAACCACCATACTTTCCTCCATAGTGGTTGTACTACTTTACAGTCCCACCAACAGTGTGTATTCATCCTTTAAGGCCTGGTTCAAATGCCTCCTCTCCTGGGAAGTCTTCCCTGCTTCAGGGCTGAGGGAGTCCTTTGTGCTCCCATTACTGCTTCAGCTTAACTCCTGTTGGATTAGTGACCAGGCCGCTGCCATTCTTGCAAGGGACAGCAGACTCGGCTCTTCTCTGTGAAGCCTCTTTTGTCCCCTGTAGTGGCACTTCCAGTGCGTCTGCTGCTTGTGGCATTGAGTGCTTGTTGGCAGGACTGGCACAGACCCCGTCGGGGCTGCTGGGAGCCTGTGGGCAGCTGGCTGCCGTCTGCGTTGTTCTCCTTGGCACCTGAGCTGCAAAGGGAAGGGACCAGGTGACGGAGGGACGCCAGAAAGCGGGAGCAGGGTCTCACAGGCCAGGGCAAGTCGGTGTAGTCGCGTTGACAGCATTGTTATCGCTCAAATCAGAAACCTCAGGGTCCCCCTGGACTCCTTCTTCTCTCTCATCCTATATCCTATCTGCCATCAAAACGGTTGACTTTACCTTAAAAATATATCTAAAACCTCATTTAAGCCTAGGTTCCAGCAACAGCCTCCTAATTGCTCTCCCTCCTTCTGCGCTTGCCCCCACAGTGTCTATAGTGATCCTTTCAAAACCTAAGTCAGTTCATATCTTTCCTTTGCTTAGTACCCCAGGGCGCCCCATCTCCCTCAGAGGAAGAGCCAGAGTCCTTCTGTGTGTGTCATGTACAGTGGGCTCCCGCCACCTCTCCCACCTCAGTGTGGTGTCTTCCCTCCCTCCTCGATTTCTCTGCAGCCACACTGGCCTCCTCACCATCTCCTGAGCATGCCATGTTTCTGCCTCAGGGCCTTTGCACTGGCTGTTTCCTCTTCTTGAGATACTCTTCCCCACATCGTTATGTGGCTTGTTCCTTCATTTACTTTTGCTTCCTGCTTAATTTTTTTCCTGAGCACCCATCACTGTCTAACATATTATACATTTTACTTCCTTGTCCTGTTTATTGTTTTTCTTCCCTAACACACCGCAAGTTCCACGAGGGTGGGGACTTGTGTCTGTTTTGCTCACTGACACATCTCAGGCATCTGGACAAGTGTCTGGCACAGAGTCGGTTAAACGGATGAGTAAATGAAGGAAACAGCCATAACAGATGGTGAGGGCAGGAGCCAGGAGCAGCAGGGGCAGGTTGGGGAGTGTGACAAGTCACGGTCAGGGTGAGCGGTTCAAGTCCACAAGCAAGGGCAAGGTGTTGGGGGCCAGCATTTCCTCACACACCCATTCTCTCACTCCCTCTGTCATTCCCCCTCTCAGCGAAGGGTCGGAGAGCACTACTGGGGTCGGGTCCCGTGCAGCACTGAAGATACTGCATCACCCAAGACGACACTCCCTGCTCCCAGGCAGCTCACGTTCTAGTGGGGGACTCAGGACACCACACATACCAGCGTGACCCCATGTGACAGTGCTGTGAGGAGATAGGCTTAGGGTGCTGTGCAGGCACCCAGAAAAGATGCCCGCCGTGGTGGCTGAGGAAGGCTCTCGGAGGAGGTGATGTCAGGCTGAGACCTGAAGGATGATGAGCTGTTAGCTACGTGGGGACGGTGCTCTGAGCGTGCACCAGGCAGAGGGTTGCTGAGCAAAGGCCCGGCGGCAGGGAGACTGGTGGGTCCGGAAAACAGGGAGGTTTGGTGGGATTGGAGAGTATGAGCAGATGAGCTGGGGAGGGGGAAAGGAGAGAAAAGAGAGAGAGAGGAGAGGAATATAGAGGTAAAGAGAGATGAGAGGGAGGGAGAGAAACAAGAAAAGGGAGAGAGAGAGAGAGAAAGAGACTGTCCTGCTGTGTGACTCTGAGTGAGTTAACTTACCCCTCTGTGCTGCAGTGTCCTCTTCTGTAAAATGAAGTGATGGTCATGGTACCACCCCACAGGACTACTGTGGGGACTTCTGGGCTGCTGGGTGTGAGGCCCCTGCAGGATGCCAGGCATAGAGCGAGCGCTTGACAAGGGTCAGCCACCATCATGGTCAGGAATTTGCACTTTGTCCTAAGAGAGGAGCACTGAAGAGAGGAGACAGGCAGCGGGGTTCCAAGCCCTGAGGAAGGGAGACCCCTTGGGTGTAGGCCATGTGGCCCAGGTGAGTGAGATTGGTGGCCTGGACCAGTGTGGAATGGCCATAGAGTTGGGCAGCATCAACACTGCTTGGTGACAGGTTGGCCCTGGACTGAGGAGGGACCCTGGTTTGGGTGGTGGCTGGTTGGAAAAGGTGTCAGATGGGTGGGTTTGGGCCACCTGGAAGCAACCCCCGAGGTATTCACAGCACCTCTTTCTCCGTGCAGACCGAGGTCTGCAGCTGGAGCAGGTCCACTGTCACGGTCTCCCAGGGCCGACTCCACAGTGCCAGAGGGAGGGAGACGCCGGGAGCTTGTAGACACGCCGGGAACTTGGGACCACGCGGGGTGGAGTCCAGCCTGGGCTCACTCCATAACCAGAAGCGACGGTGTCCATGAATCTCTGGGAATAGGAGACAAGGCCGACTCTCCCTGGGCCTCGTATCCCTGGACCTGCCACCGTGGGGCGGGGAGTGGCCAGGGTGGTCCAGGGGAGAGGGGAGGGCGTTGCCTCCCCCTCCACAGGGCGGAGGAGTGGGCGGGGTGTTCCACACAGCGATGTATAGGCCCATCTGCTTCCAGTTAGCAGCTCCGGGGGAGCCTAATTGGCAGATCAAACCATTCAATGTTGCACGTTAGATAAGTAGTTAGAGGAGCCCCGGCGGAGTCTGACACTTTGGACGGAGCCCAAGCCTTGAGTCCGACCACCGCGGGGCCCGGGGTGCTAATGCGAACCAGACCCCGGCACACGGAAGCGGGAAGATATTAACAAGTGTCAAAATCTGTGAGCGCCTGGACAGATGGGGCTTTGCCTCTGCCCCCTGCCATGAAGAGGGGCACAGGTGCTCCTGAAACTTAACCTTGAATGTTAAGGAGGAAGGAAGAGCTCTTGGAGGGTGGTTTTCTGACGCTGGCTGTGGGCGGGGCCGCCCAAGAGCCCATGTTCCCACCCGCGTAAAGAGATGGATGCGGTGGAAACTGCTGGGCTCAGAGTGGGGAGACCTTGTCTCTTATTGCCTGTACAACCTGCTGCCGGTAACGTGACATGGAGGGCCTGGCATTTGCTGTGTGACTTTAGGCATGTGGCTTAACCTCTCAGAGCTTCTGCTTCCTCCTCTGTAAACTGGGGGGAGATAATCCTTCCTCATTCAAGGTGGACAGATTCGGTTCAGATCCCAGCTTTTCTCGTTACTATCTTGGACATGATAGTTGACCTGTCAGAGCTTTGCTAAGCTCATCTGTAAATCAGGGTTAATAACAGGCACCGTCTTATCAGGGTTATTGTGAGGGTTAAATGAGTTGATGCATGTGAAGTACTCAGAATTGTGCCTGGCCCAGTGTAAAGGCTGGGTCAGTGCTAATTGTTGTATTAGTCAGCATATGATAGGTTATGCTTTTGTGACAAACATCCCCTGAATCTCTATGTTTTACAGAAACCAACATTTCTTTCTCATGTTACAAGGTAGCTGTGTTGTTCTGGGATCCAGGCTAAAAAAAGCAAGTCTTATGCACACGCTTACAGCAGAGGTCAAAGAACTATGGCAAAAGCACATGGTGACCCTTCAAGCTTCTGTGTGGGCTGGCACATGTCTCATTGGCCAAAGCAAGTCACATGACCCAGCCTGATGTTGATGGGGTGCAGAACTAAATCCTTTCATGGGGGGGGACAAGAATGTGGGGATGACAAGGTGATAGGCTATTGTCATGACTATGATTAATGCAGGGTCCATGGGGACTCAAGGGTCATTATCCAGATGTTTTGTCATCAGTTTGGTTTGGATTGTGGTAAAATAGTGAGTTTTCAAACTTTGCCATTAAAGTTCCTCCCCTCCCATTTTTGGTATTCTTGTTTTCTCCATTCTTTGGCTTTTCAGAGGTTCAGGGCCTTCACCAGTCTGCTGGCTCCCTCCCACTGTAGGGAAAAGACACAGAATAATTCACAAAAGATAAGGTCAGTATCCCTCGAGAGGAACAGGGAGGACAACGCTGCTAATGGTGGACTTTAGGCACCATCCAGCACCTAGGAGGGACGGTCAGCCCTAAGGAGAATAGTGGGTTGGGCCTGGTTACACCCAATACCTAGTCTCAGAGCTGAGCCTCAGCCGCAGTGACGTTGTGGATGGTCACCACCCTCCCCCCCGACTTTTCTTTGAACCATGAGCCAGCCTGTCTCAACCAGAGATACTGAAGACTTGCCTTTTGGGGGGACCTTCAAAATGTACCTGGGCATTCTGTGGCTCCTTTCCTGGTGACCTGGAATCACAGGATCCCATGGAGGAGGCAGGTTTGCTTACCTGTACAATCGTCTTTCAGTGATAGTGATGGTGGTGACTGTGGTGGTGGTGATTGTGATGGTGGTGATGGTGGTGATTGTGATGGTGAGGATGGTGGTGATTGTGATGGTGGTGACTGTGATGGTGAGGATGGTGGTGATTGTGATGGTGGTGACTGTGATGGTGAGAATGGTGGTGATTGTGATGGTGGTGACTGTGATGGTGGTGATTGTGATGGTGAGGATGGTGGTGATTGTGATGGTGGTGACTATGATGATGAGGATGGTGGTGATTATGATGGTGGTGACTGTGATGGTGAGGATGGTGGTGATTGTGATGGTGAAGATAGTGGCGATTGTGATGGTGAGGATAGTGGTGATTGTGATGGTGAGGGTGGTGGTGATTGTGATGGTGAGGATAGTAGCGATCGTGATGGTGAGGATAGTGGTGATTGTGATGGTGAGGGTGGTAGTGATTGTGATGGTGGTGACTGTGATGGTGGTGATGGTGGTGATTGTGATGGTGAGGATGGTGGTGACTGTGATGGTAGTGATGGTGGTGATTGTGATGGTGAGGATGGTGGTGATTGTGATGGTGGTGATTGTGATGGTGAGGATAGTGGCAATTGTGATGGTGAGGATAGTGGTGATTGTGATGGTGAGGGTGGTGGTGATTGTGATGGTGGTGACTGTGATGGTGAGGATGGTGGTGATTGTGATGGTGAGGATAGTGGCGATTGTGATGGTGAGGGTGGTGGTGATTGTGATGGTGGTGACTGTGATGGTGAGGATGGTGGTGATTGTGATGGTGAGGGTGGTGGTGAATGTGATGGTGGTGATTGTGATGGTGAGGGTGGTGGTGATTGTGATGGTGGTGATTGTGATGGTGAGGATGGTGGTGATTGTAATGGTGGTGACTGTGATGGTGAGGATGATGGTGATTGTGATGGTGAGGATGGTGTTGGTAATTATGGAGGTAATGGTGGCGGTGTTGGAGGTGGTTGTGGCAGTGATGGTGGCAATGGTTTTGGGGATGACAGCAATGAGGATGTTCATGCTGATCGGTTCCTTTCTGGCTAGATGCCTTCATTAAACCTCTGATTTAGGAGCCAAAGGCCAAGGTCATCTTTTTCCCTTTTTATGCCAGCAAGATGTAGACTTCATTTTTTGTCAGATCTGAGTCATTGGGGGATCCGTACATTTTCTGGCTGAGGTGGAGCAGACCACGAGATAGACTGGAGAACAGATCATAGATCTGAGCCCTCAGCACCTCTGGCAGTCGACCAGTCCTCGTCTCTCTCCTCTGGATTTCTGAGTGGCGCCCTCACCAGTCTCCTGGCTTCTGCCTGTGAACCCTATAGTCTAGTAAACACGCAGTGTTTAAAGTGCCCTTTAAAACCTAAAACATATCTTGCCACTTCCCTGCTCAAAATGGCATCTCATCAGAGGGAAAGCCAAGGACCCGACAGTGGCCCACTGGGCCTACCGACCTTCTTGTCACCTCCCTGGCCTTGCTTTCTCCTGCTCTGCCTCCTGTTTGCTCTGCTCAGTCACCCTGCTCCTATTGCTCTTTCTTGAACCCATTAACCACACACAATCGCACCTCAGGGCCTTTGCATAGGCTGTATCCCTCGGTGGGCACAGTGAAGAGGGGCTGGACTTAGAAGCCAATGTCCCAGGGTGAGTCCTGGTGCAGCCACTTGGGGTGGTATGGAGTTGGGAAGTTACTGCACTTCTCTGAGCCTTCCCTTCCTTCCCTGTACATGGGATAAGAGCTATCCATCCTGCAGGGAGTTATGTCCAAGCTCCTTAATCAATAGTACTGACTATGATCTACTTACTATTATTTTGAGTCCCTATGTCATCTATGACTTAATAAGAGGGAGGCAGGGATGGTGGTTAGCCTGGGGCTGGGCTTAGGAACCCGGTAGAAGCCTCCAGGCTGCCTGCACCTCCTCAGAGCCCTCTGGTTTTGGAGGGAGGACTGCCAGACAATTTCACAGGAACATGAAGATAGCACCCCCCCCCCCCGGAAGGGGCAATTCTGAACCCAAGGACATGGAGGAGCCGCCATGCGGAAGGCAAGAGTCCTGGGCTGGGACTCAGACCAGTGCAAGGACCCATTCTGAGCTGACCACTGGTTCCTGTGACCTCAGGATTACTCCCCTCGCCCCTGGGCCTCAGTTTCCCCATCTGTAAAATGGTGGGCCAGGTTCTCTCTAGTCTAAGGCGGCTCCCTTCCCGTATTCAGCAGGCGTCCTGGACGATGGGACTGGAGCACGGGCCAGGGACCCTTCCGGTCGGCCTTCCCCTCGTCTCCCGTCCGGTGTGGCTTCTGTACTGGGCTCCCCACATCCGCAGCCCCTCTCACTGGTGCCTAGTATGTGTGCACCCTGTGGGTGAGAGCGTGACCCGTGCGTCCTGGGCAGGGCTTCACCCACTCCAGGTGCCACCACTGCCCCCCCCCCCAAGGGTCTCCCACCCGTCTAACACAGATGTGAAACAAAATGAGGAATTTGAGGAAAACGTTCCATTTTTTAAATTGCCACACCCCCTCTTCCTGGGACAAGCAATGGATCTCCTCACTCACGGATTCTGGGCTTGTCTCCCCATCAATATAGGGAGAGTGGTGCCCAACTTGGATGCAATCCTTCCCGGGTGGTTCTGACCATGATACTAGAGCGTCCTTGCGATCCTAGCTGGTTCCCAGGATCGTGACCATGGCCCAGGTCTTTCCAGAAAGTCAGTCGAGGGACAGGTGTGTGCTCTCTTAAGGGCAGTTCCAGAAGCCGACAGCAGATGGTGCTGTAGACCCCATTCCTGAGCAGGAGCAGGAGCTGCTGTCGCTGGTCTCCCAGGACCCCAGCTCCAAGGCCTGGCAGCGCTCTGTGGGGCTTGGGGTTCCTTCTCCTTGGAGCCTGAGGCTGGAGTCTTGGGAACACCCTCTGTGGCCCATCACCTGCCCTGGGGAAAGACCTCCCAGATGGAAGACCCAGCTGAGCAGGGAGCAGACGTGCAGACACGGTCACGTGGGACATACTGACGTGCACACAGGCTGTTTGCTCCTGTCTGCGTGGTGCCCAATGCCCAGCCTGTTGTCACTGATCACATGCGTGCTTGCCTGTAACCCACATGGCAGGGGGTCTGCCCGGCTGGGGATGCGTGGTGGAGGGAGGGCTAAAAAGAAGGACGTGTTTGTGAGTGTTCCTGTGGGTAAGTGTGGGTGCACAAACACTGTTTCTGTGGTCCATGTGTGTATGTGTGTGCACAGGTGAGAGGGATAGCACATGGGTGTGTATACAGTGTGCTCGTGTGTGCGCACGTGTGCGAGCGGGTGTCATGTGGAAGCACCCCAGCGCTGTGTCTCTCTGGGCACAACTATTCCTCTGCATGTGTGCATGTGTGGAGACGTGTGCCCATGGCTGCCCATACATGTGTCTGTATGTGTGTGTGCACCCGTGGGTACACACACACGTTTGGGCAGATGGATAAGATGCAGAAAGAATAACAAATGGTTTGAAGATGGGCAGGCTGGACAGATGAATTATGTCTCTGTGAGCGAGTGGGATGGGCGGGCTCACCTGTGGCCTGGAGCCCTCAGCCCCGATCGGGGAGGGACACAGAGTTGGGGGTGGGCAACGCTGTTACTATGATTATGAATTTAATGAACGTGCACTCTGGGCCAGGCACATGGCAGGCCCTGTGTATGCACCATCTCACCAACATCCTTCTACCACCCCCCTTTAGAGAGGAGGACACTGCGGACCGAGGAGGCAGAGGAGCTTGCCTGTGATCAGACGGTGAGAAAGGGTGGCGCTGGACAGAAGTCCAGTCCTGAGCCTTGTCACTCAATTGCCTTTACCCCAAGCAGCCCGGCCAGCAGGCCATGAGCGTCAGGTCCCGAGGCTGGGGTGGCAGCGGGAGGCAGGTGTGAGGACAAGAGTGGGACGAGGAGGAGGAGCCAGCTCAGGGCAGTGGAGGGATCCCCAGGGCAGTGGTGGCCTCCGCCCCCCAGCGTGGGGTCAGCTTCTGGGAACCTCAGTGTCTCTGAGTGCTGAATCCTGACTTGGTGCAAGAGACCTTGCAAACAAATGTTTACTGAACACTACTATGTGCCGAGCGCAGTTCTAGATGCTGGAGACAGGACAGACAAACTCCCTGCACTGTGCAGCCTAAATTCCAGTACAGAGGAGAGACAAGAAAGAGAGAAAAAAGCGCACATGAGACCCGTTCACACTGAGTTCAGTCCCAGGAAAGAAGATGGGAACATTGCCACATGACAGACAGCAGCTGGGGCTGCTCTGCACAGGTCAGCGGGGAGGGTGTCTCCACAGGGCAGCAGTGGAGCTGAGGCCTGGGGGACAAGTTGGGGTTGGCAGGGGGTCCTCCGTACAGAGGGAGCACTAGCTGTAGGGAGGGGCCGAGGGGGAGGCAGTAGGGGCTGGATGGAGCAGGGCCTCAGGGGCCATGGTGAGCGAGCATCTTGGATTTTATTCCCAAGGCACCAAGGGAGCCACAGGACAGTTGAAGCAGGCGAAGACATGATCTGACTTGCGCTTTAAAGATGGCTGGAATGCAGTGCAGACAGAGAATATCCCGTGGGGCTCATGATCCCGCAGAATTGGACTCGCATGCATGTAGCAGGAGCTCCATAATAACCCATGGTGGGCCAGTGGTTTAGGACACAGGAGGCCTGGACACAGTGGTTTGAACTTTGGATCCTGGAGCACGCCCTCCTTCTGGTCTCTTACTTACTTCCCCTCAGTCCTGGTCATCCTGCGACTTCTGGCTCTTTCCCTGGGCAGGACATTTTTTTTCTGTGTGGACTGTTTTCCTCACCACGGTGGATCTTCAGATGGAGGCCTCCAGGCACAAGAGTTCAAATCCCAGTTCGTCTCTTATGGGCAAGATGACTTTGGCCAGGATACTTCTCTGAGAGTCTCCGTTTCCCTGTCTGTAAAATAAAGTTGATGGTGCGGTCATGAGGATTAAATGCAACAGGGAGCACAAATGAGATGTGGGAAAATGCATGGTATAGAGTACGTGCTCAGAAAATATGGTTTTGGGGTACTGACGCTGCTGGCCCAGCCCTTTCCGGGAAGCAGACACCAAGCCAGCTCTGCAGAGAGGTGGCTTCCGGGGCAGGGGCATGGCCGGGAGGGTGTTGGGTTAGCACAAGGCCCTGCAGATGCTCCTCCGCTTCCCTGGACGCTCCCTCTCCCTGCATCTTCCCTCTCTCCAGCTTCCCCCTCCCCCTTAGCGACAGAGCCCAGGGAGTGGTGGGCATTGGCATCTCCCTGAGGCCTTTCTCTCTCCTGATTTGCATGTTTAAAATGCATCTGCTGATACATCTGGTAGCTGTGGCCTGGCCTCCCCATGTTCCTGGGAGCTGAGCGGTCTACGTGCACAAGAGCCCACTCCGTGCCAGCACTTTCTGGGTGCCCTGTCCTCACCTGGGGGGTATTGGGGTTCCTTTTTATGTCCCCATCTTCGCCTGTGTGTGCTCGCTCGCCGGCTGCTGGGTGACGCTTTCAGACCACAGGCCTGACATTTCAGTGTTTGTGTCTCTGTGCCAGGCAGCCAGCAGCCCGAGCAATCGATTCTCCCTGCATAATCGCTAAGCACCGTCCATTTCATTTCATCAGCCCCCACCGGCACTCGGCTGCTTCCTCTGGGCCTCACGCTGGGTTGCCCATGTCCTCTCTTCTGGGACTGGGAATTCTTTTCAAATCCCAGAAAGAATCCCCTGCCCCATTACCTAGGTCCCTACAGCCATCCTCCTTTCATTCCCCGTGAGGCTGGTAGGGCTCAATTTCTGGTCACCTCCACCATCCCTTGTCATCTTGGACCAGTCACATTATGTTCCTCTCAGTTTCTCAGAGAGGAGGTGCCTTTCCTACCCCAGGGCCATTGCACATTCTATGTCCTTCATTAGAACCCTTTCCCAGTAAGCCCAACATATTCTCCTTTTTTGCCTAGCTCATGATTATTTCCTCCAGGAAGTCCTCTTGGGTTTCCTAGACTAGGCTAATTTATTCTATTTCACTCCTTTGTACAACCAGCCCGTTTCTTTGGTGCTCTCTCTCTCCTGCAATGACTTATTTGACATCTGTCCTCCCCACATGATGGCCTTGTTTCTGTTTTGTTTACTTTTTAAAAAAAATATTTTTTTAACAATTATTTATTGAATTTAGTGAGAGAGGAGGGGGGGGAGAGAGAGAGAGAGAGAGAGAGAGAGAGAGTTTCATCAATCTGTTCCTGTGTGTGTCCTGATCATGGATCGAACTGGCAACCTCTGTTTTTTTTTTGGGTGATGCTCTAACCAACTGTGCTATCTGGCCAGGTCTTGTTTTGTTTACTTCCGCATCCCTTTGGCTCACATGGACAGTGGGGCCCAATAAATACTGAATGAATGAATGCTTATTGAAGGCATTCTGGGGGGTATTGGGGTTCCTTTTTATGTCTCCATCTTTGCCTGTGCCCAACATTCAGACAAAGGCCCAACCTTTTAGCCATAAAAATTTCCCTCTCCACAATCAGGAGGAAAATGATTGGTCCTCTCCAGGGCATCCTTTGTAGAATTGGGCGGGAAGACTGGGAGAGCAAGGTGTGGTCCAGGTGATGGGCGTGGACGAGGCCAGTGACCAGGCTTACTCCTCTGTCTTTGGTTAATGTCAGCCGAGCTGGATCTAAAGTTGAGGATGGGGTTGGTGCTAATACGGAAGTGATGGTGGTGGGCTTAAAGGCACAGGTCCGGGCAGTGATGGGCATGGTGCCGGGGGTGGGAGGAACGATGACAATGGGGCTGATGTTGGTTCTTTTTTTTTTTTTTTTTTTTTTGTATTTTTCTGAAGCTGGAAACGGGGAGAGACAGTCAGACAGACTCCCGCATGTGCCCGACCGGGATCCACCCGGCATGCCCATCAGGGGCGATGCTCTGCCCACCAGGGGGCGATGCTCTGCCCACCAGGGGGCGATGCTCTGCCCCTCCGGGGAGTCGCTCTGTTGTGACCAGAGCCACTCTAGCGCCTGGGGCAGAGGCCAAGGAGCCATCCCCAGTGCCCGGGCCATCTTTGCTCCAATGGAGCCTTGGCTGCGGGAGGGGAAGAGAGAGACAGAGAGGAAGGAGGGGTGGGGGTGGAGAAGCAAATGGGCGCTTCTCCTATGTGCCCTGGCCGGGAATCGAACCCGGGTCCCCCGCACGCCAGGCCGACACTCTACCGCTGAGCCAACCGGCCAGAGCTGATGTTGGTTCTTTATCAGATGGTAAAGATAATGGCAATTTTTCTGAGGTTTTGGGGTGCTGGTGTTTACGAAGATGGACTTTGGAGTCAATCTCTTGTCTCTATTTATCACTGTAGAAATTCAAGAAATACCTCACTATCTGTTTCTTCATCTGGAAAATGGGTATAAGAGAGTACTTACTGCTCTTCGGGGGCAGGGCTGGGACTGGGGTTGTTGTGAGAGTTAAACAAGAGACCGCACAGAGATCTCACAGCACCGTGCTTGGCCCACATGAAGTTTTGAGTAAAAAAAATGTGTGGAAGGAAATTATTATGCCCGCAGCTTAGGATGACAACGGTAACGTTTGTGAAAGAGGAGATGCAGATGGCAACTTGGTGTCTTTTCTGCTGTAGTTGACGGTGGTGATGGTGACAGAGAGGGTTATAATTTCTTAGTCCAATCTGTCAGTTAAACAACCAGCATGTGTTTATGACAGCAAATTTGGGGGAGAGGGAATAAATATAACACTTGCTCTTCAGGAATCATCAGTAAATCGCAACGACACACATGTGGGATAAAGCAAGGTGGCGGGTGACTAGGTGTGAAGCGGCTGCTTGGCATCAGAGGCGATGGACGGGTCGGGGGACCAGGGAGGGTACCCAGGGGACGTGGTTCCAGGGCTGGGCATTCCCGAAGGCGGGGGAGGTGGGAGCGCAGGTGTGGGAAGGGTGAGAGGCAGGGAAGGGTGAGAGGCAGGGAGGAGAGGAACTGGAGAGGGAGGGAGGGAGAGAGAGAGGGCTGGAGAGACAGGAGGTGTGGCCAAGGCGTGAAGGGTGCCAGTGGCGGTGTCACCATGAGGCGCCAGGTGCCACAGGAGGAGCCCCAGTCTTTGTCCGGAGATCCATTTCACAGAGGGACACACGAGTACATATGGACAGACTCTCACTTTAGAAAGCAGGTGGTGACCTTGCGGAGGGCACCCTCGGATGAATCAGGCTGGCAGGTGTCCTGGCAGGTTTGTGATGAATTGCCCGGGGGTGTCTGAGCACCCTTCCCCTGTCCCCACCTGCATGTTTAAAAGGTATCTGCTGTGCCTCTCGGGCCGCCGGCCTCCCTCCCTGCTCTGCCCGGGTCTCTGGGAGCTGAGATAGGCGCTCACCACGCACGCGGGCCCCGCCCCCATGCCAGCACCTCCCATCCTGATGCTCATGTCCAAGATAAAGTCATGGCCAGAGAGGGGCCCACCTTGCTCAGTGCCAGACAGCCAGGGGAGGCTCAAGGCGAACGGGTGAAAGCTGCATTGGGGGCCCCCACCTTGCCCAAGGCTGTCCTCACACTGGATTGAACGATCACAGGATGGGGAGCAGGTGAGGGCTTTGGTAATAGGGATGAAGGAAGCTACCGTGTTTCCCCATGGATAAGACGCACCTTAATTTGGGGGCCCAAAATTTGGAAAAAAAAATGTGTTATATAAAGGTATTGAACTCAAGTTTTATTCCTCATGCAATTCATACAACTCCTCATCACTGTCAAAACTCCCATCCGTTAGCTTGTCCTCATCTGTGTCTGATGACGAATCCCTGTCTTCAACAATGAGCGCAAAAAACAGGCATGAAAAAGCGGGAGATGCAAGTAAGATCATCTACAACCACTGTATAAGACGTACCCAGTTCTCAGACCCCAAACTTTTTGAAAAAAAGTACGCCTTATACATGGGGAGATACAGTAACCTTCATCTAGCAGACACTTTCATGTAATTAAGCCTGTGGGCTTTGGAGCCAGAAAGGCCTGGGTTAGAATCCCAGCTTTGAGTCCTGTATGTTAACTGTGTGACCTTAGGCAATCTACTCAGCCTCTCTGTGCCTCAGTTTCCTTGTCTATAAAATGGAGGTGTGGATGATGGGACCTATCAGGGTTCGTGTGAGGATTAAGTAAATTTGTACATAGCCCGCAGGAGGACATGGCTGCCCAGTGGCAAAGATGGCTCTTATTATGGGCACTTCTTATATTGAGACATGCCTCTTTAAATGTCCCTCTTGAAATAGGAATTATTCCCATTTTGCAGGTGAAGAAACTGAGGCTCAGAGAAGGGAAATAGGAATCTTCCTTGACCAAGAACCATGCCCAGGCCAGGCCGGCTCCGTGCCCATTATTCTGCCTGGGCGGGGCCACGTGCGGCGTGGGGGCTGGAGAATGGTGGGGGCGGAGGTCTGGAGAAGGGAAGCAGCAAGCCTGACATAAGGCCCTCAAGAATGTGATCCACTTCCTTCTGGGCCCCTGGGAGCCTGGTAATCCTGGGGCGGCTGGGATGTGGGCAGACAGCTGTGTTGGGTATGGTGGGGGGGTGTGGAGAGAGGCTGCTGGGCCCCCTTCTCTGCGTTTCCTGCAGGCTTGGGGGCTGTGAGCCAATTAACCCTGGCAGAGCTGGAGCCAGGAGGTGGGAGAGGAAGCGGGGAGAGGAAGGCTCGGGTGTGGGGGGGATTGGCGAGAGAGCTGAAATAGGGGGGCGGGTGAGCCCACCCCGGGTAGTCCTCCTCCAGGTGTGGCCAGCTGGCCCTCCCGGGGAGGTGCTGGGAGGCTGAACTCCTGGGCTTGACAAGGGCGGAGGAGGGGAGTGGACATTTAAGAGGGTCACAGCTGGAAATGCCGTTCATTGGGAGCCATCTAGCCCGATCCCCTTGCTTAACAGAAGGGGAAACTGAGGCTCAGAGAGGGGGTACCAACGACTCAAGGTCATACAAGAGTCAGTGTTGAGCTGGGGCCTCCTGCCTCCAAAGTGGGGACCTTCTCTCCGGCCCGAGCTGAGCCGTCTCTCCACTGTGCTGGTGGGCGGGCGTCGACCTGGACCGCGGGTGCAGGATCCACTGGTTCCTCTTGGCCACACCAGGGGTGCCTCCTGCACAGTGTTGCATGCCCCCTGAACTAGGAGCCCTGCCTGCAATAGTAGTCATGACAGTGCTGAGAACATTCTGTAGCTTTTGGATTTTTATAAATGTATATGATTTTTATAGTTTCTGTTTTATGGTCTTTCACACTTGACCAAGCCCTTCACAACCTTTCTCTTTCCTGGGCCTCCCTGCACTCTGTGTGAACACATGTTCTTACTCCCATTTTACAGAAGTGGGCACTGAGCCTCAGAGAATCGAAGGGATTTTCTTAGTCTCTCTGAGAATCATAATAGCAGGGAAGCTTTATAGACACTCGCTGGATACAGGCTCCAAACTGGGAACTTTCCCATGGACTGACTGGCTTCTGGTAGCCTTGCAGGACTTGCCCTCAATCCCCCCCTTGCCTGTGCCCCCATGTCTCACCCAGGAGCGAGAGGACGATGCCTCCTGCGCGTCCCCCAAACCTTGGCCCCGTCTCTGTTGGTGCCATGTTGGAATTGGCTGCCGTGTCCTTGTGCCTGGATGACTCCTACTGCCCCTCACTGCTCTGGGACCCCTCTCTCCACCTCACTGCTGCTGTCAGGACACTTTGGACCTCAACTTTGGTGCATTGGAACTTATACTTTTAGTTAATATTTAAACCATGGACTCCTTGTTATGTGCCTGGTGGCCCACTAGGCCCAGAGGTGTAAAGGTAGAGCATGAAATAGATAGATGATAGATAGATAGATAGATAGATAGATAGATAGATAGATAGATAGATATAGATAGATAGATGATAGGCAGACCGAGGGTTCTAATGCCAGCGAGGCAGCATGCACTGAGCATCTATTACATGGTAGATGCTTTGCAAACATCATTACATGGAATCCTCAAGGAATCAATTGCTGTTTGGTGGAGGATGGGCTAAATCCTCCCAAATCCCAGCATAGCGGGGATCTTTGCATCCGTGTGACAGCGGGGAAGGTGAGGTGTGCAGAGGAGAGTGACTTGCCCAAAGACACAGTGGAGTGGGAGTGGCACAGCTGGATTCAAATCCAGGTCTGTGTGACTCGAAATCTATGCCCGTGAGAAGAGGGGGGACTGGGATGGGAGAAGACAGGGCTGAGCTGAGTCCGTTAAGTAGGGAAAGGTGTGACCCAGGGATGGGGTGTGGGGTGGGGGCGGGGAGGGGATTTCTGGCAGGGGTACAGGGTGAGCTAGGGCAGAGAGGCAGGAAAGAGCAGGACAGGTACAGGGTCAGGGACTGGTTTTCAGGGTCAGGGAGGGAGATGGGGGAGAGAGTGGCCTGGCCCAGACTCTTGTCATTTATCTTAGCATCTTGGTGGCAGTGTGGAGTACCAAAAGGAACATGTGTGGTTGAAGTTGAGCCTCAAAAACTTCCCGGCAAGTCAGTCTGGAGGGCTAGATACTGGGGCAGAGGACAGGGCTTCTCCGAGCTCAGCGCCACTCCAGGGGCTTGGGGGCGTGGGGAGGAAAAGGTGAGGCCACCCAGAGAATGGTGTGAGCCGGAGAGGATTTGAGACCCCAGTTTGCAGTAGCCCCACTTCTTTGAGTAAGAAATGGCAGGAGCTCTGGGTTTGGGAGTTGCCAGACTCGGGTTGGAGTTCCAGTTCTGCCGTTTCTGGGCTGAGGTCTCTGCAGGCAGGTGGTTCTCAGTCTGGATTCTTGCAGCAAGCGACTAACAGGAACTCCCGTTATTATGAGGACTGAAGGGTCTATATGTGTTATGCGCTGACACAGCCATGGAATTGAAATGCTCAGTAAAGATTAGTTTTGTTAGTTTGATTGTTTGTTTGTTTTGATGTCCCACACCTTAGTGAAATCACAATATTTTTCCTTTTCCATCTGACTTATTTCACTGAGCATAACACCCTCGAGATTCAACCACGTTGCCAGCAATGGCAATACTTCATTTTTTTTTTAATTGATTTTACACAGAGAGGAGAGGGGTGGGGAACGAGAAGTATCAACTCGTAGTTGCTTTAGTTGCTTGTTGCCTGTTGTATGTGCCTTGACCGGGCAAGCCCAGGGTTTTAAACTGATGACCCCAGCATTCCAGGTCGATGTGCTATCCATTGCACCACCACAGGCCAGGCAATACTTCATCATTTTTTATGGGTGAGTAGTATTCCACTACTTCCACATATACCACGTCTTCTTTTTCTTCTTTTTTTTTGTGGCAGAGACAGAGAGAGAGTCAGAGAGAGGGACAGATAGGGACAGACAGACAGGAAGGGAGGGAGATGAAAAACATCAATTCTTCATTGCAGTTCCTTAGTTGTTCATTGATTGTTTTCTCATATGTGCCTTGACCGGGGGGCTGCAGCAGACCGAGTGACCCCTTGCTCGAGCCAGCGACCTTGGGCTCAACCCGGTGAGCCTTGCTCAAACCAGAAGAGCCCGCGCTCAAGCTGGCGACCTCGGGGTCTTGAACCTGGGTCCTCCTCATCCCAGTCCGACACTCTATCCACTGCACCACTGCCTGGCCAGGCTACACCACATCTTCTTTATCCATTTATCTGTCAATGGAGATGTAGGTATCCATATTTCCATATCTTGGCTCTTGTAAATAATGCTACAATGAACATGGAGGTACATATATCCTTACAAATTAGTGTTTTCATATGTTAGGGGAATTGCTGGATCATATGGTAGTTCAAGTATTGTTAAAGGAAACTCCATCCTGGTTTCCATAGAAACTCATAGGCACAGACAACAGAATGGTGGCTGCCAGAGGGGAGGGGTAGGAGGGGAGGAAAAATTAGGCAAAAGGGATCAAATATATGGAAACAGAAGGAGGCTAGATTTTGGGAGGTGAGCATGTGCTAGAGTATATAGATATGGAATTACAATGTTGTACACCTGAGATTGATACAGTGTTATTAACCAATGTTACCACAATAACTTTTTAAAAATTAGTTTTCAAGTTTCTCCATGCTCTCCCCTGCCCCAGGGAAACCCTGACCTTAAGCATTTGTAAAATGAATTTCCTAAGGAGGCCAGGCTGATCCTTTGAAGGGAATAGATCCCATGGGGAACTATGTAGCTTGAATATTTTTTTTCCAAGAGAGGCTGAGGATACGAATTTTAATGTGAACTCTCCCACAGCTATGGTGTGATAACCCTCTCTGTTCCCCAAATAAAATGTCCCTGGGCCCTGAGCCTGCCGGTCTGTGAACGCTCTATAGAGCACTGGCCGCAGAGACTTTAAGGGGCACTTCTGAGGCTGGGATGTGAGTGTAAGGCGGGGTCCAGGGCGTTTGAGGCAGCGTACATTCTAAGCTGACAAGTTCACGAGGGAGAAAAGCGTCCTTGACCTGGTCAAGGTCACAGTCAGAGACAATCACTGAGATGAGATTGGAATGGAAAGAGAGTGCAGGAAGCATCTAGGCTTGAGAGCAGAAAGCTGGGGAGCTGGCCTGGGCTCTGGACGAGGCTGCTGTGTGTGCTTGGGCAAGCCCCTTGCTCTCTCTGTGCCTCTGTGGCATGCGTGAATGGGCTCTATCAACAGTCCTGGCTGTCCAGGCTGTTTTCTGGGGTGGGAGGGGGGGAAGCTGGGTCTATGCCCAGAGCTGAAGGTGGAAGAACTCGGGGACAAAGCCCTGCCTCCCTCTGGATCCTGGGAACAGCAGGAGGTCTAAGCTGCTGTTGACATTCTGCTGGTCAAAGGGTTTGGGTTTCTTCTGCCCTGTGTGATCTTAGCAGCAGGCAGATGCTGGGACAGAGCACTTGCTGCATGTCACTCTGGGGTGGATTAGGGACCCCAGGGCCAGGGGATTGGGGGTGCTGAGAAGAGGGGAGTTTGGGGCAGGGCTGAGGGCCAGCTGCTGGCTAGGGGCTTTCTTTTCTTCATTGTCCAGTTGTGGGTGGGTGTGCTCAGAAAACCAAACCAGGCCTTGAAAATAACAACCACTCATACAGTCAACAGATGATAACTGAGCACCTATTATGTGCCAGTGGTAAGTAGGACATTAACGGTCTGTGCTATCTCATCATTATTATCCCCATTTCACAGAGAGGAAAACTGAGGCTTGGAGAGGGGAGATGATGGTGAGATTTGTATCCGGGTGGCCAGGCTTTCAAACCTACGCATTTCAGTCACATGCAGTCACATGGACCAGCACTGAGGGCAGAACACAAGGGTGATGGATGCCACCAAAGGCGTATGGCCTGGGCTCTCAGAATGCATGATGAGGGAGGGCAGTGTGGGCTAGTAGGGGTCCCTGGGGAAGCCGGCCCTGGACTCTTGGGAGCTTTAACAAGGAGTGAGGGACACTGAGGGGTCTCCAGTGGGCTCCACTTTGTGCGTGAAGGGCTCTCCCAGCTTGGCTCCCCGGACGCGGGCCTGGCCGGGCAGTGATGAGCTGGGGGAGCCCCCAAGGCTGAGTCCTGCTTTGTCAGGTGTCCCAGGCGGGGTTTTGAGCACCTATGGCTGACTAGGGGCCAATAGAGCACACTGTCTGCACAGAGGGGTCCTCTGAGCTGTGCCTGGGTGGGGCACAGGTGGCCCTGGGGCTGGTTGGGACCCTGGAAGGCCCTCCTTCTTTCTTTTCCCTTCCCTTCCTCTTTCATCCTTTCTCTTCATGCCTCCCCTCCTGTATGCTTGGTGCTGAGTGAAAGGAAGTCCCAGGGCACCACCTCTGTCCCCAGGAAACTTACGATGGACTAGGAGGGAAAAGAGGGGGACCCCAGTTCTGAGAGTGGCTTGCCAAAGGAAGAGAGCACTGTGCCACGGCCTCAGGCATGTTGCGTCCCTGACTCAGTTTCCCCACATCACTCCATCATGGTGGGAGTTCAATGAGAGATTGTGGAGAGAACACCTGACACAGCCTGGAACACCAGCTTCTCCCTCCCTCCCTCCCTCTCTGCCTCCCTCCCTTCCTTCCTCCCTCCCTCCCTCCCTCCCTCCCTCTCTCCCTGCCTCCCTCCCTCTCCCCTCCTCCCTCCCTCCCTCTCTCCCCTCCCTCTCTCCCTCCCTCCCTCCCTCCCTCCCCTCCTCCCTCCCTCCCTCCCTCCTCTCCTCCCTCCTTTCCTTTCTCTCTTCCACTTAGAGAGCCAGGCACTCTTTCAGGCTCTGAGATTATATGGGCATCAATTACTTAACTACTCAATGCCAGGCCCGATGTGAAGAGCTCTATATTCATTACCTCATCTGTTCTGCACCAGAGCTCCAGGTGGTAGGGCTGTTATCATGCCTGTTCTGCAGTTGGGGCATGGAAAGGTCAGTTCCTAAGTGGCAGAGGAGGTTTGAGCCCAGGTTAGCCTGGCGGCAGAGCCCGAGCCCCAGTCGGTGTTTTAGTCTTGGCCTGGTCCTCAGGCCTGCACGCTGTGGGTGGGAAGGAAACCTCAGGTCGATCTTTCACGGGCCCGCTAGACTGGAAGCTCCGTGAGGCCGGGACTGCATCTAGTTCTGCTCACCTCTGGGGCTCCTTCACCTGGGACATAGTAGGTGCTTGGGCAATGAATGGATGAATGAGTGGCCACCCAAGTCCAGGCTCTCAGGAGTCCTGGAGTGGGTCCTGTGGGTCATTCTTAGGGCAGGTGCTGGGCCCGAGAACTCTCTGCCTCGTGTCTTGGCCGTAGAGGGCAATCTGTCTGTCCTTTCCACCACCCAGCCTCACTCAGCGCTTCAGGGCCCTGGAGATGGGCCCGTGGTAGGTTCCAGGAGGCCTCGGATAGAATATCAATGGCTGAGCCCTTGAAAATCGAATCTCGCCGCAGCCCACCTCCCCGAGATTTCCCTCAGACCATCAATCAGCAGTGAGACATGATCGTATTTTATAGCCCGACCAGGGTGGGGGGGCGACGTGAAACCCAAGCCCCCACTCTGCCTGGGGTCCTGCCTGCTCTGGAGGATCAAGGCAGACCCGACAGAGCCTTAACTCTTTGTGACCCAGTTCCTACCAGCCGTGGGCGCAGCGCCTCTGTCCCACAAGCCCGGCCAGACCAGGTGCCCCAGGGGTGCTGGAGGGACCGACGGGGAGTGGATAGGCGTTCTGGGGTCTTGACTGTTCCTGGGGACCTGCAGGGAGGCCTGTGGATGAGAGGATAGTTCTGGTCCAACCCTCAAGAAACATGAGTTCTGGTTCAGGGTCTGACATTTGTAGCTGTGTGACCTTTGGCAGGTTATATCACCTCTCTGGGCTTGATTCCTCAACTCTAATCCAGGAATCCCAATAGTTCCTCGCTTATTTTACTAGAGATTTTCCTGTCAGCTTCAACACAGGTGAAATTTGATCTTGGCCTTGGCCCCCCCCCCTCTTTATAACAGTCCCTCCTCAGAATAGATTATATATATAATTACCTCTCTTAGGAATTTATTTCCATTTTACAGATGAGGAAACCGAGACCGAGACCCAGATAGGAATTTCCATGCCCCCCAGTTACCTCAGCAAATTGCTTTAAGATGAAGCTGGAGCTCCAGTTTTCTGCTGTTGACCCTCAGGCTAGACCTCTGCTCCCTATTCCTTCCCCTCTCCTGTCATTGGAAGCAGCAGGGCAAAGGGGAACAGACAATGTCCAGCCTCACCTGTGAGTGAAGGTCGGGGGCCTGGGCTGAGAGACTAGAGAAACTCACAGTGAGCCTGAAGGTACCACCTGACCTCGACCCTTTGGGGGCATCTGAGGGAAGATGCTGCGTGTCTTTGGGAGAACTGAGGCTGTGGGAGAGGCCACAGGGAGGAGGAACTTGCTGAGACCAGGGAGGCAATCTGGTGCTATTGGGCTGATACCCCCCCCCCCGCCCCCGCACACGCCCTGCCGCTTTGGGGTAAACCAGCCTTCAGGTAGTACCTTGCCTGGGTGGCCTGGGAGCCAAGCGTCTCTTGAATGAGAAGAATACTAGTAACTTGCCAAATTATCCTAAAGTTTAAATAAAATAATGGCCACTCTGCAGTGGGTAAAGTGTTGACCTGGAAATGTTGAGGTCGCCAGTTCGAAACCCTGGGCTTGCCTGGTCAAGGCACATATGGGAGTTGATGCTTCCAGCTCCTCCCCCCCTTCTCTCTCTCTCTCTCTCCTCTCTCTCTCTCTCTCTCCCTCTCCTCTCTAAAATGAATAAATAAAAAAAAATTTTAAAAAAACAATAAACAAACAAACAAAAATAATGGCCACTCCCAGTTGCTCCCTACTGAGTTATCACCAGGGCTGCCCCACCCAGTTGGGGCTGAGCTCCCTGTCCTGAGGGCTATTCAAGCAGACCTGCAGCTGTGAGGCTGGAGAAGCCTCTTGGGGAAGGTGGTGAACTAGGGGGTGAACCTCAAAGGCCCCTTCCAGTGCTGGTGGGGGCTGGGGGGACAGTAGCAGGGGAGGGTCCCGAGACCCGTTCTCAGGTCACCGGGAACAGCTCCCGGAGGAGGAGCTGCAGGGGCGGTTTCCTCAGGTGGGCGAGGCTCTGAGGACTTGGGAGTCACACCAGCATCTGGGCATGCTGGGCTGAGGGCTGGCTGTTGGGAAATCAGTTTTCTGAAGCCTAGTCAGTGGGGTGGGCAGGGGGGGCCCTGGGGAGCCTGAGGGCTGGCACAGTCAAGGGCTCTGTGCCCACAGGTGGAGTGCAGCTCCCAGCCCCAGCTCCAGGGGCCAACGGCCTCCTGCCTCTGCCGGGTGGGGCCTCAGGCTTGGAGACCCACCCTTGCCCACTTCCTGGGTTCCTGGGCAGGACCAGACTCCAAGTCTTGGGGCGGGGTCAAACATCGGGCACCTAGCGCTAGCTCTGCTTTAACCAGCTGCATGAGCTTTCTGGGCCTCGGTTTCCCCTCTGTAAGTAGAGGGAGTTCCCTCATTCACAGCAGCCCCTGGCATGTAGCACCATCCCTGGTGACTTCACCTGTGCCTGTCCCTTCCACTAGGCGGCAGGCTCCACGTCTGTCTCAGCAGACACTGTTGTATCTCCTGGGCCTGCACTGTGTCTGGCACATAGTAGGTCCTCAATAAATAATTGCCGAGTAAATGAGTGACTCACTGGCAGGCCCTCTGAGAGGTGCTAAGGGGCTCAAGAAAGCAACAACAGACTCTGTCCTTAAGAAGCTAAGTCCGACCTGGTAGGGGGTATCCCGCCTTACTTTCATTCCAAAGCAATAAACACAAGGCCACAAGGGAGCAGGCAGGGGTGACCTGGGCTGGGTCAGCCCCCAGGGTTTTGCACTGGGGCACGGGGGTGGGTGGGGCACATTGCGATGGCCAGGTTGAACTTCCATCCTGGAAGCAGGGCCTAGGATAGCGGGTCCCTCCTGCAGGGCCAGAGCCTCAGTTTTGGCTTGGAACCCTTATTTTTCTTTTGTTTTGCTAAGAGCTTTTGCATTATTTTAGGTTTCCTTTCGGGAGGCCTTGGGAGGAGACAGAACAGCATAAGGGCCGCGGAGATGCTCAGGTTCAAATCCCAACTTCGGCTGTTCACGGGCTGGGTGACCCTGGGGGCGAGCTGGTAATCCCTCTGTGTCTGGAATTGTGTCCGGCCCATGGTCATCCCTCAGCAGTCCCAGTCTCTGTGGTCCAAGGAACCTTTGTACCCATATCTCAGTAGAAAAACAAAAAGTGAGTCCCGGAGAGTGGAAGTCCTGCCTTTATTTGATATTTAAGGGCTGATCGCACAGTGAGTCAGGAGAGAGGCGCTCTATTCCACTGGGATCCTGCCTCTGCCCTTGATGGCCCCAGGCTAGTGGGAAATGGAGCCGGGAGGGGTCTATCGCAAAGGTTTGTGGCCCGCGGGTCTGTTTGGCAGATGGGGCCCGGAGAGCTGTGGCCCAGCCGAGCTCGCCAGAGTCAGTAGCAGGGGAAACCTGAGCGGAAGCTACCTTGGAGGGCAGGCTGGGGTCTCCTGGCCATGTTGGAGACAGGCAAACAGAGGCAGGGGGGGACAGCAGAGCAGAAGGTCTTTTCTCCTCTTTCTTTTTATTTCTTCCTTAAAAAAAAAAAAATAACCCCAAAACAAAACAATACCCCCACCCTATCCCAATCTCCCATGACTTGATAAAATGGCCCGGGTCCCGTGTCTGGCTCCGGCACGTTTTATGGCCCTTTCCAGCCAGGGATGTGAAGCCCTCGGTGACATGAGCTCCCCTGTTCCCTGGTCCTGGCTGGGAGGGCCATCCATCTTCCCAGCTGGCGGCCGGTGTGGGAACGGCCCCGGGGGGGGGGGGGACAGAGAGGGGTGGCACCTGTTCCTCTCACTCTCCCCGAGCTGGTTGCTCTAGTCCCTCGTGGGGGGCTGTGACAGGGAGGTCACTGGGGGACCTGGGTCCCCACTGCAGACTCTGAGCACCACATGACACTGCCCGGGTGATGAGGCTGTGATAAGAGTGAGGGTCTGTCCGGGCCCGGCCATGTCCGATGCTATTCTCTGCTGCTGCCCTCCCAGCGAGGACGAGGACAGGAGCCAGCCCAGGCCTGGTGGGGAGGGAGACGGGCGTCTGGCAGTGACATGGTCGTGTGGGGCAGAGGCACCAAGGGGACACACTTAGGCTGAAGGAATAGCACGTGTGAAGGCCCGAGGCGCAGCGAGCAGGTGTGTGTTTGGGGACCTCTGTGTGAGGTGTGAGGGGGAGTAGGGCCAGTCCAGCCGGGGCTGGAGGCAGGGCCTCCGTCACAGAGACAGGGCCATGCGCCCGGACTAACCCCGAAGGCGCTGGGAGTCACCACGGGTTCTAAAGCGGGAGAGTGGCACGTTCAGATCTGCATTCTACAGAGGCCCCCTCTGCTGCCCAGGCGGAGGAGGGCGCGAAGGCGGGCAGCGCCGCGGAGACTGAGGCACCTGATGTTACACGGATGCGGCCGGAGGTGCATTCGACCTGAGGCAGGGAAGCGGAGCGGACTGAGCACATGCTCGAGATCAGACACACCTGGTCATGCCCGGCCCTGACCCTCCTGGCACTGTCCCCTTGGGCAGGCCGCCTCCCTGTCTGGCCTGTCTCCCTACCTGTGCAATGAGGGAGCTGGACGGGCAACGTGAGGAAGACCTTAGACCAACCTAAGCTTCTACCCAGCTGTGCTGTTTGTCAAGCCACTCATCTCTCTGAGCCTCAGTTTCCCTATTTGTAATGTGCCAAACTCACAAGGTTGTTGGGAGCACTGCTTCCCCACTTGTCAGGTGCCTAGCACAGGGCCTGGCACGTGCCAGGTGGTCGGTGAGAGAGAGAGTCCCCTCCCAGACTGCAATGGCTCTCTCTCTGTGATTGCTTTCGCTGGGCGCTTGCTGGGGAAGCAACGGGGAGAGGAGCGTTGCAGGAAACGGTGCCCGAGGTAGGGCTGGGTGGGGCGGAGGGAGAGGGCTGGGGCTGTGGAGGGCCCACTCGGGTTTCAGAGATCCCGGGCCATGCAGAGCTCCTAGGAATTTTCCCAGGCCGGGGAGCAGGCAGCTGGAAGCCATCCGTCCCAAGGAAGGGAGAGAGGATCAGGGGTCCTGCCAAGGTCTTTCTCTGGGAACAAGGACTTGGGAGGGGGGGGGCAGGATTCTCCCATTCAGCCTGGAAAGACGAAACCCTTCTGCTGGGGCAGCTGCTCTTGGGGATGCCAAAAACCCAACCGGCCTGGCCCCTCGGTTCCCCTGGGGCTGTGGCAGAATGGAGGGGGGCACTTGGAGCTGCAATAACCCTGGAAGCCAGGAAGGCGGACCCGGAATCTGCCATCCTCTGTGCCTGACAGCCTCTGGCATAGTCCTGCCCTGGGTGGGGACCTGAGGGCATTGTCCCCGAGGTGCTGAGGTCCCCCCTACCCCGACCCCCGGGTAGCCAGGATATCGCAGCCTAGAACAGTGGTTTTCAACCTCAGGTCCACCAAAAATTTCATGTCGATCCGCCAAAGAGTTATCCACCTTGATGTTGTATGAAGAGTATCAAGTCTATAATCACTGGGAGGTGGGGGCCCCGTGGTACAGCGAGAGTGCTGCTTTGGACCCAACCAAAGCGAACTTGGGGAGCCCAAGTCCACGTTCATCTCAGGGTGGTTGTTATCTGCTCTGCAAGGCTGTTGTGAAGATTAGAGGTAATATATGAGAAGCACCAGCACATAGTAGGTGCTCAAGAGATGCTAATTATTTTACTGGAGGGGATCTAGACTGGTGATTAAGAGCACAAGCCAAGACCCAGTTCCAGGGTGGATCAGTTACTTCCTGTCAAGAGCACCCAGGGTGCTACCTGGCAATGCAGTGAGTCCTTAGCAAGCTCTAGCTGCTATTGTGATTGTTGTTGCCAATAGCGTATCAATACTTTGGGCCCTGATCTATAGAATGGGACTTTTTGCTTTTTGCCAGCCCTAGTAACAGTAACATAACAGCTACTACCCAGCCATGCCTTCTGTGTGCTGGGTGCCCTGCCTAATGACTTACATACACCTCCTTGGGAGTCCGCCCACCCCACAGGGATTCGTATAATGATGACAGTCCCATGATGACAGGTGAGAAAGGAAAGACCTGAGATGTGTAAAGACCAGCCAATAAGTGCCAGGGAGAGATTTTGGTTCCACCTCACAGAGCAGGGACAGGCTCAGGGAGGATTTCCAAGCTCAGGAGACAGGCACAGCTTCCTTGGAAGAGCCCTGGGCTGGGGGTCAGGAGCCAATGCTCTTGTTTTGACATGCTGGGGTTAACCTTTCCAAGCCTGCCCGCTCATGGTGGAGGTCGAGGTTGAGGTAAGAATCGCAGGTAACGCATGGCGTTGGGGTGGGCCTTGACCAAGATCTTGTGTGTAGGGTGCATGCCACAAAGTGAGTGTGGCTGGCGGTACGGTGTGGGTGGGGGGGTTTGTGCTTTGACGTAGGTTTTTCTATCAGTGTAGACATTAGTGGTGGTGGGCTGATGTTGTTGTCATGGCTGAGGTCGGCATGGCTGTTGCTGCTGTTGCTGCTGTTGCTGGTACTGCCACTGATGGTGGTACTGGAGATGGTGCTGTTGGTGTCATCGGTGGTAAGCTGGTAATGACAATGTTCGTTATTGGTATTGGAGTTGGTGCTGACAGTGTCACTGGTTGGTGTTGGTGTTTGTGTTGTTGTTATTGGGGGCAGTATTGTTAGAGAGAAATAGTATTGTTGGTATCGGCAATGGGGAAGTAATTGATGTTGATGTTGTTATTGATAGTGGTGGTGTTAATATTTTTACTGGTGATGTTGGGGTTTGGCTAGGGGCTGTTATTGTAGTTGCTGGTGGTAATGTTGCTATCGGTCATGTGAAAGTCATTGGCGTTGGTGTTGAAGTCGTTCTTATTGTTATTAAGAGTGGTGATGTTAATGTTGGTGGTGATGGTGTTGGGGCTCACATGATGACTGGTGTTGATGGTGGAGGTGATAATGGTACTGACGTGATTACTGGAGGTGTTCGTGGTGGTGGTGGTACTAACATGATTACTGGTATTAACAGTGTTGATGTTGATGATGCTAGTGCTCACGTGACTACTGATGGTGGTGGTGGTGGTGGCACTTCTAACATGATGACTGGTGTGGTTAGCATTGTTGTTATGGGTGGTGATGCCAGTCTCACGAGGACTATTGTTGATGATACTAATATTGTTATTGGTATTGGTATAGTTGATGATTCTAGTGCCGATGTGATTACTGGTGGCATTGGCGCTGGTGCTATTAACATGATTACTGGTGTTGGTGTTAATGCTGTTGGTGTTAATGCTGTTGGTGTTGGTATTATAACATTGTCACTGGTGTTAGAGGTGGTGGTAGCGGTTTGGGGGGTGCTGTTGTTTTCGGAGTCCAGTGCCTGGCCCAGCTGGGCAGAAACAATGCCATGGCCAACGACTCCTCAGCTGTTCCAGCCAGACATTTCCGAAGGAGTCTGTACCCTGTGAACATGCCTGTGTGCTTTGGCATCTGGCTTGCTTTGTTTTCCTCTTGGAAAACTCCAGCCTGGACTTGAAAACGTATTTGCCCACAGTTTAGTTGGTTAGAGAGGGGATCAGGGTGTCTGGTGAGGCCAGAAAGAGATGGGGGGACAACATGAAGTGAGGGTAAGGCAGGGGAACACGGGGCTCCCAGCCTTTCCCACCAGGGATTTTCCTTCCCTCCTTCTCTCTCTTTCTGTCCTCTTTCCTTCATTCAGCAGTCTCGCTGGGGACCCTCAGTATCAGGCCCCTGATGTCCTGTGATGACCGCAACACTGTTTTAGACTGTGCATTCCTTGAGAGTAGGGAGCTTGTCTAACATCGCAGTATTCCCAGCACGTGAGTGAATGAATGAATGAATGAATGAATGAATGCAGAGACAGACTGATGTCAACCTTTTCTCAGGGAATTCCCAGCCTGGTGAGGTGATCAGCAGGGACAGTGGGAGTGGCACTCAGGGCTCTGGAAGCACCAGGTGTGGGGAAGGATCAATTCTGCCTGAGGGCTCTGAGAAAACTTTACTAACAGGTGACAATTGATCTGGCATTCAAGGACCAACAAAGTGAGGAGCTTCCCATACTGACCCTCACTTCACCTCTCCCTTTCAGAGACTATTGGTGGGGGTCTTGGGCCCAAGGGATGGGCTGCTGCCTTGGGGTGGGGTGGGGTGGGGGCTTGGTCAAAGCCTTGCATGTGGGAGCCGGTGTGGGCCAGAGTGCCACTTGAGGGTCCCCTGAAATCCTCACACAGCCTAGAATGTCTGTGCCGGATGGGCTCTCAGAGCTCATCCAGCCTGCTGGTTTCCGGCCTGCGTGGCTCAAAGCCTCGGGGTTCCTCGGAGGTGTTTCTGGGAACGAGAAGGGGACCAAGGCCTAGCAAAACCTCGTTTGTCTGCTCTCTCCATTTGGGCCCTGGGTAGGAACTTATGAAAAAGCCGATCTCGCCCTGGCCGGTTGGCTCAGCAGTAGAGCGTCGGCCCGGCGTGCAGGAGTCCCGGGTTCGATTCCTGGCCAGGGCACACAGGAGAAGCACCCATTTGCTTCTCCACCCCTCCCCCTCTCCTTCCTCTCTGTCTCTCTCTTCCCCTCCTGCAGCCAAGGCTCCATTGGAGCAAGGTTTGCCCAGGCGCTGGGGATGACTCTGTGGCCTCTGCCTCAGGCGCTAGAATGGCTCTGATGGGGGCAGAGCGACGCCCCAGATGGGCAGAGCATCACCCCCTGGTGGTCATGCCGGGTGGATCCCAGTCGGCCACATGCGGGAGTCTGTCTGACTGCCTCCCCGTTTCCAGCTTCAGAAAAATACAAAAAAAAAAAAAAAAAAAAACCGATCTCATTCCATCCCCACCTTCAGCGGCTACCCAGTTGTTCCTGATGTTGGCAATGTGGAAGTCATTGGTGTTGGTGTGGAGGTTGTTCTTGGAGGGGGTGGTGATGCTTATGGTGTTAATGTTTTTCCCGGTGGGGCTAGGGTAGGGGCTGTATTGTTGTAGTTAATGGTGGTACCATTGCTCTTGGTAATGTTCAAGTTATTGATGTTAGTGGATAAAGACCAGTCCCTAAATGCACCCTGCTCTGTCCCTCACGCTGCTCCCTCCTCTGAGACCCCCTGAGACCCCTGCCACTCCGACCCAGTCAGGGAGGTCCTGCCTCCTGTCATTCACACCTTCCCCCTGGGACCTTTCACTGGAGTTCTTTGATGTCTGTCTTCCCCACACAGATGTCAGCTCAGGAGGGGAGAGAGGGTACCTGTCCTCTTTGCCCCTCTGTCCCGGGCCCAGCCCAGGACCCAGCACACAGGAGGCACTCAGTGAATGCTGGGGAGTAAACCATGCTGCCCTCTTGCCCCTCTGTCCCGGGCCCAGCCCAGGACCCAGCACACGGGAGGCACTCAGTGAATGCTGGGGAGTAAACCATGCTGCCCTCTTGCCCCTCTGTCCCGGGCCCAGCCCAGGACCCAGCACACGGGAGGCACTCAGTGAATGCTGGGGAGTAAACCATGCTGCCCTCTTGGGTTGCAGATGGAGGAGCAAAGCCTAGAGCGGGACACAGCCTGGGGTCTCACAGCGGGTCAGTGACACAGACAACTGTGTCCTCTGTCCCGTGCCTCTCTCCAGGGCTCCTCTCCCGCAGTCCCTGAGCAGACCTCCCTCCTCCCTGCCTTAATCCCTGCACTTCCCCACACTCCCTGCAACATCTGCGAGCTGGGGTGGGCATGGGAAGCTGGCAGCGGTCTCACCCCCCCCTTTGGGGGCAGGAAGTCTCTCTCCCAGTCGGCTCTGGCCGCTTGGCCTGGACCACTCTCCTCTAAGCCCCAGCCTGGGAAAGGCTCCCCTGGCCCCAGTGTGGCATTCCTGGCCCAGGCTTGCCAAGGGCCTCAGCTGGTGAAGGCCAGGGTACGGGGTGGGCGGGCAGGGTGCTGGTATCCAGACCCACGGAAGGTGGGGGCATTTACAGGAAGCAGCCTCCTGCCCCAGGGCCCCCCCATCTCAGTTGCGATGGAGCCCCCCAAACGCAGGAGGCTGGGAGAGCATTGAGGGTGTGGCCAGGAGGCAGCCTGGCGGCCAGGGCGGATGAGTGAATAACAGCACCAGGGAGGCCAGACCAAGTCTGGGAAACACCCTTGAAAATCGATTCTCAGTGTGGAAAACTGACGGGAGAAGCAGGGTCTTTTGGGGTCTTTCGAGCTTGTGGGCTGCGGCGTGTTCCCCTTGGTCCTCTGGGGATGGCCATTCCCAGGGAGGCTTCGATCCACCCAGGTCCGCCCAGTTCCCAAGGCACCGCGCCTGTCTGGATGCTCGAGGCTGCGGCCATTGTGGCCATCGAGACAGAGACAACAAGGACACTAACAACCCGTGATGTTGTTTGCTTAGTTATTTCTACCCCGCTGTGTCCCAGGCAGGATTTGAGACCGCTTGTTAAATCTGTAATCCACTCAGTGAATGAATGACTGGACGCTCTCACATAGTGGGTACCCCATAAACACTGGCGCCATACACCATCTTATTTCATTTGGCCCTCATAACAACGCTGGGAAGTGTAATTAACTCCTATTTTGCAGATGAGGAAACTGAGGCTCCCAGGTTACAGTCTTGCCCAAGGGTTCCTTGGACTCTGACTGCAGACCCCATAGTCCACAGTGGGGAGTGGTGGTGGGGACACGGGCCAGAGCACCCGGGCTGCGGGTGGATTGCACAGGCAGTGGGGGCCAGGAGAGAATGTCTGTGAGACAGAAATTACAGACTTGTAGGGCTACCGCTGCAGAACAAACTGGCAGCCCACCAAGGAACACTCTAGTTGTTTGCTTATTTTTTCTTCTGATTATCACAGTAAGACATGCTTGTTAGAGAAAATACAGAGACGTATAAAGAAGAAAGTAAACACCACCGCCCATTGGCACTCACGACCAAAGTGGAGGCCAGGTCTTCTGGGTTCCTAGTTCCATTCTGCCCTTGGGGCGGGCACCGAATTCCCTGAGACTCAGTTTCCTCTTTTGTAAGACACGGAAAGTAATCCTTTTCGATATTACGGGAAGATTGGGGGAACAAGATGATGTTTGCAAAACGCCTACCAGAGAGGGCGTGGTCGGAGCTCAACAAATTTACCAGGTCGTTCTTCCATAATATTAACCGCAGCTGTTTTTACTGTTCCCCGGAGATATTATTTCATGAGAATCACACTGTACATTCTTCTGAGTCTTGCTTTGTTTTTAAAAAGTACTCTGAATTTTGAAAGAATCATAAATTTGCAGGAAGTTGCAAAGATAGCACAGAGTTCCATGTACCATTCACCGTATTCCCCCCCCGCCCTCCCCCCAGCGACATCTTACACAACTATAGTTCAAGATGAAAAGCAGGAAATCGACACAGGCACAATGTGTTGTATAGTGCTTGGCCATTCATCACGTGCATAGATTTGTGTAACCTGCACCACAATCAAGTTACAGAACACAAAGGCCTGCCCTTGCTCTACCCACCCCCTCTCTCCTGCCCCTAACCCTGCCAACCGCTACTCTGTTCTCCATCTCTAGAATTTGGTCATCTCAAGAATGTCATATAAATAGAATTGTTAAGTATGTGATCTTTTGAGTTTAGCTTTCTTTCTTTCTTTCTTTCTTTCTTTTCTCTCTTGCTCTCTTTCTTTCTTTTTTTTTCTTTTTCAGCATGTTTCTAGAGCAGGGGTCCCCAAACTACGGCCCGCGGGCTACATGCGGCCCCCTGAGGCCATTTATCCGGCCCCGGCTGCACTTCCGGAAGGGGCACCTCTTTCATTGGTGGTCAGTGAGAGGAGCACATTGACCATCTCATTAGCCAAAAGCAGGCCCATAGTTCCCATTGAAATACTGGTCAGTTTGTTGGTTTAAATTTACTTGTTCTTTATCTTAAATATTGTATTTGTTCCCGTTTTGTTTTTTTACTTTAAAATAAGATATGTGCAATGTGCATAGAGATTTGTTCATAGTTTTTTTTTATAGTCCGGCCCTCCAACGGTCTGAGGGACAGTGAACTGGTCCCCTGTGTAAAAAGTTTGGGGACCCCTGTTCTAGAGAGTCATCCAGGTGGTCACATGGACCAATAGTTCATTCCTTTTTATCTCTGAGTAGCACTCCATGATGTGGGAATACCGCTGTTTGTCTAACCGTTCACCCCGTCAAAGGACATTTTGGTTGTTTCCAGCTTTGGGCTGTTATAAATAAAGCTGCTAGTGAACATTTGTGCACAGGTTTTTGTGTGGACATCAATTTTCATGTCTCTGGGATAAATGCCCAGGAGTCTAATTTCTGGGTTGTGCAGTCAGTATATGTTTAGTTTTTGTTTTATGTTCTTTGTAAGAGGCCGCCCAGCTATTTTCCAGAGTGGCTGTACCATTTTACTTTCCCACCAGCAGCGTTCGGGAGATCCGATGTCTCCTCATCTTCACCGGCATGTGGTATCATTGGTTTTTTGTTTTTGTTTTTTAATTTTAGCTGCTCTAATAGGCATGTAGAGAGATAGCTATCTTGTCATGGTCTTAGTTTGCATTTCCCTAATGATTGGTGGTGTTGAGCATCTCTTCATGTATTTATTTGCTATCCTGAATCCTGATTTTTTTTTTAACCCAACATTAAATGTTTAGCCCTTGCTGCCCGTGGTAAAGGCAACTCTCCATAAACATCATTCGTGATGACTGGAAACCCCCCCCCCCCCCATCACAGTTATTCCTACCATTCTTCTTGTACCCTGTTATTGACAGTGCTGCGAGGAACATCACTGTGCACACACCATGGTCCACACGCCACGTCACTCCCGTAAAACAGAGTCCTAGGGGTAGAATTCCTGAATCAAATAGGATGGACCATTTCAAGGCTTTGGTACACATCACCAACTGTCCTGTGGGAGGTTTCATCACGCTGCCCTCCCCACATTTTTCATCACTTCCTCACTGACAACTAACTGCTTTTAGAGCACAGGGAAGCATAAGGCAACATATAGCATTCTAAAAAGGTGATCATACTCTGGGGCGAGGCTCTGGGAGGTCACCTCTTGGCTCTGCCATCCACTTGCTGTGTGACCTCAGGTAAGCTACTTAACTTCTCTGAGCCCCACATTGCTTCCTTAGTACCGTGGGGGTAATTAAAGAACCTTCATTTATGGGGTTATTGTGAAGGATGCATGAAATATTATTATAAAGAATATAGTAGAGTGGTACATAGTTAATGCTCCACAAATCAATGGTCATCATCATCGTCACTGTCATCATCACTATCATCATCATCTGCTATGCCGTTTGCCGGGCACTGGTGACAGCAATGAATACTGCAATGACTGCGATGAGCCCAAGATGCCCATTAAGAGCAATGTGATACCAGGTGATGTGGGTGGTGAGACAAAGTGCTAGGAGAGCCCAGATGAGGGGATGGTTCTGGGCACAGGAGGACAGCGGAGGGACCTGGGGGAAGTATGATGGGTCAACTGAGGCCGGAGGATGAGGGGCGCTCTCCAGAAGGAGGAGGGCACCCCAGGCAGAGGGGGAGGGGGCACACGCAGGGAGGTGGTAGACGGGACCGAAGGGGCGTGGGCTGCTGGGTGTGGGAGACGAGGCAGCAGAGGAGGCAGGGGTGGGGGATGGGGCACGGTGATTCTGGCTCTGGCTGCAGTGCAGGGCTGAGGCTGGGCCAGAGGGCTGGGAAGAGGGGCAGGGAGATCTCACGGAGTCCTGCACACCCAGACAGGGTGTGGGTCACAGCCGGATGCAGAGCAGAGTCCCTACACTGGAGCGCCCCTAAAATGCCCAGTAACTGAGGTCCTGAGAAGGCAAGTGATCAGCCCAAGGTCACACAGCACAGTGGCAAAGCCAGAATTAGAGTGGAAAAGGGGGAAGTTGAGTAAGCTCCTGGCCCAGGGACAGATGGCAGAGGCGACACCCCAGGGGACCCCACCTACCCCTAGCTTCTGTACTCCTTCCCCATACTACCTCCAGCCTTTCTACCAGACCTCGGGCAGGCCCAGTGCAGAGACCTCCTAAGCATCCCTCTCCATCAGTCTCTCTGGAGACCAACTTCTTGGCCATTGGCCAGACTCCACAGCTGAAATCTGAGTGACTAATGGAAGGTGATGGCTGAAAGGCCTCTCTGGTAACTGGGTCCTAATCAGAGGCAGGGGCAGCCACAACTGGGCTGTAGAAAGGGCACAGCTCACAGTGCCACTTCCCCTTGGTATCCCTCCTGCCACCACCACAGAACAGGTTCAAGTTTCACCATGGGGTTTCATGGACCCTCCCTTCCTTCCTTCCTTCCTTCCTTCCTTCCTTTCTTCCTTCCTTCCTTCCTTCCTTCCTTCCTCCCTTCCTCCCTTCCTCCCTCCCTCCCTTCCTTTCTCCCTCCCTCCCTCCCTCCCTCCGTCCCTCCCTCTCTTCCTTCCTTCCTTCCTTCCTTCCTTCCTCCGTTCCTTCCTCCCTTCTTCCCTTCCTTTCTCCCTTTCTCCCTTCCTTCCTTCCTCTCTTCCTCTCTTCCTTCCTTCCTTCCTTCCTCTGTTCCTTCCTCCCTTCTTTCCTTCCTTTCTCCCTTTCTCCCTTCCTTCCTTCCTCTCTTCCTTCCTTCCTTCCTCCCTTCCTCCCTTCCTCCCTCCCTTCCTTTTTCCCTCCCTCCCTCCCTCCCTCCCTCCCTCCGTCCCTCCACCTTCCCTCACTTCCTTCCTTCCTTCCTTCCTTCCTTCCTTCCTTCCTTCCTTCCTTCCTTCCTTCCTTCCTCCGTTCCTTCCTCCCTTCTTTCCTTCCTTTCTCCCTTTCTCCCTTCCTTCCTTCCTTCCTTCCTTCCTTCCTTCCTTCCTTCCTTCCTCTGTTCCTTCCTCCCTTCTTTCCTTCCTTTCTCCCTTTCTTCCTTCCTCCCTTCCTTCCTTCCTTCCTCCCTTCCTTCCTTCCTTCCTTCCTTCCTTCCTTCCTTCCTTCCTTCCTTCCTTTCTCCCTTCCTTCCTCCGTTCCTTCCTCCCTTCTTTCCTTCCTTTCTCCCTTCCTTCCTTCCTTCCTTCCTCCCTCCCTCCCTCCCTCCCTTCCTTCCTTCCTTCCTTCCTTCCTTCCTTCCTTCCTTCCTTCCTTTCTTCCTCCCTCCCTCCCTCCCTCCCTCCCTCCCTTCCTCCCTCCCTTCCTTTCTTTCTCCCTTCCTTTCTCCCTTCCTTCTTCCCTTCTCCCTCCCTCCCTCCCTCCCTCCCTCCCTCCCTCCCTCCCTTCCTTCCTCCCTCCCTTCTTTCTTCCCTCCTCCCTTCTTTCCTTCCACAAAGATTTACTGAGGTGCTGACATATAGCTAAAACCATGATGACATGCAGCAGATAGCCATGCCCGGCCCTCATGGATCTAACAGTCTAAAAACAGAGTCCGATGGTAAGCAGGTAGACAAGACAATACCAGCTGGTGAGAGATGCACTTGGAAAATAAAGCAGTGATGGTGATGGAAGCTTCCAGAGTGTGTGAGGGTGGGAGTGGGGTGGGGGCTGTGCTTGAGATGATGGGATCAGAGAAGGTGACATTGGAGCTGAGAGCCGAAGAATGAGAGGGGAGCCAAGCAGAGATTTGGGGGAAGAGCATCCCAGACAGAGGGAACAGCATATGCAAAAAGCAGACCTGGGAACCAGGAGTCAGAAATCCTGGGTTCAAAGCTGGACTCCGCCACCATTTCCTGAGTGGCCATCAGTATCCCGATGGAGTTGGACTCGCTCATTCTCCCTTAGCTTTTGTATAAGTGGGGACCTTGAGGGACTCAGCGGAGATGGAAGGGGAAGTGAAGAGTTCATCTGGGAGCTGGGCCATTCTGGTGGAGGTGTGGAAAGTCCAGCCGGAAGCCTGCTGGGCCGTGGCTGCGGGCAGGGCAGGGCGGAGGTCCTCTGGGAGGAGGTCCAGCTTCACACGCCCTGGCTAATTGAATTCACTCTTAGCACTTTAGCAGCCAAGGCCCCCAGCTCTAGGTTTTGCACCATTCAGCCAATTCTGGCAGCGATTTAGGAAAGGATATTTAATTTCTCCAAGGTGGCTGGAGAAGGTCATCTGGCAGGTGGGCCCCTCAGGAGGTAGACCAGATGTCTCTAGCAATGGCTGGGTCTTGAATGAGAATCGGGGAGACTGAGGACAGACAGGTGCAAAACTGTGGTGAAAATCAGTGTTCCCCTCCTGTCCTCAACCCCAAACTCCCCAAATGATGGGGGGAAACAGCCCCTGTTTTGGGAGCAACACAGCACTTGCCCTGGGGAAGGCAGAGCACTTATAATGGGAGAGATCTCTGTCCAATTTTTAAAAACCAGAGCAACCCATGCCAAGACATCTGTGAAAGCAATCAGGCCTGGGTGCTGAGGACTCCAAGAGAGCTTGCAGATGCTTGGGTTGCATGCGAGCTCGTGGCAGGCGCAGGGGGACCTGCTCATTTGGGCCAAGCTACTCCTGCACCGGGGCGGTGAGAGGCTGTGGAGCAGGACGGGTAAAGTGATCAGTTTCCGAAGCCAGATGTCCTGGCTTTGTACCTGGCTCCAGCACCTACTACTGTGCAACCTTGAGCACCTACTACTGTGTGACCTGGTGCACTTACTACTGTGTGACCTGGAGCTATTTTATTTATTTGTTTGTTTCGTTATAGGTAATTCATACCTTTAAAGTGCTTAGAACAGTACTTGGTGCATAGTAAGTGCTTGCCAAATAGCTCCTATTTGCTTTTTCTGTATTCCTTTGTTTTGCAGCTGATCAGACAGCTCAGGGAGGAGGGGCAGGTGTTATTTTGCCCGAAGCCCCTCGGCTAGCTGGTGGCTGCCTGGGACGTGAGCCTAGACCTCCTGACTCCGTGTTGGGCCTTCTTTCCACAGCTTCCTCATCATGACCACGTTAATTAACCACTTCCCAGGAGCCTCACAATTTCCCTGCCCTGTGAAGCAGTCCAGGGAAGTATTGGTGCCCCATTCTACAGAGGAGGAAACTGAGGCCTGGAGAATTTTAACGGCCTGAAAGCAGGACCATGTCTCATTCACTGTGGTTTGTGGTGTTCCCTGATACACAGCGTGTGATCAGACCTCACTTGTTGAAACAAAGATGAAACAGAGGAGGGAACTGGCGGGGGCCTGCTTGGAACCAAAGATAACTTAATATTGTCCTAAGATGGAGCTGAGACTCCAACCCAGATGGGCCTCCCAGGCCAGCGTCTGTCTCTCTCCACCTTACTGTCCACCCCTGATTCAGACATTTGATTTCGGGTCCTGCCCTAGACCCCTCTTCTGGTCCTAGTAAGTGTCACTTGCGGCCCAGCTTCCTAAGCAGTGGAAGTATATGTGAAGTCACGAGGGAGGGGCACTTGGGGGGGGGGGGCCCTGAGCCTGGATGCCGAGGCCTCATGATGCTGGACGCTGAGGGCCTTGGGAAACCTCACACCTGGCCGGGGAGGATGACAAGCACAGCAGAACAGTGTCTGTGACATCCTGTGAATTAATCTGAGCGTCCTGGGCCCCGGGCAGTATAAGCGGAGGCCCAGGAGAATTCTGTCTGCAGCCTTGATTACATCAGAACACGCTGCCAGGCTGTGCCTGTGCATACAGCCGGTGAGGGCAGCGAAAGTGGAGAGATGTGGCTGACTCGGGAGGGGAGAGGGGCGCCAGGGCCGGGGGTGCAGGGCCAGGCAGGGGCTCTGAGCAGCCCCGAGAGGGCAGGAGCACAGAGGGACTCTTTGGCCTGGGGTTCTGCATCAGAGTAATGGGGATGCTCACCCCCAGCCCCCCTCACCTGGTGAGTGCCAGCTACTCCTCTCCTAGGGCGCCTGCATGGGCACTGGCTGAGCAGGTGCACTTGGTCTTCAGACCCAGAAATAGTCATTATTCTGTGCATAGAGGAGACCTCTTGAACTGAGTTTTGTCAGCTGAATAGGAGTTTGATTGACTTACTTTCCTCACCCTCCTCTCTTGTTCTCTCTCTATGCCTCATGGCTGGCTAATCCACACCTCTGAGCCCTTGCACGTGCTGTTCTCTCTGCCTTCTTCCCTCTCCTGCTGGGCCACTTAGCAAATTGCTGCACATTATGAAATAAGCAAGACCAACCAGGTGAGACAAGCCGGGGCTGTTTGTTCTGAGTTTGCGGTAGCAGGGAGCCAGCCACTGCCACTGCGTGTCGGCAGAGACTCAAGGGGCTGGAAGGGAAACGGGAGAGCCTTGTGGTGGAGAGAGGGCAGGCCGCGGCGTGCCCGACGGAGGTGTTGGCGCAGGAAAGGTGCAGGTGGGCTGACTAGACGGCGGGGCGCCCTGGGTGGCTGGTCAGGGGTGCAGACTTGGCTTTCTCTGGTTGCTCCTAAGTTGGAAGTGGGGATAAAAAATTAAGGAAGCTGCCAGTTATTAACCAAAGTCTGGCCATTTGAGGCCAACTGCTATAAAGGTATTACTTAATTTCCTGGATTGTCACTAGTGATGGCAACTGGGCTAGCTTCCTGGGTTGTTTATTATAGACAGGGGGTTGGTTTCCTGGGCAGGTTGCTACAGGTTGTGAGGGCCACCTCTTCCAGGAAGCCTTCCAAGAACTCCATCCAGATCAGTGCCAGAATCCTTCTTCGGGGCTCCTGTACCCCTCCACCCTTACGAAGGCATCACAGTTCGAGTTCCAACTGTTGAGGGTTTGAATCCCATTTCCCCCAACTCCTGAGCTGTGAGCGTTCTGAGCAAGGTGAGTCGACCTCTCGGGGTCCCCGTCTGTGCAGTGGAAGGCTGTAATAGTCCTAGGATGAAGATGAGCTGCAGTCATGAGTACACATGCTCAGAGCATTATTGTTACGATCAGCGTTATTGTTAACCCCCCCTCCCCCCCAACAATCACCCCGGGTGGATGAGGATCGCCTGTTTATGAATCTCTCTCCCCTTTGACTGTCATTTCCGGGTCCCGCCCCGCCCCTTCAATCAACCACCTGGCTCCCAGTGTGATGCAGGCATTGCACAGATTTCTGTACCTGTCAGCCTGACCCCCACTGGAGACTGGGGAGTCCCTTGATGGCAAAAGCGGTGTCTTATTCGTCTCTGTTCTTAATGCCGCACTCAGGGTCTGGCCTGGAATGGGAGCCCAGAGGAAGTTTGCTGACCAAGTGAATAAACGAGTCAGTGGGTGAGGGCACAGTGTGGTCTCAGAACCTGAGTTAGCCTCCCTTTGCCCTGGCTCCGATGGGTGGGGTGTGTGTAGGAGGGTGGCTGGGACCCATCCCCCTGGGGGAGGTTATTTTGGAGGGCTTTGAGGAAATGGGAGAAGGACAATGGAGAAGATAGGGGCTCTGTTCAAGGGAAGCCTCTGACAACTGGAGCGCTCCCAATAATCAGGCTCTGTCCAAAGGGAGTGAGCTCTCCATCACTGGGGGTATGTAATGGCATCAGAGTTGCTGCTGTGCCTTTGTTTTATTCATTTGCTTATTTGTTATATGCACTTGTCCATTTGGAGCACCTCTATAGGTCAGGTACTGAGGTGGGCTCTGAGGATAGAGCGGGGAGCAATTCAGGATGCAAACATTAGATTAGTGATCCTCAGGTGCGGGGTATGTGGAATGACAACCCCACTTAGCTTTCCTGGGCCAGAAGTGTCCAAAGCTTCCCGCCAACCCCATGTCACGAGATATGTTGGTTGGAGCCCTCCCTCCTCCCTCTCTCTCCTTCTCTCTCGCACAAACCACAGAAAAAGGAAAAAGTCATTCTCAGAAAAACATACCCCTAATTACAAAGAAAGTCAGTTCTCACTGAAGCTCAGCTACCAGGTGTGATTGGGCAAGTATCAAGGTGCCAAGGAGCTGGCAAGGCTGAGCCTCAGCTGTAAGTGGCCACATTTTGACTTTGAATAATAATTTTAAAAAACTTTTTATTGAAATATGACATAAGTACAGAAAAGCACAAATCATAAGCAGAACAGCTGGAAAACTTTTTTTTTTTTTTTTTTTTTTTACAGAGACAGAGAGTCAGAGAGAGGGATAGACAGACAGGAACAGAGAGAGATGAGAAGCATCAATCATCAGTTTTTCATTGTGACACCTTAGTTGCTCATTGACTGCTTTCTCATATGTGCCTTGACTGCGTGCCTTCAGCAGACCGAGTAACCCCTTGCTCGAGCCAGCGACCTTGGGTCCAAGCTGGTGAGCTTTGTTCAAGCCAGATGAGCCCGCGCTCAAGCTGGCGACCTCGGGGTCTCAAACCTGGGTCCTCTGCATCCCAGTCTGACGCTCCATCCACTGTGCCACCGCCTGGTCAGGCCAGCTGGAAAACTTTTCACCAAGGTGAACACTCTTGTATAGACAGTACCGGGACCAAGGAACAGAACGTCACCAGCTCCCAGAAAGCCCTCTCACCCCCCTGCCAGCCCTGCTCCCCGCTGCCCCAGGCAACCACGTTCATGTGAGTGGAGTTCATGCATTACAAGCTCTCTATCTGGTTTCTTCTTACTTGACATTCTACCTGACCTGCTATTGTGTATAGTTGTTCATTCATTCATTCATTCATTCATTCATTTGTTCATTCGTTCATTTTCATTGCCTTGTAGTATCTTGTCTCGTTGCATGAGGTGTACCTCAATTTATGTATCTGTTCTACTGGTGAGGAACGTTTGGCTAGCTTCCCATTTGGGACGACTAAGACTAGTACCGCCATGGACATTCTAGCAAATGGCTTTTGGTGACCATAAGTGGTGTCACGTTGGGTGTGTCCCTAGGAGTGGACTAGCTGGATCACAGGGAAGGCCTATGTTCCTCTGGACAGACACTGCCAAACCGTTTCCCATAGTGGTTGTGCCAACTGGCACCCCGAACAGCGTAGCGTGAGACCTCCCATTGGTCTACTTCCCATTGGTCTACCTCCTCCACAACACTCAGTAGCTTTTCCCAGCCCCGTGGTTTGGGGGTGTGATTTTAATCTGCATTTCCCTAAAGATGAATGAAATCAAGCACCTTTTAATGCTTGTTAGCCATTTGGCTATTTTGTTCCGTGGAATGTCTGTTCAACTCCCTTCACCATTTTTTTCCTATGGGTTTCTCTATTTGTAGGAAAAAATGTTTTGAATATGAATCCTTGGTCAAATATATGCAGATATCTTCTAACTCTGTTGCATTTTCCCCGTCTTGATGGTGTCATTTGATGAAGAGAAGTCCTCAGTTTTAATGCGGCCGAGTTATAATTGCTTCCTTTTATGGTTAGCACTGTCTGTGACATGTTGAAGAAATTTTTTCCTGCCTCGAGGTCATGAAGATGTTCTCCTGTTTGGCTGTCAACATTTTAATATTTCACCGCCCACACTTCGAGCTGTATGCAGCCTGTCTGGGATGACTGTGTACGGTGTGAGCAAGGGTTTAAGGTTCACTCTTTCCGTACGAATTTCTAATTGTCCCGGCACCATTTATCCTAGTTGGGGAGGGCGGTGTAGGTAGGGGGATGTGCTCACTGAGACATCAGGGTTGGGGGGAGCCGAAAGAGCAGGGTGGGAGGGACATAGCCTTTTTTCTAATCAGCAGGGCGGTCCCCTGAGTCTGTCTGTCCCGTGACTTCCGTCTCCTGGACCCTGGAACACAGACCTTGTCCTCCAACTACTGCTTGTCAGAATACCCTTTGTAATCCCATTGGTCGACTCTCCCCACAGCACTCACATCTCTTCCCAGCCCTGTCATTCTGGGATGTGGCTGTAATTTGCATTTCCTCAATGATGAGTGAAATCCCGCATCTTTGTGTTTGTTAGCTGTTCGGGTATTTTATCTTGTGGAATGTCTGCCACTGTCCCTTGCGTGTTGGAGGGGCCTCAGAGCCCCAGGCTCCGAAGCTCTGGGGGAATCCACATTGTTGTGTGTCCCTTTCTGGACAAGACATGACTTTCACTCACTCATTCACTCATTTCCCTTATTTTTTCATTCATTTCTCCCTCTCCCCATACCTCTCTCCTTCCCTCCTTCCCTCCTTCCCTCCCTCACTTCCACCCGCCCTCCCTTCCATGGACACCCTATGTAAAATCCCAATCTCCCAATTCCAATTTTTCTTTCTTTATTTTATCCTTAGCATTTAGAACATTTGACACTCTATGTATTTCCCATTCATATATATCTTACTTATTTCCTGAGGTTTAACGTATATACAGTAAAATGCACCGGTCTTACATATACAGTTTGATAAGTTTTGACAAATGCGTACACCCCTGTCACACCTCCTCAGTCAAGACAGACAACGTCTTCCTCGACCGGAGAGCCCCGGGGCCCTTGCAGGTGATCCTCCTTCCAAAGGCAGCTGCTGCTCTGCCGCCGCTCTGCTTTCTATCATCGTAGATTAGTTTTGCCTGTTTTTGAACTTCATATAAATGGTATCCTACAGTAACTCTATATACTTTACTTATTTACCTTGCTTACTGTCTGCCTCTCCAACTTTAATACGAGCATGGCAGACACAACTTCTTGTTTGTCTTGCTTGTTGCTGAAACCCCAGGCTCTAGAACAGCGCCTGGCACACTCCTGGCAACATGTTTGTTGAGCCCATATAAATAAATGTATGAATAAAGTTATAGAGTTGCCCTTCCACTTGACCATTTGCTCATTTTTTTTTTTAATTTATTTTTCTGAAGCTGGAAACGGGGAGAGACAGTCAGACAGACTCCCGCATGTGCCCAACCGGGATTCACCCGGCACGCCTACCAGGGGGCGACGCTCTGCCCCTCCGGGGCGTCATCTGTTGCGACCAGAGCCACTCTAGCGCCTGGGACAGAGGCCAAGGAGCCATCCCCAGCGCCCGGGCCATCTTTGCTCCAATGGAGCCTCGCTGCGGGAGGGGAAGAGAGAGACAGAGAGGAAGGAGAGGGGGAGGGGTGGAGAAGCAGATGGGTGCTTCTCCTGTGTGCCCTGGCCTGGAATCGTTTTTTTTTTTCCTCTAAGAGGAATCAGAATGAAGTTAAGTGAGAGGGCCCCCGAGCCACATTGCAGGCTGGCTCTGCCACCTGTCTGCTCTGCAAACTAGGATGAGAGGCCTCCATTTCTTTATTTGTAAAGTGGAGATGTGGATGGTTCCTATCTCACATGTAGGAACCCCACGCCTAGGATAGGATCAAAGGAGTTTAAATATGTATAAAACAACTTAGCACATTTTCGTTAAATGCTAATAATTATAATTTTAGATTAGCCAACTGTTATAATTTTGGAGGTCATCTGGGTCATTCATTCATTTCTTTGTTCAACAGATACTTATTGAGGACGTACTGGCAATACACACTGGTATTGTAGCAGTGAATAAGACTAAGTCCTTTCTTCATGCGGGCTGGTGTTTTGGTGGGAGAGTATATTCGGTAGGGTACAGGCTAAGCTCCTAGAATAAATAAACCCAACAATACGGTGGCTTAAGCAAGTTAGAAATATGATATATGCATATTTTGGGTAGCACTCAAGAAAGTGGGTCAGCCTTGCTCAACACGTGATTTCTACTTCTGAGCTCAATTACGGCTGCGGCAGCTCCTGCCACCTCATCTGCAGCCCAGCAAGCAGGAAGTGGGAAAGGGCAAGAGAAGTGTTTGTTTTTTCCCTTTTAAAGCATGACCTAGAAGGGCTTAAAATAAGGTACGTATATAACATTATTTTTATATACGTACCACTGACCAGAACTAACTCAAGTGACCACGCCTAGCTACAAGGAGGGCTAGGAGATAGAATTTCTAGCTGAAGTTTCTGAGGTCTTGGGAACTGGTGGTTTGGGGCACTGACTTCCTATCCCCCGGGTGAGCCAGGCCCTTTGTGCAGTAATAGCTTAGGGGTATCTCAAAGCTAGGATGGCCAGATTTAGCAAAGAGAAATACAGGAGACCCAGGCAATTTGAATTTCAGGTAAGCAACAATATTTGGGGCATATTTGTACTAAAAAATTTTTCATTGTTTACTTGAAATACCATATCTCATCAGTCATTCCTAGTCAAAGTTCTTTCATGGGTAGTTCCCACCCCAGTCTTCCCCGAGTCTCCTGGTCCATCCTAGCTCTGCCTCCCAAAGCCGCATGGGCCCGATGGCCACCCCACAAGGCTTTCTGCGCACTTAGTGGGTGCTGAACTCTACAGGGTGCAGGACACACAGGCTATGGGACACCTGCGCCCCCCACCCCACCCAGGGCCCTGCATTCAGGACAGGCAGCGGCACATTTCCCATGAAGGTCCATTAGTCAGAAGCCTGCAGTTTGCCACGTGGGACAGCTGGTCTGGGGCAACCTGGGGTTGCCGGTCCCAGGGGTCTGATCACAGCGGCCTGAGGCCTGCCTGAGAAGGCTTCTAGGAGGAGCTGAGCCTTGAACCTGGGGTTTCTGTGCGGTGCCAGAGCAAGGCCCAAGTCCTGGAACCTCCCTGGCCTTGGTTCAAATCCCGCCTCGGGTCCGTCCTGGCTGCGTAAACTTGGGCAAGTCCCTCCCCTCTCCCAGCTGGGTTTTCTTGTCTGTACCATGGGGACCAAAACAGAACCCACTTCATAGTGTGGTGTGGAGATGGGTTGAGGCAGGGTTTATGCGATGCTCCTGGTACAGCCTTGTCGTATAAAATAGGATCAGGACTACTGTTTCTTGTGGAGTTGTTGTTGCTGTTTTTTATGGAGCCTTTGAAGGGAACAAAGAGTTGTCATTGTTATTCAGGAGGCAGCAGGATGGGGGCGGGAAGAAAGGGCAAAGGCACAGATGTGGAAGGGGGGGGTCATCACCCTGGCCACCCAACAGGGCTGGGCTTGGTGCCGTGGGTGACCAGGCTGAGGATGGACGGCCCCGAAGGCCATCAGCACTGTCTCTCCTCTTGTCCCCGCACCCCTGCCCCTCGGTCCCCCTCTCACCCAGTCCTGTGCGCCTCTGGTTCCCGCACCCCGCTGCGTCCCAGCCCACCACGGCCACGGCCATGGCCACGGCCACGCTGTGGAATTTCCAATTTTCAGCTAATGTGCAGGTCGTGACAGAGGCTCAGAGGCCCTGGTCGGACATAATGGCAGAAGAATTGTAAATGTCGCCCCAGTGAATGGCAATGAGGAAGGGCGGGGAGGGGACATTTTCCAGCGGCCTGGGCGCAGAGCCCGGGAATACATTTTCTCTGGGAGTGTGTCGCATTAGATTTCCAGAGGTGCTCGGGCTCCAGGTACATGTCATTAGTAACAGTTTGGGCGATAATGAATCCTTTTATTTCTTTTCCTCACAGCTCATGAATACATAACGAGGCCCCGCTCAGGCGCATCTGGCCTGGGCCCCCTAGCCTCCCGCCACCTCATCTCGTCCCTTCTCCAATATCCAGGCGGCCCAGCTGGGGCCTGCCTTAAAGGGGCCGTGTGTCCTTTCTCACCTGGGGATGCCCGGCAGTCGAGGGGCCCAGCCCTGGGCAACACTGAGACCCCGGACATAAAGGTGGGTGGCAGACCGAGGAAGACGGGGTCCTTAGATCGTGGCTCAGTTGTGACCAACACCCAGTGCATCCAGAAGGCCATTCAGTGATGCCACTTAGTGAACGAACAGTGACCAGCTGAGTGAGCAGAGTGAAGGCTTCGTAGAGACTAGCGCTGGGCCTGGTCTGCTGTTCTGCCAGGTACGGCTATGAGGTTGTGACCCCTACTTCACAGCTGAAGAAACTGAGGACTGACAGGGGCAGTAGGCTTCTTCTTGGGCTCAGCAGAACAGGCTGAGGGACAGCCCAGCTTGTCCCCAATTGGCCATTAGTAGGAAGGTCCCCAGGGAAACACATTTTACTAAGTGATTCTTGATATCTCTGCTTCCCCACTATGAATCCAGTTTCTCTATTCATCATGACTCTGTGGTTCTGTCTGTTTCTTTACTGAGCATGTGTTTAGTGGAAGAACAAAAGGGTTAGCTTTTAAAAATTGTTTTCTCAGGTGTCTACAGTCTGCTCTTTCAAAATGTCCTCCCCACCGTCTCCACCCCCGTGGCCCGCTCTGTTTCTCTTCGGCATGCTCGTGGGACCCACCCGCACGGGGCTGCATCTCACGTTCTGTCGGATCTGTTTACTGTCCACGGGGATGTGAGTTCTACAAGAGCAAGCATTTTGCTCCCAGCTGGGTCTCGGTGCCAAGGACAGTGCCTGGTACACAGTAGGTGATTAGCAAACACGTGTTGAATGATGAACCAGGTCCCATCACAGTCATGGTCGCCCCGAGGCTGGGCTGCTGGACCCCACTGGTCCCCAGAGGAAAGATGGGTGGCAGACCTCCAAATTAGTGCAGGCCTTGTGTTGGGGGGGGCTCTCCAGGACTCTTGGAGTGTGTTCAGGCCCCGGGTGGCCCCCTGGACAGGCGGAAGTGGCTGGAGGGGAGGAAGCCAGTGAGCGCGGCTTCCTGGTGGGAGGGGGTGGGCGAGGAGTTTAGATGCAAGGATGACTTGGGTCTCGACTTTCTGATGGTTCCTCCTCAGCCAGGTGGTTCCCACCTTCCTGAGCTGCAGGGTGCTGGTATTTGAAGGCCACTCTGATCTTGGGACCTAGCCCGGGTCAATTCTATTGAGTGCTTGTCATCTGCCAGGCAACATGATAAGTACATTACAAACATTATGAAACACTTAAAAATTCAACTCCTCTGAGAGGCAGGTATTATTGTGAACCCCATTTCCCTACATAAGGAAACAGAGAACTTGGGCACCTTGTTCAGAGACACACAGCAGTAAATGGCAGAAGTAGGATTTGGACCCAAACCGTATGGCTTCAGTGTGCTAGTTTGTGACTACCGGACCATCCTGCCTCTCTGGTGTGGCTTCATAAAAAGGCAGCATTGTGAGTACCCCCTGGATCCACTGAAGACGGAGAGACTGTACAATTCCACTCCTGAAGCTGAGCAGTACTGGTGCGAAGTTTTGAATGGACCAGGGACCTGAGAAGCAGTGTCAGGAGATTGGGCAGGTGGGCCCTGCAGTCAGACAGGCCTGGGTTCAAATCCTGGATCTCCTACTTACTGCTGAGTGATCTTGAGGAAGCCTCTTTGCCTCAGCTTGCTCATCTGTAAAATGGGGATGATACACTTTCACCTGGTGGGGATACTGGAAGGATCCATGGGGCATCAGCCCACGCAAAGCTTTTAGAGCAGGTCCCGTGGTGCTCAATAAATGTCAGGTGTTTTTACAAGAAGAGTGAGGGTGGGTCGGGAGGGACTGGGGTGAGGGCTCCACCACGCCCTCCTCCTGGTGCTTACCTGTTGTCCCCTCTTATCTCATCACTTCCACTCCCTGGCCCTCCACTGTCCTCATGGTCACCACCAGCACACTGTCATTGCAATCCCACCCCAGCCCCCAAGAAGCACTGACCTGGGACCAGATGCAGGGGCTGGAATACCTGTAGCCCTCCCTGGCCGTGGGCTGATGGCGCACACCTGCCCTGGATGTGCCAGCACTACCCCCCTGCCATCAGGAATGCAGAATGCAGAACTCCCACAGACTCAGGTCTGAATGGGGTCACTCACAATGTCACACTCACTAGCATCAGTCCCCAGGCTCTGCCCTGATCATTTTTTATTGCTCATTTACTATGTGCCAAGGGCTAGGCTAAGTACTTTACATTTATTACTTTATTGTAATGCTTGAAAATATTCTGAGAGGGAAGGATCATTATTTCTATTTTATAGACAAGGAAACTGGGGCTCAGAGAGGCTAAGTAGTTTGCCCAGGGTCACACAGCGGGTATAAAGGGGAGCCTGGACCAAACCACTTATCCTGGCATTCAAAGCCTTTCACAAGCAGTCCTCAGTCTCCCTGTCCAAGCGGATTCTTACAAGGTCCCATGCAAACCCCCTCCCTCCCACCCACTCCTGCTGGTACCCGCTCGACCCACGGGCAGTCCCGCCCCCTTGATTTTGCTCTTGCTGATCCCCTCCAGGATGCCTTGCCACCTCCGCTCTGTCTTAGTATCTTCCAGCTTGAGTTTCCCCGCCTCCAGGAAGTAGCCCTTTCGAAGACCTTACCTCTCTGAGCCTCTGTGTTCTCATCTGTCGAGTGGATACTAACTTGTTCTGTTTCGGAGAGTTTTCATGAGAACCAAATGTTCTCAAAACACAGTAAGTTCTTTGATTATGTTGGCCACTATGGGATTCCTTCTCTTGATCCCACCCCCTACCCCCCCTGCACACAGCAGGGCATGCCAAGTGGCCCCCTGAACAGCAGCAAGCCCCCTAGATGCCGCCATGGTGAGGTTCCCCATCCCGGCCCTGCCTCACCTCTCCTGGCCTCGCTGTTAACTCTGGTACACGGCCCTCACCTGGGCTCCCGTGACCGGCCTGGAATTTCAAGCTGAATTTGGTTTGTGCTGTTTCTCAGGGCTGGCCCCTAAACCAAACCGTATCCCCGCTGAGCCCCCAGTGCCCAGTGTCCCCCTGGGAGGTGGGGACAGAGACTGGCTGGGCTACTGCCTGGGGCCACCCTCACCAACTCCTGCCTGTCACTGCCTCCTGAACGAATTCCATAATCCTGCCTCCTGCCCGGCCCCAGAGGCTCCGGAAGGTTCCCTGGCCTGTTCTGATCCCGCCTTCCTGCTCAGCCAGATCCCAGCCCCTCGGCCCTCACCCGCCCACACCAGCGCCCTGCTGAGGTTCTGAAACTCATTTAGATCTGCCCTAGCACCCCCCCTCAGACCCCCAGCTAGGCCCTGGAACAAGATCCAGATGTTCCCTCCACTGTCCCCAGGGTTCCTGGCATAATCCGTGACAGTTGGGGGGCTAGAGGGGGCAGGCCCAGCTGCAGGGACTGCTAGGATAGAGGATGGAAGTGGGGTATGAGCCCCAGTGTCTGAGGTCAATGAAGGGATAGATACATACGCCCTAACCCAGGCACCTTCTGTCCGAGCAGCTCCACCCTCCAGGGAATGCCTTCAGCTGGCTGTGTGACCTTGGGTGGATGGTGGACCTCTCTGAGCCCCACCTTCCTTGCCTGTTGCATCAGCTGTAACCTCACAGCAGTGCCCTGAAACCAAACAGGTAAAAGGCTAATTTGGCATGAAAACCAGCACATAGTAGATATTCATTAAACAGTCTCAGGCAAGTCACCTCATCACTTGGATCTTCAGTTTCCTCATCCATAACATGGATATACTACTACTTGCCTTACAGGGCTTCGGGGAGCACTGGCACGCAGTAGGAGCTCCCCAAATGGCAGGCGCCTCCCTCCGGCCACTCAGCATCACCGGCCAGCACCCACGTGGCAGGAGGGGCGCTCCATCTCCTGGAATCTGCCTCAAAAGGCCTGGACTGGCGTAGGGACCCTCTCATTCGATGAGAATCCAGGCAGAGACCTGATTTCTAGTCCCAGGTCTGTCTCTAGGCAAACCCGTTCCCCTGTCTGGCCTCAGTTTCCCCATCTGAAACATAAGGTCTATTCCAAGAACACAGTAGATGCTCAGTAAATATCTGTTGAATGGTACCCAGAATGATTTTCTTCCTCCCTCCCTTCCTCCTTTCTATGCCCACAGGCCTCCCTACTCTCCCTTGTCCCTTTCCCTGATGCTCCTCAAATGGCTGAGGCACCCCTTGGCCTGGCCACCCTTTCCGCACCCTCAGGGGCACCCCCACGAGTGAGTGCTGACACTCAGTAGTGGGGGAACTGAGGTCCAGGTGGTGGGCTGGGCGGACAGGCCCCCTACAGAAAAGGCCGGGACAGAGTGGGAGATTATGAACTTTGGATTGAGAAGCCCCTGATTGCAGTGGGAATCTCAGCAAGTCACTCTGCCTCTCTATACCCTAAGTTCCTCCCTGGAAATAGAATAATAGAGGCTACCAAGTCACGAGACTTCGGAGGGGTCCGGCCCCATGTCAGGGCCCTCATGGCCCTGCTGGCCTCCTCCGTTAGCTGCTTTAGGGATTCCCAAAGTGGTTCCCAGAAGCTGCTGGGCGCTGTTAGGAATGCAACTTATCCAGCTGCATCCTGGACCCCTGAATCTGAAACTCTGTGATGCTGTGCCCTTCCCTGGTCTGGAATGAGCAGCTTTTTGCCTCACACCTGCAAGGTCCCTGCAGGCAGCTGCCCTGCCCCCCACTGCAACCCCGGCTCTCTCTGTGATCTAATGAAATAAAGAGATTCAAGGCACCCACAGCCAGAGTTTGAACCCTGGCTCCTCCACTCTCTAGCTGTGTGTCCTCAGATACGTTTCTTAATCTCTCCCTGGGTCTCAGTTTCTCACCTTTAAAACAGAGATAATAGTCGCTGTTGTCTAGGATGGTTGCAAGAATTAAAGATGTCAATATAGGTAAAGCTTACAAACCACTCCTGCCATGTAGCGTGTGCCACATGCGTTTTGGAAATACGATTCTTGGGGCCCTGCCCGCCCACGCTCCGAGACTTGCCGGCCCCTCCCTTCGCTTATGCATCCTGAGCACCAGCCAGAGTGAGCTACTGTGACTCCCTGAGCCGGCCCTTCTCTTTCATGCCTCCATCCCTTTGCACATGCTGTGACCTCTGCCTACCATGCTTTTCCCTCCAGCCCCTCACCCCCTCTCTACTCACAGCCTGATTGGCTTAGACGCCCCTCCCTCCCATAATACACACATACTCTGATCCCTCCCTGCAAGTCCTCAGTCCCTGGTGCTTAAATGCCTAGTGTGATGTCTGGTGTCTCCCTCCTCCCCCTCCCCCCCCCCCCCCCCCCCCCCCGGGATGGAAGTTCTTAGAAAGCAGAGTCCGGATCTCATGTATCTCCACGCCCTGGGTCTGGCTTTCAGTGGGTGGTTTATAAATGTTTGTGAAGTAAGAAGTAAGAGTGAATTAAAAAAAGAAAAAAGGAATTAGAGTTACAGGGATCGACAATTACAGATCTTCAAGACACAGTGAGTGTAACTTCAAAATGGCGGAAAAATTGGTACGGTATGAAGCCATGCATTCACGCTCCCCAAACGGTGCTCCTGTCCCTATGCTGAATGCATAGGGAAAACTTGGTCAAGGACTTGGGCAGGGAGAGTAATTTCAATGGTGGTGAAGGGGTCTCGGTCACCCTGTCTTATTTGAATTGTTGCAGAGAGAATGAATTGAAGTGTTAGTTAAAAACAAGTAAAATCATTCTCTCTTCCTGTTAAAAGGTTGATGTGGAATTCTTCCCTCACGGCTCCAGACTCAAAGTGAATGTGCCCAGCTTTTCCACGCCACGGGACCTTTGCACTTACTGTTCCTCCTCCCAGCTTCTAGGTGGCTGCCTCCTTGGCATCAGTCAGGATTCTGTGTAAATGTGGAGCTCCAGTGGTGCAATCGGTTAGCGCGCAGTACTTATACAGGATTCTGTGTAAATGTAGCCTCTTCAGAGGCATCTGATTCGGCCCTGTCATCCCCTCTCCGAGCCCTCTGCTCATTCCCGTGCTTAGCACAGCTGTGGTTATTATTTACAATCTGTTTGTTCAGTTGCTTCCTAGCTACCTGCCTCCTCTCACTAGAATGTGAGCGCTCTGAGGTCAGAAGCTGTGAGACCTAATTTCCCCTGTTGTACCCCGTGCCTCACATGGCTCTGGGACATTGTAAATGCTCATGTAATATTTATTGAATGAGTACAATCTTCTTTAACAGTCTTTTTATAAAACTCTTTTTGTTTAGAGTTCTTAAACTTTGTGTCTCTATTTCTTTTTTTTTTTAAAGCTTCCCTAGTTCAAATCTGAACCACGGACTACATCCCTGCCCTTGGAGCTCCTTGGCTCTAACTAACCCAGGCTCCCTTATAGAATTGTCTGATGGTGCACGTAAGCTTTTCAGGCAGTGACCGGCAAGAGACGCTAGTCTAATCCTCTGGGACCCAAAGGCCACTGAGGGGTGGTTCGGAGCATGGCTGGTGATGACCGCCTGCTTCCTTGTGCTTTCAAAACCAATGTGTCCATTTTCCTTATGTTTCAAAACATTTTACATTTTATTTATTGAACATCACCCAGTCACATGATTCAGAATTCACAAGGACAAGGCATCTTTCCCTGTCCCCTCTTCCCTAGAGGGAAGCAATGTAGCTTCAGAGATTTTTTTTTTTTTTAAGGCTCGGACAAGCAAGTGCACATATGTGTTCTTTTTTCCTTTCTCATACACAGATGGAATACCAGACACACAGTTCTGCCATTTATTTATTTGTTTTCTACCTAACTGTATATCTTGCAAGTTTCCATGCTTGACAACAAAGGAGCATCCGTATACATTCTTAGGGCAGCAGAGACGCGAGCCGTGCTTTCTCATGTATGGTGGCCCAGAGATATTTACCAGGACCCTGCCTAGAGAGCCGAGCCTGGTGGTGGGAAAGGGCAGAGAGACCAGGGATTGAATCCCAGCTCTGCCACTGGCCTTTGAGGGAGCCGCTTAACCAGAATCTCTCTGTGCACCAAAGAAGGACAATCCCAGCACCTGCCTCGTGAGCTGTGGCCAATATTAAATAAGGTAATGAATGTGTGTTGGGGTCTTAGCTCTTATATACATAATGTGCTCAAGAAGTGGAGGCTGCTATGAGAGTTTTCTTCATTATAAAGTAGGTATTGCCACCTAATCTCTATTGCTCAAGGAAGGGGTGAGGATTTCTGGAGTTTGTGACCCAGGGCCCTATTGAAACTGGAATTTTCTGGAGATCGTACAGACGGCTCATGAATGGTGGCCTTGGCACATTGGGGCAGGAAGGGCCCTGGGAAGACGTCCCCTTCAACACATCACGTGAGAATAGAGAGAGAGGTGCAGGGTCAGCGCGTGAGTGCGGAAGTGTTCTGAGTGCGTCGTGGAGACGGATGCCTGAAGGTTTTCCTTTGCAGCCTTTTGTCAGTGCTTAGTCACTGGACACATTTAGGCTTAAACTGCTCTGGATTGTGTTAAACCTCTTCCCTCCGTGCTGTGTCTTCGGCAGGGGCAACTTTTGCTTTCCTTGGGGGGTTTGTCATTGACAGGAGGTGATACCAAGAAACAACCTTTTCTTCTAGCCTTCCTTTTTACATTTTTTTTCTTGTCTGCCTTTTCTTCTGTTTTGTGAATTTCTAGTTATCAAAGTAATAGAGCATCCACTTAGAGACTAGAAATAGAATCTTCACGATTCAGTTCTCGATGGCAATTTCCATTACCTCTCATGCGGTCGGCCCCTTCTGGGCCACCGTCTATGTATTTTAATGTATTTGAGATCATAGCATAAAGTCAGTTTTCTATTCTAAATTATTTGGCTTATTATTGGATTATCAACTTTCCCTATGTTGTTAAAAGTGGCTGCAAAGTAGCTCATTGAGTGGAAATACCATATTTCCTTGACCATCCCTCCATGGACCTTTGGGTGTTCTTGTTTTTGTTACTGTCTCAGGCATCCGCTGGAGAGAGCTTTGCACTGATCATAGGTTTTTCCCTGAGACTTGGGTTCCAGGGGTGGAATTCCTTGGTCAGTGATTATGATGATGGGTAAAGATCTTTATTTCCCCTGCCTCCATCACCTCCAACCAGCCTTATTTTAACGTGTGGCTTAGCAAATCCTGCCTCTATATCAGATAGGGTTCTGACCTGAGAGACATAAATTTCACATTTGTTTCCCCTAAAGCAGTGGTCCCCAACCTTTTTTGGGCCACGGACTGGTCTAATGTCAGAAAATATATTCACGGACCGGCCTTTAGGGTGGGACACATAAATGTATCACGTGACTGAGACAAGCATCAAGAGTGAGTCTTAGATGGATGTAACAGAGGGAATCTGGTCATTTAAAAAAAAATAAAACAGGCCTGACCTGTGGTGGCACAGTGGATAAAAGCGTCGACCTGGAAATGCTGAGGTCGCCGGTTCGAAACCCTGGGCTTGCCTGGTCAAGGCACATATAGGAGTTGATGCTTCCAGCTCCTCCCCCCTTTTCTCTCTCTGTCTCTCCCTCTCCTCTCTAAAAAAACAAAAACAAAAACAAAAAAACATTGTTCAGACTTAAATATAAATAAAACAGAAATAATGTTAGTTATTTATTCTTTCTCTGCGGGCCGGTACCAAATGGCCCATGGACTGGTACCGGTCCATGGCCCGGGGGTTGGGAACCACTGCCCTAAAGCATCTTCTAGGCCCCTGAATCCAAGACCATCATAACCTGGGAAAAATGGCCTTCCAAGGCACCCAGCACGGCCCTGCTGAGTCTGGGCACCACCTCGCTGTTGAAGGAGGAGGGTGGAGAACTCTGCCAAAGAGTGCAGCAGACCCGTGCTCCTGATCCCTGTCCCTTTGTCACTGTGTGATCTTTTGAAATAGCTTCCCTACTCTGAGCAGCAGTTATGTTTAAAACAGGGGCAACCCTTCAGCCATCTGAATGCTGGCTGGTTAATTCACTCAATGAATATTTAATTAAGCTGTGTCGGGCTGTGGCTCCTATTGGTCATTCTCCTCAGTTCCTTCCATACTCATTGGTTCTCCAGAGGAGTAAGCTGGGGTCAGACTGCTGGGTTAAAATCCCGTCTCTCTCACTAGTTATCTGTGGGACTTAGACAAGTCAGTGAAACTCTCTGAATCTTTGTTTTCTCATCTATAAGTTGGGGACAATAAAGGTAGCCTATAAGGTGATTTTGAGGATTATGTGTTGTAATGCATGTACTTAGTAAGCAACCAGCAAATGTTAGCTGTAATAGAGGATCGCAAAAAACTTCTGAGATCATCATTTTCAAGATAACCAAAAGCCTTAGCTAAGTTCAAGTTGTGTGTCTGTGGAGGTCGGGTAAAGGCTGATGTTGCCTGGATGCCTGCAGGGAGGTCCCCCAGGGCTAGTTCATGGGCTTAGCTGCCCTCCCAGGAGCAGGGAGGCCACCAGGGTCTGAGCATCTTCCTGTCCCTGACTTAGGATCAGACACGGGAAGCAGACCAGTTGAAGACTGGAGGGCTTCAGTGGGGACCAGATGGATTGAATGTTGGAACGAGGCAGTGTCTGAGCGTTAGAATAATGTCATAATCAAGGGTGACAATGTTAGGATCTTAGGGTGTTAAAAGACTCAATGTTAGGATGTGTGCATGTTATAATAATGGATAGAATGTTATCCTAGAAGAACTTTAGCTTTAAAAAGGCTGTTAAAGGACATCTCTGATCATTTGCTGAATTTGTGGATATGCAAAGCCAAGAAAATAATTATAATATAACTTTTCTGGGGGTTAGTGATAATGGTTTTAGGTGGGATTTTGAGGAGGAAATTCAGAGCTGAACTGGCACTACAGGTATTTTTATATGACAGAGTGCATTTGGGAACAGAATGCAAATTTTGAATATGTTTTTAAGATAAAAAAAGTTTTACCATTTAAGTGAACATTGGGGTGAGGTGGGCTGCAGAGACACCAGGTGATCTGACCTAGCCACCTGAGTGGCTTTGCAGAACCACAGGTGGAATCTGACCTCCAGACTCTGCATCCCAGAGACCCTCCCCCCACCCCTATCACCTTAGTTGCTTCCTGGGTCACGGTCTGAGCAGAGTGCCAGGGGCGTGCTTGGTAACCTTGCTTCCTATATGTACTATCGGTGAATTCTGCTTCAGAAGAAAGCTAATTGTGTGCATGTCTCACTCACCTTACTGGCTGTTGACATGCCTTTGGTGCTAAGGCCATATTTCATACACTTATATCTCTCTGTTGAGAAAATAAACAGTTGGAAAAAGACAGTATTCTGGTCTACCTAGAGCAGTTGAGTATAGCGATTGTTAAATTTCCAGCTCTGCCACTTCCCTGCTGTGTGATCTTGGGCAAATAACATAGCCTTTCTGTGACTCAAGTTTTTTTCCTTTGTTATATGAGATTAACAGTAATTTCATAATTTTGTCGTGATAATTCAATGAGATAAAGAACCTTACACAGAGCCTGTAACAGAGAGTAGGTGCTTAATTAGCACTATATTTGTATTAATTTATAATAAAAATCTCTCATTCCTGCTTCCCTTCAATCATACCACCCCTTCCTTGGTGCTCACACATTTATCTTTCAATACCCTGCTGTCTATTTCAGGCACAGAAACTTGACTCACTCCCAAATACCAACAAGATTCTAAGCGATAGACACTTGGGAGCTTGGGCTTTTCTGGATGAATTAAAAGGATTTAAAAATATATATTTCAGCCTTGGCTGGGTTTCCCAGTGGATAAAGTGTCATCCCAGAGCATTGAGGTCATAGGTGTGATTCCCAGTCAGGGTATATACGAGAAGCAATCAATGAATACACAACTAAAGAAATGGAACAACTAAGTGGAAAAAAGAGTTGATGCTTCTCTCTCTCTTTCTCTCCCTTCTCTCTCTTCCTTTCTCTTTCTGTCTCTCATATCAATGGAAAGATTAAATATCTCTCCTTAAGCAAGCTGGGATCCACAGCACGAGAGGGGAGTGAGCACACCTGCTGAAAGCCTGACACATGCTCTCGCAGTTCATTCTCACAGCCTTCATTTGGAGGAAGCATCATCACCTCCATTTTGCAGATGAGAAAACAGGCACAGAAACCAATCAATTAGGCCAACGTCAGACAGCGAGAAAAAGGTGGCAATTAGATTCTAAAACTCTGGATGCTTGATCCTAAAATCATTCTCTTCCCACCAGGACATCCCATCTTGCTTTCTGAGCAAGACCCAGTCTTCATTTGGCTCTGGAGTCCAGAGGCGGGTAGGAGGGTGAGGTATAGCATAGGATGCGGTCAGAGAAAGAGGGTGTGGCCCTAGTTCACAAGTTCCATTTGGCACTTTCCAAACAAACAGCTGGAAAACATGGCAGTGGGTCTTTGACTGATGAGTCCTGGGTTGTTTTGATGATTTCCTGCTTTGGTCTAGAATACTGTACTTTGTTACTTCTGTGTAAAATGCTGAGTGTGTCCTTTAATAAGTCAGGTCCTCCACACCCATCTGTGGCCAGATAGGATGAGTTGAAGCAAGTTGAAGTACTTGGAAAACGAAAGCAAACATACCAAGCCAAAGCAAGGTGCTCTCAACAGTGCATCTTATTATTAATGTTTCTTCCCAGACTTCCTGAGCACATGAGTGTGTTCATTAAATGTATTGGAATAACCTTGGTTCCTAACAGGTAATTTTCTTTTACATCTCAAAGAGATCCCAGAGAGGCAATGATGTGGGCCGGGCTTGACTAGCCCAGGATGGACAGAGGAAGAGCCAGAATTTCCCTCAAGGAGCCAACGGCAAGACGTGGCTCGCATGGGTTAAGTGAGACCACACGACAGCTAGGAGCCAAGTCCGGGGTGCTGAGAATGGTGAGGCCTGCCCCGCGATGATAGGTTAGGGCAGGAGGCTCAGAACCAAGACCAAGACCCAAAGGAGAGGTCAAAAGTCTGCTCTTGGGTGCAGGTCTAACAGCCCAAAAGGTCCACCCAAAGCGCAGACCAAAAGGACAGTAGTTCAAGAGGGCGGGCTCGCGGACCCTGGGAAAAGATGAATTAGAATAGGAATGACCTTCATCAAAGTCATCCAGCTTGACCAGTGAACAGAGAACTAGTCCAGGGGACTAAGATCCCACTGGCCACCTCCCCTGTCCACTCCCGCTGAACCCCAAAGTTTTTTATCCAGCCCACAGAGCTGGAGCAAGCCACAGGCGGCGACTGCTCCTCCTTTGGTCTCCAGCCATAAGGAGACAACAGAATGGAAAAATAATTAAAAAATAAAAGTGAAAAAAAAAAAAAAATAAAATAAAATAAAAGTGGAGGTTGAGGGGAGGGGTACACTGGTGGTAGTGGGGTGGGGGGAGAACTGGGGGCCAAAGAAACGATTTCCAGGGAAGAGAGGGATGGAGGGTTGGAGAGGCTGGTGTTGAGATAACCAACAGATGCCATTCTTCAGATAAGCGTAGCAATTTAGATAAATCTCAGGCTTTGGAGCTGGTCGCCTGCGTCCCCTCTCCTCCATCTGCCTTTTTTCAATTTTATCTCTGAGCCAAGGGAGGGAGCAGGGGAGGGCAGGGAACTCTGAGGGGTGAGGAGAGGGGAGGAGGGGAGGGCAGTGAGGGGGGCCGACTTCATCTTCGGGGACTTTGGTTTTTCTTTTTAATGTGTTTTTCCCAGAAGGTGGGAAATGCCAACACACACTCGGAGACCTAGAAGGCGGCCTATGTTTTTTAAAAAGCGGCAGACAAAAATCAAAATATTTGAAAATGTATTTCATGGTAATTATGTCATATTTCATGGGCTGGTGCCACTACTGAAAGAGAGGCTGAATGCCTTAATTTGTATAGAAATTGTAATCATTTGTTCATTTCAAGGTGAAAATTGCATTTTTTAATTTAAATTGTATCCTGCATGATAGTCTATTATCTAGTAAAATTGTCTCCATGTCTGAATGCCTTATATGCAGCTGCAATGCTTGTTACAAATCCACTTATATTCATAAAAGCAGGTGGACATCTCAGGAAATGGAAGCCGTCGTGTGTGCGTGCGTGTGGACGCGTGTGGACGCGTGTGGATGCAGTAGCTCCCTGGCCCGTCTCTCCCTCCTGCCTTCTCGTCCCCCCACCTGCCTCCCCACCTCTGACTCGCGTGTCAGCACTTCCTGATCGGCTTAACAAATGATAATTAGTTGGAACAAATGAGGAAGCTGTACCATGTGGAAGCCCGAACCCTGGACTGAGTCCGGGGGCCGGGCTGGGCTCTGTCTCCACCTTGTTGGGGAGCCCCCGGGGCAGGCTGCAGTCTTGATCCCCACTTTGGGCCTCAGTTTACCCCACTCCCTTCAAGGGAACGTTTCGTGCTCCCACGGCAGCAGGGCCGGGCCCCAGAGCCCAACCACTTGACACTGAATCCTGTATCTGGCCACCAGCGAGCTAGCTGTGTGATCTCACACAAGTTTCTTAACCTCTCTGGGGCTCGGTTGCCTTCTCTTTAGGATGAGTTGACAACAAAATCTACCTTGTCTGGCTGTTGTCAGCACACCAGTGAGCCAAATCCACCTGCCCTCTGTCACGACAGCTTGCTAGCTAACAGTGGTTTCTACATTTTTAAATTTTATTTTTTACATTTAAAAAAATTTTTTTATTTTTCTGGTTGAAAAAAAATAAATGGAAAGAAGAACAATATATAGTGACATGAAATATATCAGTAGTGTCCATGACAAAAGTGTTACTGGAACACAGACATGCTTGTGTGCTTGCATGCGGCTGCCGTGGCCTCCATCAGAGCCGAGGACTGTGACAGAGACCGTATGGCCCTCAAAGCCGAGGATATTTATTATCTGGCCTTCTATGGGAAAAGCTTGTCAACCCCTGAAATAGCGTAAGTAACGTGCTTAGCCTAGTGTCTGGCCTGTCATGAGCATTAGTGCTTGTTGGCAGGGTGAGAAATCTAAGGATGTTTGGGTGTCAGGAAAAAAACAACAACCAGCCAGTAGTTATTGAACAGTTATCATCTGCCTGTTTCCACCTGGTACAAAGATACAAAATTTCTCTTTAGGGTAAAACACTGGAATTGGGGACCTTGTTTCCCCAGAGGAACTTTTCTATCCGGAGTTTTCTTGAAAGTTCTATAAGATTGTTTGAACCCTGTGATGTCAGGTGGGGCCCTCGACCAGAATCAGATGCTCTTGTCCACCTATGAACTCCATCAAACGGGTCCCTTCTGGCCAAAGTTGATTGTGCGTGCCCCATGCCACAGGTAGCACGTTCTTGGCACAGAGTGGCTGTTCAGATGCTTAATTTCTTCTCTTTTCACTGGGATAGATTTTCTGGTCATTGCTGGACCTATTTAGAAGCACCTACTACCCATCTTTTAGCCCAGGGCATTCATTCATTCATTCATCCAACAATTTCTAAACACCTTTTAATTCCAGGCTCCCTTTGACGAAGGAGAAAGGAAACCTGAATGGGAACCCAGGCTGAGTGTCCCCTGGTGAGTGACAGCATCCCTGATCCTCATTTCCCCACCCAGAAAATGGAGCTAACCGGTCTCCTCTCCCTTATAGTACTATAGAGGAGGATTCATAGATGGAATGTGTCAATATACCTCATCAGCTGTAGTGAGAGAGTCACACCATTGTTGTTCAAGGATTTACCTTTACCAGGAGTTAGGTTGAGAATGACTTGGTAGAGGCCACATGGCTAAAAGTAACCCGGATGTGTTTAGCATCGATACTTGGTGTTATGGACTGAATGTTTGTGTCCACCTCCCTGAAATTCTTATGTTGAAGACCTAACCCCAACGTGATGGTATTTGGAGGTAGGGCCTTTGGGAGGTAATATTGTTAGATAAGTTCATGATAAAACAAAAGAATGAATGAATGAATATATAGGAAGGACCTAGACTGAGAATTCAGAGACATGGCCTCTAGCACTGATTATTCTAGAACTTTGGACAGTCTCCTTTGTCTTCTCTGGGCCTCTGTTCTCAATATTTTAGAGGATTAATTCTTCTATAAAGCCAGTATGGTTATACCCATTTTATAGATCAAGAAATAGAACCTTGCAGGAGTTGAGTCCCATGCCAAAGCCACCTTGTGCTAACTGAGAGGGCTAAGATTTTTTTTTTTTGAGAGAGAAAGAGAGAGACAGACAGACAGGGACAAACAGACAGGAAGGGAGAGAGATGAGAAGCATCAACTCATGGTTGTAGCACTTTAGTTGTTCATTGATTGCTTTCTCCTATGTGCCTTGACCAGGAGGCTCCAACCGAGCCAGTGACCCCTTGCTTAAGCCAGCAACCTTGGGCTTCAAGGCAGTGACCTTTGGGCTCAAGCCAGCGACCACGGGGTCATGTCTATGATCTTGCGCTCAAGCTGGTGACCCCGCGCTCGAGCTGGTGAGCCGGTGGAGAGGGCTGGGATCTGAACACTGATCAATCTGGTTCCAAAGCCCATACACTTCACTATGCTTCTGCCCTGAATATGCCTCCCATCCCCGACCCCTGCCCTGTCTCCGCATTGGGACCAGCGGCACACCCAGCTGCTGCTGGAACTGCCCACCCGGGGCCCCTCATTCTGCAGAACCTTCCTTCCCCCCCAGGACCTGGCCACTTCCAGACAGGCCACACTGGCTTGGAGGGCACCCCGTAAGTCACAGTGCACCCGATTGAAAATAGGCAGGCAGCCTCGTCAGCTGTCTCTGGAAAGAACCAGATTAACTACTACTCTGATAAAGATGAGAGATTCTGTTGACTCAGTGATTCCACACACAGTGTAGAATGATCAAGGCCCCGGCCTCCCGGTCTCTGAGTAACGGAGCAACCCCGCCTGATTCACCTTTAACCCAGAGTTCCCCCATCTTGACACTACTGACATTTTGGGCCAGATGCTTCTCAGTCATGGGGCCACGTGTGCATTGTAGGAGGCTTAGCAGCTTTCCTGGCCTCTCCTCATTAGACGCCAGTAGCAACCCACCGGCCTGGTTTTGACGACAATAAAAGGTCTCCAGATGCTGCCAACTGCCTCCTGGGGCGGGGGCAAACATCACCCCCAGCTGAGAACCATGGCTCTGATCTTAAGCCCGGCCTGACCCTGATCTGTTTTATCTTACAGGAAAACGACTGTTATCCTGGATGGTACTTTCCCTCGCTGCAGGCGAGGGTTCTAAGGGTTAGTAGCTCACGTTGAACACCTACTAAGTGCCTGGCGTTAGCCTGCTAATGTAGACTAACAACAGTGTTTTTCAACCTCTGGTCTGCAGACCGGTCCACCAGAAATTTCACACTGGTCTGCAAGAGGGGTAACCACCCTGATGTTGTATGAAGATTATAGGCCCAACGATCTTAGGCAATTTTGCTTATGCTCAAGGGAATTTCTGCCTTAGTGGCCCCCGAAATAGTTCTGTTTTCATCAGTCCCCCAAAGTATAAGGAGGTTGGAAAACCACTGGACTCAACTCACTGTTCATCTGCACAGCAGGCCCTGGGGGTAGGTATTATATTATTCCATTTTATAGATGAAATGGGTGAGGCACAGAGAAATACGACGAGACATGGGCTGGAGCGCTCTGCCACTGCCAGACTTTCCGCTGGGCATGTGCCCACGTTCATGTTCTCATTTGATCCCAGCAACTTTGCACACAGTGATGCTGTGATGCTTGGATTCCAGAGAAGGCAACGGGGGCTCGTGCGGCTTCCGTGAGGTCCCCCAGGGTCCCATAGCCGCACCAATTGGCAGAACCAGGGTTTGAGCCCAAACCTTATGGGAACACCCACCCTCTTCCCATCACTCCTGGCTGCCTTTTAGAGACTTGTAAGTAAATATACGGACAGCTTGACAGGTGCTTAGAGATTGTTCACTTATTCCACAAACAGTTAATGATGCCCACTCCCTGCCAGGCCCTGTGGTTAAGAATGTGGACTCTTCCTTATCTTTTAGAGACATGTGCTGAAATATCTCAGGATGAAATGATCCGGGATCATTTGCTCCAAAAGTAGCCCCGGATGTGGACGGGAGGTGGATGAAGGTACGGATGAAACAGGTATGGCGGCGAGCTGATAACTATCCAAGCCAGGTGATGGCCAGGGCTCTCTTCTGTGAAATTTCCCGTCACCCAATGTGGCTCGTCCACCTCTGCCGGAACCTCCGATAATTTTCTTCTCCTCTCCGGACCTCAGCATCCTCATCTGTAAAGTGAGGGGATCATATGTGGCCTGCAGGTCTTTGTGAGGATCTGATGAGATAATGCAGAGAACACGTGAGCTATTCCCACGCAGGGCAAAGACCCAGCTGAGAGCAGAGCTTTTTGGGAGTCATAGCATCTCCACTTCCCTTACCGCCAGGACGTGTCTGCAAGGGGACAGGAGACCCAACACTGTCACAGGGCTCATTCTAATGGATCCTCGGTCCACCTGCCGCCCAGCTCACCAGGAAGCTGTGGGCCCTGTGATGGCCCCAGAGCGGGCTCTCACCCCAAGTTATCCACAGAGCAAGGTGAAGGCCCAGCTCCTAGGCGGAGCCCATGGGTTTGAGGTGGTAAGCCCCGGGTGAAAGGCAGGCTCTGGGGTCGTCTGGGCTTGGGCCTGCCACTGCTAACGGGGAGACACTCCCTAGAGGGGAGACCTGGAGCAAGACTCCAGCTTCTCTTCATAAAATGGGCCGTCTGAGAACAAACAGGGAAGGGATATGCAGACTGCTCAGCACACATATGAAATGTACATATCACTAAGAGAAAAGTATTCTTAACAGCTTCTTTCAGTGACACTACCAAGCATCAGGACTGCCCGCAGAGCCAGGGGCCCAAGAAGGCACAGAAGCCTAGGGTTGGTGGACAGAGTTTATGGAGAACTTCAAGGGCCGGTGGTCACGTGGAGCCCATTCACCTGCAGGTGAGACAGATCCCCACCCTGCCCTTCTGGCCACAGGGCCAAGAGAAAATGTTCCTGTGAGCTGGAGAGTGTGAGAGAAACTTCCATCTTCTAATTGTTATTATTTTTTAACCTCTGTCCTGCCTGAGGCCAACCTCCTGGGTGAAGCTGCAATGGTGTTATAACTGTGGTCACAAGCAGGTGCCCAAGAGCCAGAGAGAACACTTGTCCCTCTGGATGGAGGAGCCAGGCAAAGGGGCTTGCCTGTGTGTTGGAAAAAATATGCGAGAAGAGCCCTGGCCAGTTGGCTCAGTGGTAGTGCATTGGCCTGGAGTGTGGATGTCCTGGGTTTGATACCTGGTCAGGGCACACAGGAAAAGCGCCCATCTGCTTCTCTACCCTCCCCTCCCCCTTCTCTCTCTCTCTCTCTCTTTCTCTCTCTTTTCCCCTCCCACAACCATGGCTCAATTGATTTGAGTGCATTGGCCCCGGGTGCTGAGGATGGCTCCGTCGAGTCTCTGCCTCAGGTGCTAAAAATAGCTCGATTGTGAGCATGACCCCAGATGGGCAGAGCATTGGCCCCAGACGGGGGCTGCTGGGTGTATCTTGGTTGGGATGCATGTGGGAGTCTGTCTATCTCCCCTCCTCTCACTTGGAAAAGAAAGGAAAAAATATTAAAAGGAATGTGGGATAAGTCCCAGAGTTGTTTTTTTTTTTTTTTAATTTTATCTCTTATGACTTCCCTGAAGGCAGGTCCAGTCACGTGGAACTGTGACAGTGTGGGAAGCTAAAACACTGAGAGGACCCTGCCTTTCTGGTCAGAAGGACAAGGAAAGGGGGCCCTGGAAGCGAGAGGATATGGGGGAAATCCCTAAGTGGGGGGAGACGGAGAAGGGGGACCCTGATTCTGCATGTGAGCTGACAGAGTAGCTGACTTACCTTCAAGTGCATGCACAGAATGCACATTAAAACACAAAACAGAACCAAGAAGGTGGTTGTTAGCTGCACCTCTTGTAATCAATCATCTCATAAGATTTGTAAACTAAACCATCATGCTGTGTGCCTTAAATGTACACGGTGATGCGTGTCAATTTTTTTCTTAATAAAACGGGGAGAAAAGCCCAGGGAAGGCTTTGGGGACTGGAGGATGCTATAAATCCCTATGCAAGTCCCACACTAGCGCAAGTGGGACAGACCCGAGCAGCATCGCAAAGGCTTTGAAAACGGAAGTTGGACAGTCATTCATAGAAGGCAAGACAGATCTTCAGCTCTGAACTTAAATGAAGTAATTCCCTGCTAAATTAGAACAACAAAACAAACAACAAACAAAACCCATTTTCTAGAGGATTTTAACAGAATCTCAAATCACAGCATAATATTAAAGAAGTCCAAAATGACTTGATGATATCAAGAACCAAAACCCTTTAAACCCATTCTCAAGGGAAAAGACAGGCAACAATGCTAACCCTCAGGTGACCTGGATACCGGAATTCTTAAAGACTTTCATGTGGCTATGAAAACCACCGCCCACGAGGTAGAGGGAAAGGTGGACGTTCTTGAGGTGAATGAAAAGATAAACATTCTTAGCAGAGAAATGAAAACTACTTTAATGTTTAATAGCAGAATAGACACAACAGAAAATAGTTTGAAGTTGAGGACAGATCAATAGAAATGATCTAATCCAAAAAGCCGGGGGAAAAAGGATTAAACAAAAACAAACAAACAAACAAACAGAACAACACCAGAGCCTCAGAGACTTGTAGGGCATTAAGAAAAGATCTATCATTTCTATCATTAAAATCTCCAGATAAGAGAAATAAGAGATAGCTATAGAAGAAATAGTAAATAAAAAATAATAGCTGTAAATTTTTCAAACTTAAATAAAAACAACATAAATTTACAGATAAAGAGGTCAGTGAGTTGTGGAATTGAGCACCTGAAACCTGTATAATTTTGTTAACCAGTGTCATCCCAATAAATTCAATAAAAAGCAAAAAAAAAAAAAAAGTCTACACACACACACACACACACACACACACACTCTCTCTCTCTCTCTCTCTCTCTCTCTCTAAAACGAAAAAGAGGTCAGTGAGCCCCAAAGAGGATAAGCCCAAAGAAAACCATGCCCAAACACAACCTAGCCAAAAAATAAAGATCTTTAAAAGAATCAGAGAAAAGCTATGTCAGAAAAGAGAGTAACAGTTCAAGTAACTGGGGAGATTTCATTGAGTCCTGAAGACACTGAAACAACATCTTTTCTGAAAGAAAATTACTGTCAACACAGATTTCTACATCTAGCAAAAATAGCCTTCAGAAGTGAAGACAAAGTAAAGATATTCTTGGGTGAAGGAGAACTGAGAGAATTTTTAACCATCAGACGTCCTCTAAGAGAAAGACTTCCAGAAGTTCTAACAGGAAAAAACTGATACCAGAGGGAAATTTTTAACTTCAGGAATAAAGAAAGGGTAATAGAAAGGGCAGCTATCTGGGTAAATATAATAAACTATTTTTCTACTCTTAACTTCTTTAAAATATATGGTTGTTTAAAGAAAAAAGCATGACATTGGAATACATATGACAATGATGCATCAAAGGTTGTAAGGCTTCTATATTTTATTTTGGAGTGGCAAAATATTAAGTCTAAGTAGATGGAGGAAAGTTAGGTATGTTATCATCTCTAGACCAATCACTAAAAATAATATAACGAGACAAAGTAAAAAAGCCAACAGATAAGCTAAAATGAAACACTAAGATATATTTTCTGTAATGATTCAAAAGAAGGCAGGAAGAAAGGAACAGAGAAACAAAAAAAGGTTACGAACAAAAAAAAAAGTAATAAAATGATAGACTTAAATCCAACTACACCGATCATTATATGAAATGTAAAAGGTCTATATATAAACCTTAAAAGACAGGGACTATCAGATTCTGACAATGCTGTCTACAAGAAACCTGTTTAAGTATCTACATAATTATACTCTACAAATTCTCCAGGGTGTTTATGGCCCAGCTCTTTGCTATTCAATATTTGTCAAAGCTTAGCTGGAAAAAAGTCATGTTAAGTGTTTTTTTTCTGTTTGTTTGTTTTGATGGGCTCACCCTCCCTCTCCAGATATTCTAAAATTATACTTGGATCAAGTGAAGTCATCAGTGAACCCAGTGTCCTGTTCTCCTCCTTACCTGCCACCTGGTCACTATACTGAATTAACGACCCATAGGAAGAACTTTATGAGAAATAATCCCTCACAACACATTTTTGTATATTTCAAAAGTTTATTCTTAAGTTGCTATTTATTACATCACACTGTCCTATTTAGGAAGATATCTGGGAGAACCTTCTCTTAGCAAGTGTCTTCTATCTTGTTGGCATCAGTACTTGTGTAAGTCATTAGATTTCCTCTATCTATCTATCTATCTATCTATCTATCTATCTATCTATCTATCTATCTATCTATCATCTATCTGTTTGTTTATATTAAGGGAAAGGCAGGGAGGCAGAGAGACAGACTCTGGCATGCACGCTCACTGGAATACACCAGGCAATGTTCTGCCCATCTGGGGCTGCTCCTCCGTTACTCAGCAACCAAGCTATTTTAGCACCTGAGGTGAGGCCCTGGAGCCATCCTTAGCACCTGGGGCCAATTTACTCGAACCATTTGAGCCATGGCTGCAGGAGAGGAAGAGAGAGAGAGAGAGAGGGAGATGGAGAGAGAGAAAAGGGGGAGGTGGAGAAGCAGATGGTTGCTTCTCCTGTGTGCCCTGACCGGGAATTGAACCTGGAACTTCTACATGCTGGGCTGATGCTCTACCGCTGAGCCAACTACTGGCCAGCGCCTGGTTTCCCATTTTCCATAGGCTGTTAGGAAGCTCCAGGTACCTCTCCATAATGTTAATAAGCATTCTTACAGTAAAAGGGCCTATGGTCACATAAGATTGTGAAACCCAGAGCTAAAGAAAGTTAAAACGATTTCTTTATTCTGAGATCTCTTTTAATCTTCACAACTGTCTTGGAGGTTGGTACCATCATTAAGCCAGTTTTATAGGTGATGAGAAAACTGCATCCTCAGAGAAGTTTAGCCTGCTTGCCCAAGGTTTGCCAGTGGTGGCACTAGTTTTGGAACGTAGGCTGTCTGAGTTCAGCATCTGCTCTCTTAAAATGTAGGCAAATCACATACATAAAAAACCTGGCAACCTGACCAGGCGGTGGCTCAGTGGATAGAGCGTTGGACTGGGATGCAGAGGACCCAGGTTCAAAACCTCAAGGTCACCAGCTTGAGCGCGGGCTCATCGGGTTTGGGCAAAAACTCACCAGCCCAAGGTCGCTGGCTCAAACAAGGGGTAGCCCCTGGTCAAGGCACATGTGAGAAACCAATCAATGAACAACTAAGAAACTGCAACGAAGAATTGATGTTTCTCATCTCTCTCCCTTCCTGTCTGTCTGTCCCTATCTTTCCTTCTCTCTGACTCTCTCTGTCTCTCTAAATTAAAAACAAAAAAACAAAAACAACCCTCCCCCCCCCCCCCCCGAAAAGCCTGGCACAGAGCAAATGCTCAGCCTCAAGCCTGGCTTCCCAAAACAAGGAGTCAGGAGGATTTGGTTCAGCCCATGGTCTCAGGGAATCCAGCAACCCCTACCCCAGCTCTTAACTAAGCCCTTCTGCCTCAGAATGCTCCTACTTGTGTCAGTTTTATCCAACGTTGCTCCTGATAACCCACAAACCTCACACTGGTACCTGACCCACAACCTGACTGTCCTCTCTTGGAGGCCTGTTCTCCATGGACAAATTTAACAGGCCTGGGAAGGGAGCCATATAGACTTCAATGCACCATGGGGGTCATTGTTTACTGGTTAACAGTGGACCATGGAAGTGGAAGAGACAGAACCAGGCAGAGGATTTTTTTTCTCTAAATATCCTAAATGGGTCCCAGTTCTTAACTCCATTGTAATAGACATACATACCCATTCCATGCCTCAAGATGGGTGTAACAGACTTCCCCAACTTTTTTGAATTTGGGGTTGACCATTAGACTTGCCTTGGGCAATGAGATGTTAATGAATCCGACAAGAGAAGAAGCTGGAAAGAGAGCTTGGAATGGGACTCCCATGAGGCCTTTAGAACTCTGGTGATCTTTAATCATGGCCCAGTAGCTTCCCTCTTCACGCCTCCAACCGCAGAACAAATATTGTCAGATCTACAGCTGACAACTGAGCTGCCTTCCTGTATTAGTTTTCTGTGGCTGCACAACAAATTAACACTAGCTTGGCAGCTTAAAGCGCCCCATTTCTTATTTCTGTAGATCAGAAGTTTGGACATAGCACAGCAGGGTCCTTTGCTCAGGGTTTCACCAGACTGAAGCCAAGGTCTTGTCAGTGACTGAGATCTCATCCGAAAGCTTGACTGGGGAAGAACCTGTTTTCAAGCTCATGCAGGGAATGGGCAGAATTCCGGTTTTCGTGTAGGACTGAGGTCCCTGCTTTCTTGCTGGCTGTTGGAGAAGGGTCACTCAGCTTCCTAGAGGGTGTCCTTACAACCTAGCAATGGCCCTCTTACAACATAGCAAGCAACTATGATGGAGTGTCATGTAACACAATGTGATCATGAATGTGACTATCTCATCACCTTTGCCAGATAATGTAAACGTGTCCAGGTAGTGACCATCCCGTCATAGTCACAGATCCTGCCCATTCTCAAGGGCAGTGAACATCATAGATTTCTGCCTACCACACCACCCAAATACAGATTATCCAAACCGTGGTCGACCTACAAGCTTGTAAAGGGGAGAATTAATGCTTATGATAAGCCACTGAGTTTGTGGTGGTTATTATTATGCAGCATTACTCTGGTGGTGGCTCTCTGATACACTTCTTTTCAAGAAGCATTGCCTTCCTAGTTCACAGACTCTCCTGTCTCCCTGTTGGGGAGGCAGCTTGCTATGAAGGACAGGGCACTGAGGCAAATCAGGTCTGGGTTTGATTTGACTCTGCCTAGTTGGGGGGCCTTGAGCCGGATACTTCACTCCTCTGGGTCCGTGTCCCCATCTGTGTAGTGGGAACTGCAATGCCTACATCACCTGGATGTGGAAGGATTGACGAAAAAACCAGATGAGGACCCCCTGGCGTATAGTAGGCACCATCAATATTCACATCTTTTCTCTGGGAAGTTTCTATTTCCAGCTGACATGCCAATGTCTCCAGAGCATGAGTGTGGTATGAATTCTGGGAGCAGCCACTGCTGATGTCTCCTCACCAGATAAGAGGGTGACCTGCAGGGTTCTCTGACCCTGGGGGGACTCCCTGTTTGAACCAGACTGTGGAAGGCAGCCCTGCCTGGTTTCCATAGGGTAGAGACCGTGGGCATCCACCCACAGATAAGACCCCTGCTCCATCTTTCCAGCACTGTGATTTTAAAATGTGACAATGGCCAACCTATTTTGGAGAGTGTAGTCGCTACCACTAAGCAGCTGCGTAAGCTTGGGCTGGTGACTTTAACTTTCTGAACCTTGATTCCTTCCCTGTACATTGAGGGTGAGACTCTCGCCTCACAAGGCCATTACGCTGATGATCTGACCAAAAGCATGTGCCTGGGCCCGTTACAGGGGCTCCATAGCTGGGGGTCTTGTTCCCCAGAGTAGGACCCATCTACATCTGTTCTTTTTGCACCACTCCCTGCCCCGCCCTACCGCCTGGGCCTTCATAAAGAGGAGTGCAAAGCAGGTGCTATGGAAATATTTGCTGCCAAGTTCATGTCTTGAGTCTCATTTGATCCTCATAAAAACCTCTGCAGAGGTGGGCATGGCGGTCCTAAAGGCTGTTCCCAGTAGCCCCACCTCCCAGGTACAGGATGGATTACACTTCTCTTTTCAAGTTCAGTGTGACCACATGGCTGGTTTCGGCCAATGGCGGGTAAGCAGAGGCATCCCACATCATTTTGGATAGAAGCTTCAGGAACCAGTGCCCGATTTACCACCTCTCTCTTTCCTTCTTTTTTTTAAAAATTTTTTTGTATTTTTCTGAAGTGAGAAGTGGGGAGGCAGAGAGATAGACTCTCACATGTGCCCGACTGGGATCCACCCGACATGCCCACCAGGGGGCTATGCTCTGTCCGTCTGGGTCGTTGCTCTGTTGCAACTGGAGCCATTCTAGTGCTTGATTGAGGTGGAGGCCATGGAGCCATCCTCAGCACTGGGGCCAACTCTGCTCCAGTGGAGCCTTGGCTGCAGGAGGGGAAGAGAGAGAGAGAGGAAGGAGAGGGGGAGGGGTGGAGAAGCAGATGGGCGCTTCTCCTGTGTGCCCTGGCTGGGAATCGAACCCGGGACTTCCACACACTGGGCCGATGCTCTACCCCTGAGCCAACCGGCCAGGGCTCTTTCCTTCTGCTACCAGTGATCAGCAATGTGTGAGACGATGCCTGCTCTCTATCAGGCTGACTATAATGAGTAGTGGACACAAATATGAACCAGAAAAAATAACAAACCCTTGGTGTTTTAGTCCACTGAGCTTTGGGGGAGTTGCACCCGAGCCTGGTATAGCGGGACAGACTTTATTTCCGTTTGAAGGATGAGGGCAAGGGGCTTCCTTAACATCACACAGAGGGTACCTGGGATGATGGGATCGTGGACTTTGGCTGAGGGCGCATGTTTGATGCTTTCCAAGGAGAGAGCAGAGGTGACTAGAGCTCCGAGCATGCTCTCTAATGCCTCCAGGAAATGAGTGCCTGCTTCGGTTACACCATCAACAGCAAGGAAATGATTCTCTGTTCCGAGTAAGTCAACGGCAGCCTGGGCAGTGGAGGGCATGGTTCTGGAAGCTGTATTCTCAAGAAGACCAGGTACTTGAGGTCGCTGGTTCGAAACCCTGGGCTTGCCTGGTCAAGGCACATATGGGAGTTGATGCTTCCAGCTCCTCCCCACCTTCTCTCTCTATCTCTCTCTCCTCTCTCTCTCCCTCTCTGTCTCTCTCTCCCCCTTTCTTTCTCCTCTCTAAAATGAATAAATAAAATTAAAAAAAAAAAGAAATCTTAAAAAAAAAAAGACCAGGTACTCTAGACTCAACTTTGCAATAGATGGGATTGTACTCCAAGGCCCTGGTCTCTCTGTCTCATGTGTCCCTCCTCACCTCTGTGGCTCCATTTATCTCCTCTCTCTGGAGCCTCTTCTCTTTGCTAGTAAATCTGGTTCAGGGAGAGGCTGTGAGACTCACCAACCATGAAGCATGCATGAGCAACGAGACCAGGAACAGCCTGCTATGTTACCCAGAATTTAAAGACAGTAGCTGATGGACACACGTGTCTATCTAATATCCATTCTTCTTCATTCCTTTAGATGTAGACATCTGATTTTATTCTGGGCAGTACTGGGCACAGGCAGAAGGCTGTATTCCTCAGCTTTCCGTGGGATACAGACTGAGGTTTCTGAATGGGATTCCTAGGAAAACTCCCTAAGAAGGGATCAGAGAGCTCCCCCAAGGGACCCAAAGGGCAGGCTGTGTCTGGAAGCTTTTTAGCATCATACACTCAGCACCCAACCCATTGAATCACCTTCCCAGTGCTGGTGTTGGACACCTCCAAGCCATTCAGGTATTCTCTGGGCTGCTTTGAGACCAGGACCAGCCTTTGGCTCAGGCTCAGTTTATTACCATGGTAACCTGGGAGATCCTTAGTGATCATCTACCCTGCTTTTTTAAAACATATGGAATGAGGTTCTGAGGTGGGGAGAAAATTCTCAGGATCCATAGCAAGTCATATGCAGAGCGAAGAGTAGAACTTGACCAGTTCTTGACTCGCCCCCGTTGTCTTCCTGACTTACTGAATGAGATTGCCTGGCTAGGGGTGGGGGTGGGTAGGGCAACAAACATGGGGGGAATGTGGTTGGGAATCCTGGTTCTGACTTGAGTTGCCTGGATTTCACAGAGGGCTGGAACAGCGCTGATCCCACTGCAGGGACTCTGTCTGGAGGAGGATGCTAGAGCAACCCTCCAGTTGGTCTCAGACTTAACCTCCCTTGGTCCTGCCTTGAAGAACTTGTCTGGGTTAGATGGATCAGGTCCATAGAAACACCCTACCAATCCTTCATGTACAATTTCTCCCCCACCACACCCCTCTTCCTGTCCCAATCATCCAGGTATATCAGAACCCTGGTTTCGAGCCAGGGGGAACACATGTGAAGTGGATGCTGCTGGTCCCTACCCAGACGCCCTTGGTGGGCCAGTGCACCTGTCTTCTGATATGAACGCTGCCACTAAGGGCTCATTGCCGCGCCTTTCTCTGGAGAACTGGCCTCAGCCTATAGTAGCCACTGGAACAGAGAGGCTTAGGTACCTAATAAGCCCTTTACCCACCCCCCACACCCCCAGGGACAGCCAACAGCCAATGAATGGCAGATACTGTGGAGTACAAGGCTAGTTCCTGATCTCGAGCTGACAATCACCCTGTGCTGCAATTCACGCCCAGAGCTCCCTGCAGTATGAGGATGCAGTTAAACCCTCCAGTTAAACCCCACTCTGCTTAGTTCCTTCCCCTGCCCTCTCTTGCTTCCTTCACCCCCTTATGCGTTTCTCTTGAAGGCTCTTCCTCAGTAATTCACCTGCCCAACAATCCTCATTCCAGGTTTCGCTTCTAAGCTGATGCAAGCTTCTGAGCTCTCTCTCTTGCCCCCCCTAATTTATGTCCTAAGAGACGGCCACAGAGGCTTCTTAGCTCAGCAGCAGAGAAATTGTGTCCTGGTGAAGAGAACTGAGCTTTCACCGGAAAGCTTAAGAAACGGCATCCACTGATCAACTACTGATTAGGTACTTGCTGTGTATCTAGCAGCTGCTTGGCAATGGGGCACCCGGTGGGGCGTGGGGGAAATGCGACTCCAAGCCTGACTCTCTAAATTAGGTCAAAGCCCTTCTCAACCACCCCAGTCCCTCTCAGGGCAGCCATGTAATGGCGATCGAGTGAGTACACAGAACCCTGGAAATGCTTTTAATTTCTTTTAATGTATAACAGTTACGCCTGAGTTACAGAGGAAGCGCTTACAAGCAGGTAGTTAAAGCAAAATGCCAGTTTCTCTTTCTAGTCTACTACTCCATATAGCTGAATAAATTATGGTGCGATTATATTTAAACACACACCCTCGCGCCCACACGCACGCCCCACTCACACTCCGTGCACACACACACACACACACACTCACTTCCACCACATGGAGGAAAATGGCTGTGAGTCAAACATGGAAGCAACCAAGTTGCAGTTACTAGGAAGAAGGAATGACCTAGAGTGCTATGTAGATATTTCCCAGGTAGGGGATTGGCCATGTTAAGAGTTGACAGAGAAAGTATTCAATACACGGATGTCTCTGAGCATTTCAAGATGGCGGCTGGAGAACCCCCATTTGGTCTTGGTTTGGTGCCGCTGCAGGAGGGGAGGAGAGAAGACCTGTTGACCTAAAAAAAAAAAGCCTCCAATAGTGAAGGGCTCATTGGGGAGCTTGACAGGAATATCAATCTGAAAGAGGCTCCAGAGGAATGTCCTTTTTGAGTCATCATGGTGTTTCACCAAGTTCCAGAGTCCAAAGCTCAGAATGGTTTGCCAGCTCCATGTACAACACCGGATTTTGGCGAAGTGGTCAAAGCTCAGGACCTGTCCTGTTCTCAAGCCACAGTCAGACTGGAAGTCTGACCTTCTCGTTTTCCTTCTGGGCAAACCTCCCTTCTCTCCCGTCTCTCTCTCTTCTTCCTGTTCTGGCAAAAGCATGGCAAAGGCAAATCAAGTAGAAAATAAGGGTATAAAAGCATAGCTTGGTTCTTACACTCTTTTCTTTTTCATAGCAAGAGCAAAAGGCCAGATGAAAAACAAAAAACAAAGCAATAAACATGAAAGAACCCAACAGAGCCTGGAATGTATCTCTGAAACACACGATATGCAGATATATCCCTACAGATGGTCCCTGGCACTAGCACGACACGCACTGTGGGGGTTTCTTTCCTTTTTTAGTATATATATTTATATATATAAAAGTCAACTTCCTATAAACGAACAGCACATCACCACGTTTCCAACTAATGTACAATGAGCTGAGAGGAGGGGGTCGCCTGTAGGTAGGACCAATAGCTACTCATGAGAAGTTGGAGGAAACATCTCTTATTTTGCTACAGACTCTATTTACAGGGGTGGATGGGGATTGTTCCTGGGCTGGCCTAAGCCACTGGATCCAGGCCTTCTTGATCCAGGCTGTGGTCAACTCTCAAGAGTTTGAGGCCTTGCACCTTTCACCCACACTATCTCTCTGGTGTAGTTGCGAGCTGCCAACCTACGACTGAATTTTATAGACCGAGTTGGCTAAACAAAGTAAAGCATGAGGTTTTGGGGGAAAACCTGTCTGGGTCAGGGTCTCTTTCTGAGGGGAGTGGAGCCCCTGGGAGAACATTTTCTACCAAGATGGTGGCTTGGGAGAACTCCAGAGAAGTTGAACATGCGATAAGTTATTTGGTGTATTCCCATTTCATCCTAGGGGGCAGAGATTTGGATTGGTCCCAGCATTGGAATGTTACCTCCTGTGGATGGGGCCGAGCAGTTTGGATCTCACCTGCCTGACATCCCTTTCCTGGGTAACACAGGGCATAGAGAGACTCAGATGACCCCTGAGCCAGGCCCTCAGGAGGAAGGATTGACCGTTCAAGGAATGTGGATGAGGGCTGTGGTTGATGGTAAGGAAGAGCTGCTTCCTGGCTGTGACAGCTACAGAAGCATGGACTGGGTCACCAAGGGACAACACAGTCTTCCTTTTTTTTTTTTCTAGAGCTTAAATGACCCAAAGTCTCCTACAGTGGATGCTCCAGTTGAAACCTGGGCTGAACTTGATGGGCCACACACGTCTGGGTGTCCGCTGCTACCAAAGAGTCTGTTTGTCCCCAACCATTAACAGGTTCCTCTAAACCAGAGATACGAGCCGCCCGGGCATGGTCCAGGGTGGGCTTGACAGTACTGAGTCTGAAGATGAGAAACAAGTGATGTCCATGCAGGAAAGTGTCCCGGCTGCCCACCAGGGAGGAGCTCAGCCCAGCCCCCAAAGCAGCAGCCCGTTCCTCTCGGAATGTCTTGTTGGCTGAGGGCAAGAGGCATGGGTTGAGCAAAGGGGTGGCCTCATTTTCCCAAATGGGGACAAGCAATTTGGTCCAGTCTTTGTGGATTCAGTGCAGTGTCTCCCATCTCAGTGCCTTGTACCCAGCAGCACTTGATAAAGGCGATCCACGTGTAGACTACAGTGATGGTGATGGTGAAGCTGACTATAATTTTGATAAGTAGGTGAAGGTGGTGAAAATTGCCAAGGGAAGTGTAGTCAGGGGCTTGAACCATTCCCTAAAGGTCTCAACTCTAGAGAGAAAGGGGCTTCAGGAAGCCACTGGAGTGGCCAAGGAAGGCGTCGTCCTCTTCTTCAGAATGGCCGGTGTCCCCCTCTGCCCAGGGATGGAGGTTTGAAGATTGGCAACATCTGTCTCTGCACAGCTGTGCTGGGTCAGGAGACAGAGGCCTCTTGGCCAAGAGTGAATCAACATTGAAAGATGCCACTCTGGTTGGGACAGGGACATGTTCCCTCTCCCACAAATGCCAAGGGGAATTGGGGGACTTATCAGTGGGGCAAGCAGTCCCTGCTGGTCCAAGAACCCTACTCCAAGCGAAGTCCTCTGCACCCCCAGCTGCTTAAAGGAACTCCCTGGCAGGTGGAAGCCCCCTTCCTAGAAGACTGAGCACACAGGGAGTGGACCTGGGTCTCTGTGGGGGAAATCAAAGCTACATAGAGCTGAAGCCTTTGGCAACAAAAGTTTGCCGCCCCTAAGCAGAGGGACCCCAGTTGCAAACTCCCTTCTGAGCCTGCCCTATGTCTCTTCACTCACGGGTCCTCAAGATTTGATCCCCTCCCCCTCTCATCTGATCCAGTGAATGGGAAAACTGAGGGTTTTGTGGGCTCCTCAGATCCCACATGGGTTGGGCACGGTCGGAACTTGGGCTTCAGTTTATAAGTCAGCTGCTTCTGGATGCCTTATTGGGTCCTTGTCTCTTGGGCTGGTCCACTGCTGACAAGCCTCACCTCCACACGGCCCCACCTCCTGGATAAGTCTCTGCCTGGTTTTCCCAGTCCCCCAGACTGGGCTAGATCACCCCTACACTGAATAAAGGTGTGTGGGGAGGGTCCTGAAGTCCTCAGGATGCCTGGGTGAGGCCCCTGCAAAAAGACCCCAGAGCTAGGTTCCCTCTCTGCTGGGGTTCCAGCATCCAAAGGAGGAACGGACTGTGGTTCTGGTCCAGGACCAGAGACCTTGGAGGGACCGACTCCCAGGACTTCCAGCTGAGAGTGGTCTGTGAGCTCTTCCTCCACCTCTGGTCAGGGTTCCCACTGGGCTTGGATCCAAAGGGCTCCAGGATCTCACCCCAGACATCCTCCTCCTTTGGGTACTCATGGTGCTCGAGTCGGGGCGGGCTTCGATCTCTGTGCCTTAGATGGCACAGAGGCTGCCTCAGGATTGGACTGGGAGAGGACTGTGGGCCGACCAGAAACCCTCCCAGGGAGAAGGTGAAGGGGCAGACCCCCAGCTGGGGGCTCACTCTGGACCCCCAGCTCAGGTGAACGATGGACCGGCTGCGTGCCTCCAGAGGGCTGGCTATGAGACAGGAATGAGCTCCTTTCTGGCCTCCGGGGCCCCAGGGCAGTGAGGGGACTGAGGCTGGGAGGTTCAGGGATCAGTAAGGGCTGCGCTGGGACTTGGGCTGGGGCAAGTCGCCCCAGGGGCCCTAGTAGGCCTGGCCAGTTTCCACCGGCAGGAGTCCCAGCACAGCCGAGTGTTCCCCAAGCTTCATGCGGCGCTGTGTGGACAGGCTCACGTTTTTGGCCAGGTAATCAACAGCAGCTGGAAAAAACAAAACAAAGAAACTTCTAGAAATTAAAGTTCTTTTTTCCTAGTCCATCTGTCCTATATCTATCCATTAAAACCATCCACCCACATAGACATCCATTCATTTATCCATATACCCATCATCCATTCATTTATCCATATATTAGTTTGTCCATCCATCCATCCATCCATCCATCCATCCATCCATCCATCCATCCATCCATCTCTTCCTAAAGCTCTTTCTCTCACCTCCTTTCCAATCTCTCAGCAAATATTTACTTAACACTTAATAATAATAAAACCCCAACTCTCTCTGGAGGTTCTGTAGGGAGTACGAGAGGATATCCACATTGTTGAATGAAGAACTGGCCCCTCTCTCTGTGCATAAAACCTCTATGAGGGTGGTGTCTATGGAGCCCGGGTAGTAATGAGGGCCAGGTCCTTCTGCCTCCTTTGGACCCTAACTCAGCTCTTGGATGAGGCAAAGCCACACCCCTTACTCAAAACTCAAAGCAGCTTTTTTGCAGGTAAGCTGAAGGCTCCATGTGAGGAGGAGCCAGGGCCCAGATATGCAGAAAGTGGAGACCTTCATCCTTGTCGATTCTGGTCACTCAGGGAACAGGGATGGGAGTTTGAGGTTGTGTGTGTGTGTGTGTGTGTGTGTGTGTGTGTGTGTGTGTGTGTATGTGAACATTGGAAGTAAGACTCTCAGTGAAGTAGCAATGGGCACAAACATATGTTCACACATGAGCAATACTTGTGCACAGATGAAGGTGTGTGCCTGCGTGAGTGGGACTGTGGGAATGCTTGTGCATGTACAGGTAACTGTGTACCGGCAAGCTCCACCTAAGCCAGGCACGCGTGTCAGAGGATGTGTGTGTGTACAGGCATGACCACTGGGCCTGCTTGTGCACATGCTCTCTTGACTGTATTACTTGTACCTGCTTGAAGCTACAGCAGAAATCAGCCCTGACCAAATGATTTGACTGGCATGTGACCAAGGCACAGAGACACTGCTTCCCAAGCTGGGTTCTGCGGCTGTGGCCAAGCCAGCCTCCTGGGATCTCTCAAATCCAGAGGTGAGAAGAAGAAGGACAGGGTTGCCCTAGGAATCACAAGGCTGGGCTTAACACCGCTTTGTCACTTGCCCACTGAGGAATTGTATAACACTCCACAGTGCCTCCCCAAAGCTGACAGCTCCTGCCTAGGGTCGGTGGGTGGAGCCAGGAGGTGACAGGGATGGCCAGAGGGCAAGGCCCAACAATTGAGCTAAAGGAAACCATATTGCCTAGGGCTTCAAATGACCTAGGTTCAAATCCTGTACCTGCTAACTTTGAGTACATAATTTTGGGCATCCCACCTCACCTATCCAAGTCCCAGTTTCCTTGCCTATAAAATGGGAATAATCATAGCACCTAGGCTGAAGAGTTGTTGCGAGAATTAAATGGGAAAATGCATATAAAAGCGGTCGGTAAGCACTGTGCCTGTCACATAGTGAGCTCAGTGGACATGGGCTCCTAGGATTGAAACTTACTAATCAGATGTGACCTTTGATGGGGTGAGAAGGAAAGGAACAACAAACAGGGCAATTTAGAGTCCAGACTACCTCCTGTTCACGTGGCTTTGGGCAAATCAGTTTGCTGTTCCAGACCCGTTTCCTCGCCTACAAAACGGAAGGAAGGAGCTTCACCCTCCTCAAGGGCTGCTATGCGGCTCAAATGAGATAATGCACCTTAAGATGCTGGGCACAGAGGACTCAGGACATGGGCCCCTAGGTTCATAAAGAATGTACAAATGCCCTGGGCCTTCTGAGTGGCTGGCCCCTGTGCCCCTCAGCTTCCCAGGCTCTGGGGTCGGAGCTGAGCTGCTGGGTTGCCGCAGAGGTCACTTACTCAGCCTTGATGCTCCCAGCTGGTGAAGCAGAGGTGGTGGTGGCCAGCCCTGCCCTACCTGGGTCTGCCTCTTAGTCTAGGTGGGCATGGGAGAATCTCTCATCTCTGGCCTCATGAGGACCCTTTAACTCTGGCCAAACCATCTCTGCTACTTGGAGCCTGTCTTACCTGGGCCCCAGGGTCTGCCCTATAAGAAAGTCTAATTTTCAGAGTCATTATGGGACCGGGGGGGGGGGGGTGTAAGAGGACAAGCTAATTTACCAAGAGCTTGCTCCTGTTCTAAGCAGTTTGTGTGTGCTACTTCATCACAAGTCCGTGAGCCTGGTAGTATTATTATCCCCATTTTACAGATGATGAAACTGAGGCCCATCCTGAAAGATTGCATAATCTGAAAGATCACATGGCTCATAAATTGTGGAGCCAAGATTCAAACCCAGGCAGTCTGATGTCAGCTCCTAACCACGCCCACGACTCCTCCAGCAGCCTCCTAATAACCCCAGGTGTGTGTACAGCACTTCAGAGTGGATGAGGCACCCCCCAGATCCTGCCCTGACCCCATCTTCCGCCCCAGAACACGTAAGGGGTTTTTCCAAGGGCAATGGCCAAGTCGGGCACCTCTTCCTGAGTAACCAAAGGCTCTCCCTACCCGCCTTATTCCACGTCATGCCAACCTCTGATCCCAGCCTCTCCTGCTCTTCCTGTGGGTGGGGCACGTAGGTCTGGCTTTGAATAATAGACAAGAAAGAACAACAGAGCGAGACTTCTCACATATGAGCATTTATGTGCTAGGTGGGCATGATGTCACTGCATTCTGTCACTAGCCCCATGCTTTTGGTACGGCTGTTCCCATCTTACAAAGGGGGAAACCGAGGCACAGGGAGATTGTGGGCCCCCAGTGACTCCCAGCATGTGAGATGGCAATGCCTGAACTTGTCCTGTTTGTGCCTCTGATCACTCTGCTACTTCCAGTTACCGGCCACGGCCCAGACCGCAGTGGGAGCTCCCCACGGGCCCTGTCGAGGTGAGCGAGGAAACACCACAAAGCCAAACTTTACTGATGACCCAGCCAACTTCAAGGACACCCATAACACCGCAGAGCCGTCTCTCCCTGGGGTCCAGCTGGGGGTTGACGAGGGCAGGGCTGTGGCATTTCTCATTATGGCCTCTGTCGATGGCCCTCCCTGTCCCTCTGTCTCTCCATGTCGCCCCTCCTCTGCCTCGCACCCACGCTTGGGCTCTAAACGTCTCAAATTAGATTAATCGAGAGTTGGCAGGAGATGCGGCGGTGATGCCAACCAGTAAACAAATCTCAGCCGTCAGTATCTTGTCAGCCCGCGGCCCCAGAGGAGGACCCTTCTAGACACAAATTCTTATTAGACTTGTCAGATCTATTAAAATTCTTTTCACACTTCTGCGTTCTATCAGCCCCATCATTAGTACGGCCCTGGCCTCTGGGAACACCAGGGCCATATTAATCTGCCGTGTGCCCTGTCCCCGCCCCTCTACCCCGACCTCCTCCAGGGACGGGAGAGAAAGACAGATGGACGGACTACGGCCAAGGGAAGGAAAGGAAGGTGCAGAGGTTGTCCCGGGAAGATGCAAGGCCCAGGGAGAGGACGTATGCTCTGCCGTTGAAGAGTTTGGCCCATGTGGACACGCTGTGCACACCTGAAGGTGAGTCTCTCTATGGGCGGGGCTATGGGGGCTGTGTGCACACAGCTGCACATTACTGAGCAGTCTCGGGCAAACAACCTCTCCGGGGTCCCATTTCCTCATCCATCCAGTGACAAGGACCATGTACAGCCGTGAGGATTAAATGTGAGGCCTGCAGTAGATGCTCAATAAATGGTTGTTTCTCCTTCCTCACACATACACATTTTTGTATATTTATACCTGAAAGCCAGGCATATACCTCCATTAGTGAAAACTCACATAGGACTTAATCTCTGTGTGTGGGCCTCTGTGCATGCACAGGTGGGTGTGAAGTTGTGCACGTTAATCCATACACAGGTGGGCCCAGGTGTGTATCATTACTAGGTGTCCTGGACCCGAAGCCCCCATTCACCTACTGTGCGACCTTGGGGAAGTTCCTAGCCTCTCTGAGCCTTCGCTTTAGTGTCTGAAACCTGAGGACAAATAACATCCACCCTGGGCGGGGTTTTTGAGAATCACAGGAAATGAGGACCCTGCCTCTCACCCAGTGTCTGGTTGGCTGAAACGCACGCATGGGACAGATGTGAGCAGATGACAGGTTGGACCTGGGAAGACACAGGCAGTTTGGGACACACGACTTTTGCCTGTGGGCTGTGGGGGCCCAGTTATGGGTGTATTCAGTTGCCCGTGAACATGGGGCCGGTGGTCAGTGGGTCTCTCAATGGTCCCAGGATGTCAAAGGTGGGGGCAGTGCTCCCTAGGAAAAACTTTGAGAAGCCTGAATCTAATCCCTGGGCCCCCACATCACAGATGGAAAGACTGAGGCCAAGAAAAGCAGGATGCCTTGCCCACTCTCACAGTGCAAGAGGGGCAGACTTTCCCTCAGCCTCTCCCAGCCCAACCCTGGAGCCTTGGTGGGGTGGAGTGGGGTCTTATGCTCGGATTCCCTCTGGGTTGGGCTGGAGAACTGGCTCCGGAGGAGCTCTGAGCCAGCCCTGGAGGAGGAGTCAGGGGAGACTGGGCTGGAGCTAGAGGAGAGTGGGAGGAGGGGAAGGGGGAAAAGATGAGGAGGGAGGGAAGGAGAGAGGGAGGAAGGGGAGGAGGAAATCGCTCTGGCCAACTTCTAGGAGCAGAGGGGGAACAAACACTCCTTTCTCGCTTCCTGGGCCCTTTCCCTTTTGATCCCCCCTCCCTTGCCACCCCGTGCTGACTCTGGGGTTAATTTTATTTCCGAGTTAGGCAGGCATCCCTGGAGTCGGCACGGGGCTCTGGGTGTGACTAACGCCTGCCCCAGGCCGGGGCTCTAAACTCTTTATCAGGAGCATGTGTGTCCGCTGCGGTCCCCAGGGCACGTGGGCTGGGGCAGGGGTTGCCCTGGGCTCCTCTGGAAACACCCCTGTGTGCACCCCACTCTCAGACACACGTGCACACACATTACAGACCCCCACGCACTTGCTCCCCATGCACACACATTCTCACAGACACTGTTACACACATAGACCACATTGGTATACAAGCCTGGTGTGCAACTATACACATGAGCACACAGCCACACCTCTGCAGACACTCAAGTATACACACACCTATATTTGCACACTATACACATCATCTACATGTCCATATACATATTCCCAAATGCAGACACATTGAAACATGTACATATACATGTACAGTTAAACATATTTGCACACTCACACATCTATGCACACATAGTTATTATACATGTCCACATAATAACCTATACACACCACATATGTCAAACACATAGGCACGTGCATAGACATGGTCACATGGCCATACCTGAATGCACATGTAAACATGCGTATGTGTTACAGCCACACATGTTTACATGACCAAACACGTGCACATGTGTGTTCACATAAAAACCCATATGCACATCATGTACATAAAGTATGCTCATTTAAACTCACACATATGTGAATAGTCATATGCACACACCCACATGTGCCACTCACATTCACACACACACACATACTCAACTATGCACAAGGATGTGTGCACTAACACTGTATGCTGAAATACAAGGACACACAGAGACACACACACAAATCGTAACACATCCAAAATGCATATTCACAGTCATGCATACACAGGTATGCACACACATCCTGTTGGAACACGCACATACAGGAGGCAGCCATGAACACAGCTGGGAGGCGGAGGCCGGCACAGCTGGCCCTCATTTAGCTGTGGAGGCCAAGGCCATATGAGGAGCAGCGGGCTGGTGTGGGGGACAGGAAGCAGAGGTCAGGGAGGTCAGGCCAGGGCTGCAGTGCAGTGGGGGAGGGAGGACGTCCTTGGGCTGGGAGGTCTCACCCTCTCCCCACAAGTCCTTCTGATTAGTTTGACACCAGCAGGTGAGGCCTTTGCCGGGAGCTGGGGCAGGAGGGCAACCAGTGAACTCGCTCCCCGTGCCCTCGTGGCCTGCCCTGCTGCGGGCCGCCCATCAGCTGGAAGCGGTGGCTGGCCATGTCTCCTGCAGCTTTTGGTCTGAGGACCTGCCATCCACACCTCTAAGCAAAGCATCGGGGGAAGGCGACTGGGCTGGGCATGTGAGACCAGCTCAACGTTTGGGGAAACCAAAGCTGAGGACGGGAGCTGTTTTGAGGAGAGAACCCAAAATACAGCTGTCCCCGTGACCAGGGGGGAGAAAAGGGCTGGATCTGACGCCACACTGTCCCCGGGGCAGCCGCCAGCCACGCTGGTTCCGGAGCGCCTGAAGTGTGGCTACCATGATGGAGGAACCAAATTTTACATTTCAATTTAATTTTTACCTAATTTAAATTTAAAAACTAAAATTCGGTTTAGTTCAGTGGTTGGGATACCTTTCAGTATATCTGGAACAACTCGGGTATGTAAACCTACAACTCCCTCAGCCTGCAAATTTTATGAAATTTCAACACAGATGAAGCATTTCTAATCAACACTTTTGTGTCTGCATGAAAATACACTGGACTCCAAAGACGTAGCATGAATGAAAGAATGGAACAGAGCTCGTTAATAATTTCATATGGGCTATAGGTCAAAGTGACGGCCTTTTGGCTCGAATGGGTTAAATAAAAGTAGGTTAGTAAAAATAATTTTGCTGTGATTTCTCATGTTTTAAAATGTGGCTCCTCAGAAGTTTTAAATGCCATTGTGGCTGTTTCCATGGGGCAGCTTTTCTCTAAGGCAGCAGGAGCCCGAGTGCAGGGGACCAGCTCAGCACCATCTTAGAACAGCTGTCCCGGGGCCCCTGGCCAATTGGCTCAGTGGATAGAGTGTGAACCCGGCGTGTGGACATCCTGAGTTCGATTCCCCAACGGGGCACACAAGAGAAGCGACCATCTGCTTCTCTTTCCCTCCCTTTCCCTTCTCTCTCTCTCTTCCTCTCCTGCAGCCAGTGGCTTGATTGGTTTGAGCACTGGCCCTGGGCGCTGAGGATAGTTTGGGTGATTCGAGCATTGGCCCCAGATGGGTTGCCCCGTGGATCTCGGTCAGGGTGCATGCAGGGTGATGGTGGTGGGGTCTGTCTCACTGTCTCCTCTCCTCTCACTTAAAAAAAAAGAGTGAGAACAGCTGCTCCTCCTTTCTGGGCCTCAGTGTCCCTAACTGTGAAATGAGCACAAGCCTCCCCTCCCCGTTGGGTCTCGACAGTTAAGCAGGGGCAGGGTGAGGAGGGAGATGCCGGGGCGCTGGGCACTCACTCTGGCCGTACTGGCTGTACTGGTAGCCAGCCACGGGGTCCACGCTGTAGCCAGTGGTGCTGTAGGTAGGCGGGCAGTAGGACTGGGAGGTGGGCAGGCTGTCCCCCGGCTTGATGGAGTCCGCCCGCTGGCTGCAGCTGGCCGAGATGGAGGGGGCCGAGTCCAGGCCGCCGTGCAGCGGGGAAATGGAGAAGTCGGCCTGCGGCTGCGGCGGCACCGCGCTGGGGTTGCTCAGAATGCTCATCACCTGTGGGGAGAAACCATCCGTATGGGCTGAGCGGCAGGGGGTGGAGGCTGGCGGGACCCCACAGATGCAAGGACGTGCGGGGACACGACGCCTGGCTGGCCCTGGAGAGGCCATGGAGGGAGTTTCTTCCTTGAGGTCCCTGCAGCTTCGAGATCTTTAGTTGACCTGTTTGCTTGTCCTGGTGGGTAAATGTTAGTGGTTTCCCCTAGTGAGGTGCTGACCCATGGAGGCTTCCTCCACCGAGAGCTCCTGGGAAGAGGCGGGGCCTGTCCACCTCTCTAGCCCCAGGCTGGACTGAATGAATAAATGCATAAGTGCATGAATGAATGAATGAATGAATGAATGAATGAAGAAACTATCCAGTAATGTCTCTCGTATCAAACAGGGAGCTCCCGAGGACGGGGCACTGTGCCTCCCCCTGATGGGGCTATCAGACTGGGAAACCCCCATCTTCCAACACAAAGATTAGAGCGGGACTGCGTCTGTCCAGCTTCACCCATCATCCTGCACTAGGCCTGCTATGCTCTTCACTTTGGCCATGACCTGGTGACGACCTCCTGGTAATGTACAACGCCAACATACGTGGCTGGTGCTGTCTAAGAGCTTCTCTGGAACCTTTCTTTGATTCCGGCAGCTCCTGGATGTCTGTGACCACCACCACACACTTCCTTGCGTGTCCTGGTTCAGTGAACAGGAACTCACCACCAGTGCTGGCAACTTGGAATGACAGGGTGAGGCTCAACTCTAGAAACTCTGTTTAAAGAACCTGGTCCTGGCTCATTGGTGTGTTCGTTTATTCATTCAACAAACATGCGTTGATGGTGACTATGACCCCAGAACTGAGGCTGAGGCCTGGGACTTCACAGGAGGAAGAGCCACAGCCACGGCCCTCAACCGGGGGAGTGTCTGGGCTTGGGAGAGGGGCCACCTAGCAACACATTATCAAAATCTGGACTGATAAGGGTTGTTACAGAAGCAGCCCAGGGGGCTGTGAGAGCCCAGAGGAGAGCACCCAACCAGCCAAGTGGTCTGGGAAAACCTCTGGAGGAGGTGACACCTGCTGTCCAGCTATCCAGGAGACAGAGTGGGCAGAGGGGGCGCAGGCGGCAGGAGTTCCTGTCACATGAGACAGCATGGTGCCGTGGTCAGGCCAGGGGAGAGGGTGGGGAGGCAGACCTTCCTGGATCCGACCCACAGGGCCCAGGACACTGGTAAACTCCTGCTAATGCCACCCCTTATGGGAGGGAGGCCACCGTGCCAAGTAAGGTCAGGCTGGCTGACAGTCTGCCCAACCACAGGCACACGGCTGCGTTCTTTGATTTCCCCGCCCATGACCTGGGAGATGATGTGCTGTGGGCATCGGAGCAATGACCTTGTGGCTGACGACACCTGCTGAATATGTGTGCCTCCTCACTTTTGACTTGTCCCTGCCATCGACCCCGGGGCATGGCCAGGATCGGCCCGCTCATGCCAGGACAGGCACTGAGCTCTTCCACGTCCTAGCTGTGCAGCCTCAGAGTGTCCCTTACCTCCTGCGGCCACCCCTTCCAAGGCAAAGAGGATGATGGACCTAACTCAGGGGTGGCTAGAGGATCCTATAAGCTCTGAATGGAGAGGGCCCGGCACCCCACCTGGCACCGGGTAAGTGCTCAGAAATTAGTGGCCCAAGCTCCTCCAATCCTCTCCTTCCCCACCTCCTCCTGCCCCTCCTCCTCTTAGCCACAAACTCCTGTGACTCCCTCCTGACCCGGAGCCCTACAGAGACAGGAGCAGAGCTATGAGGTCCATTTCTCAGATGATGAAACTGAGGCCTATGAAGGGCTGGGGCTTCCCCAGCTCTCATAGCAAGTGCGGCTGGCTGGACCCCACTTGCTTGCCTGATGCCAAGAGTGACTCTCAAGGGTGCCTGTGAGACACGTGACCCCCTTCAGAGGTTCTCACCCCAGGGACCAGCCACAGTTTGTTTCCTGGGCAGCTACCGGTGGGGGTGGGGTCCCTCCTCCCTGATTCTTCCCTCAATGTTCTCAACACACTCCCCTCAGCCCTGGGGGCACCCCTCCTCTGTCCTTTACCCGCCCTCACCCCCTTCCCAGAGCCAGAGTCCAGGGCCTGGGCCTGTTGCGGTCGGTCTGTCCCCGCCACAGCTGGTGGGATTTAGATGGGACTGAATGGTGCGCCCACCCACTGAGATGGCAGAGCCGCAGGGACCCGGGTGGTGAGAAGGAGGAGGTCTGGGCAGGTGGTGTCGGGGCTCCTCTGTGCAGCAGCACTGGTTTAGGGGGCTGAGGTCTCCTTAATTCACCCTAGCCAGGACGGGCTTCAGGGACCTCTGTCACGGTAGGGTCCACATCCAGTGCCGGGTGGTGGTGGAAGGACTCCAGGAAGGAGGGTCCCGTAGAGCGGTGGTGTGTGAGGACCTCTGACACCACTGGGCCACCTGTGTTTGTTGCTTTCTGACTGAGAAAGTGGTGTCTCCTGGGCCTGAGAAATTGGGGGAGGGGGGAGTGTTTTTGGAGGGGGGATTCTCTGGGAAAGCTCAGGAATCAAACGATGCCGTGGGTGTTAGGAGACCCCATTCTCTCCCAAGTTCCTGTCCAGACCTCACTTTCTGTTTAAATGAAGACAATCACCACCTATCCTATTCCCCACCCCACATAAACACTAACCCTGCTCCTCCTCAAAGGAGGCCTGGGCCCCACGGAGAGACCGAGGCTTAGGAGAAACACACAGGCCCATTTCTCATACTTTGGGAGGAGACCAGTGGGGGTGGGAGACTCTTGGAGGGAGGGGTGTCAGCTCAGGTGGGACCCCAGCTTAATCTTTTTCTTGTGCACATCACTAAGATGCACAGAAGAGACATGAGATGGGGAGGGAGAAATGGGGGGGGGGAGGTAGGGAGAGATGAGGGTGTTCTGGGGATGGATTGAGAGCTGTGCACAAACCCAGTACTCATCCTGCAGACAGATCTACAGGGAACTGCCACAAAGCTGACCCTATCACTCAAGAATTATCGGTGACTCCTTAGTACCTCCCAGGTAAACAGGACAAAGGTTTCTTGTGATCTGACCGCTACCTGCCTGTCTCAACTCCTCCCCACCATTTTTTATCTTGCACTTTAAATCCCAGCTACACCAAATACTGTGGTGTTCCTAAAGACATCTTTCATTTATTCAGTCAACAAACACTCCACAGAGGGCTACCACAGGACAGGCTGGAGATAGGGCTAGTCTGTGAACTCTTTGAGGATAGGATGGAGCTGTATTTCATCCATCTTTATTGCCCCAGTGCCTACATTGTGTTTATTTCATACTATGAGATCAGAAAAACCCTGCTAAATCATGCATATTCATGTAATACATATTTATTGAGCGCCTGTTATGTGCCAGGCACTGACGTGCAGCAGTAAGCATTAGCAGCTCCGCGCTCTCCCAGAGCTGTCCATTTAGTGAAGGAGGCTAACAGCAAACAAGGAAATAATATAATTTCCAATACTGATAAGTGCTATGGCCGAAAAATAATGGGAGGGAGGTTTGTGGAAGAGTCAGGCAAGATGTCCCCAAAAGAGGTGATATCAAGACCAAAAAGAACCAGCCATGAGAAGATGTAACAGACAACTTTCCAGGCAGAGGGATCAGCAAGTGCAAAGGCCCTGAGGTGAGCACATGCCCAGCAGGTTTAAAGAATAGCAAGAAGGTCAGTGTTATGAATGAAAACCCTGAGCACTGCAAGGACTCCCAGAATCATTTGTCAGAGGTACTTGTGTGATACTCAGTGGCTCAGGAGGCCTTGGACCCTGGGCCATTAAAGACAGCTCCGAATCAGCTCAGGCCCAGGGAGCTCTTACTGTAATGGGATTTGTTCAATGGGATTTACCCTGGAACATCAAATCAAATTCACATCTGGGGTAGGTGTGGATGGGGGAGGTGCAGCATCTGCTCACTCTCTCCCAGAGTCCCTGGAGGCCTATGGATGAAAGGGCTTCCATTTCATCCATCCCCGTCTCTGGGTATGGCAGCTTCCAAGCAAATGGAACAGGACCCACTGAAGAGAAGTGGGAGTTGGGAGCAGTGACTCTTCGAGGAAACAGGCTATTATTACTCCCATTTTGCAGATGGGGAAGTAAAAAGGTACGCCCGAGATGACACAACCAGTAAGTGGTAGAGCTGGGATTTGAACCCTGGTCTCCCCGATCTCTAACATGTTCCTTCCCCACAACAGTGCTGGAGAGAATGGAGAGAGAGGCCCTCAGCAACCCCACTGCACAGAGCCCTGCAGGCCTAGGTGGCCCTCCCGGCCTCTGGTTGGCCCTTGGACTCCCCAAAGTCCCCTTTTGCCTGCAGAAGCAGAAAGCATTTGCCCATGGTTAGGGGCCTAGCCAAGGTCTGGAGCCTGCAAACTTTTGAACTTGAGGAAGTCCTGGTCTGATGCGGTAATCCACCCCCCTCAAGAATGCTAAGGCCTCTCCCTGGTGGGTTTTACTTTTTTCCCGGTGACCTTGCTTTCACTAATGTATTACTTCTTGGTACGTTACCGTTACTAACTCAAAATCAATACCGACCTCCACATCTGTAAGGTTTTATCTGAAGGCAAATCTCCCGGCTGTCTGTCAGGCTGAGTGACAGCCATCCCTTCCTCTCCCCCCCCCCACTCGCCATGGCCCCCTGCCCGCCCCCCAGCCCCTTCCTCTCCCTCTGCTCTAAATCAGTCCCAGCCTCCACCAGACTAAATCAATAAGGGGCTAGCCGCACCCCCCTTCCGCCGCTGGGGAGAGGCTTGAAGGTTTTGGGGGGTGGGAGCCAAGGAAGCCCCGTGCCAGCCCCCCTCCACGTCCTCTGCTCACCGCCCCCTCCCCCGGGACTTGCCGGCGCTCCCCTACTTTAAAAGAAGGGGATGGGAAAAATGTAATTAATTCCCTCCGTTCCTGAGCTGGCCCGGAGGGCCTGGGACAGAGGAGGCTGAGCTGTGAGATCTGCACCCTCTGTGATAACCGAACGTGGCTTTGGGAGCGAGGCTGCAATTAGAAGGGGTGATCGCCATCATCAGGGCTCCGTGGCAGGGTCTGGGATAGAGGAGTGGGGGCCTCTGCAGAAAGCAGAGGGGAGAGGGAGAGGCAGGGGCTGGGACCAGTGAGGTCAGGACATGGCCCTGGAGATGAGACCGGGGCTGGAAAGAGGCTGAAGACCACTCGGACCCGTGGGCAGGTCGGAAGCCCCACTTCCGCAATGCCGGAAGAGGACAGCCGGGGATTCCACCGAGGGCACCTGGCCAACCAGTGCTCTGAGGGGCTTCCCCGCCGCACTGGGGGCCAGAATATCGGCATTAGCATCCACACCCTGCTGCTGACTCGCTGTGACCCTGGGCAATTTCTTTAACCTTCCAAGCCTCAGTTTTCTCATCTATACAATGGGAGTGATAATAATTGTAGCTACTTATAGGGTCATGGTAAGGATTAAACGAGTAAGTTCACAGTAAGTCTGGACCTGGTACATCACCGGTTCTCAGTAAATGCAAGCTCTCCCCCTCGTCTTTCACCTGTTTGAGCAGGGACCTGGCCCAAGGGAGACATGATCACTTGAGGACAGAAGCAGGGGACTGCTCCCTGTCAGAGACCATGTTGTTTCTACCTCTTCTTCCCCCTAGGGCCTGGCACACAGTGGGTGCTTTCTGAATAGAGAATTACTCTGCCTCCATGCAGAAGCTGTGGCTAGTGCTCTGGAAGGGGAGCCAGGTGCATGTCTCTAAGACGAGCCACACACACCCCCTTCGGCCTGAATGTGCTCATCTAGAGTGAGGGGGTGGCATCAAAGGCCACCGGGCCATGCTGACGAATCTGTGAAGTCTCCAGTCGAGACCTAGCAAGGCACAGAATTCTCACACACACACACACACACCACACGGGACAATTCACACCGCACCCCACCGGGACACACACCTGAATCCAGGAAGGTGAGACAGCTCCAAAATGCCTCTTGTCTGAATGGCCAAATAGATTCTCATCAAAACTCCAGTGAACCAGCCTGAAAAACCCGTCACCTGGGCACGTCTACTTTTTTTTTTTTTAAGTTCATCAGTAGATTTAACACGTGCACACACAGCGGAGTGCACGCCTGAAACTTGGGAGGCATCCTTGGAGATTGGAGATTGCTGCGTTTTCACAGATTGCAAAACTAAGGTTGGTTCAGAGAAGGGCAGTGACTGGCACTCGGGGAGAGTGTCACCACGAAATAACGGCAGTTGGGCCAGTTCCGGGCTCACTGCTGCCGGCCCTCCCGCCCTGGTCTCAGGCTTGACTCCAAAAGGACCCGCGGGCTCGGCGCCCTGGGCATGTTTTCCTCCCAGTGCCACATCCACTAGCAGCCCTGGTCTATCCTCTAACTAATTCATCCCCGTGGCTTCCACAAGAGGTGAGAGAGGGCATGTTTGGGGAGCAGCCTGAAGGGAGAAGCCAAGGGCACAGCTTGCCAGAAACGGAAAGCACTGTTTGTTTGGACTGAGTGACATATGTCTCTATTGCGCCAAGAACAATGCCAGGCTGGGACAGCCCAGTTCACGACTTGCCCTGGCCCCCAAGGCTCTGTGTGCCCGAACGGGCATCTCCGTGTCTGGATGGACTCCATGCGGCAGGCTGAGGGCTGAGAAGAAGGAACAGCGCCGCTCTCCTGGGGTCTGCCCACTCAGTCACTGCCTCTTCCCCGCGGCTGCCCAGAGCAATCACTTGAGGAGTCTTTCAGAAGGCTGGTGCCAGACCTCCTCCCCCTTAGTGACTCTGTTTCGTTGATCTCAGGGTCTGGGCACCAGAATTTTTGAAAGCTGATTCCAGTCTGACCAGGCAGTGGTGCAGTGGATAGAGTGTCGAACTGGGATGCGGAAGGACCCAGGTTTGAGACCCCGAGGTTGCCAGCTTGAGCGCAGGCTCATCTGGTTTGAGCAAAGCTCACCAGCTTGGACCCAAGGTCACTGGCTCGAGCAAGGGGTTACTTAATCTGCTGAAGGCCTGTGGTCAAGGCACATATGCGAAAGCAATCAATGAACAACTAAGGTGTTGCAATGAAAAACTGATGATTGATGCTTCTCATCTCTCTCCGTTCCTGTCTATCTGTCCCTATCTATTCTTCTCTCTAACTCTCTCTGTCTCTGTAAAAAAAAAAAAGAGAGAGAGAAAGCTGATTTCAATTTATTCTAATGTGCAGCCAAGTTTGAGAACTTCTTCTCTCAAATCATCACTATTATTGCTACACGCATGCAACATAACTACGCATCCATATCCAGATGGGTGAAGACGTGCACACACACACACACACACACACACAATACACACGAACACACAAACCGGATGCACACAGCATTATATGGACAAGTCATCACGAAAACACAAAGAATGATACACATGAAAATGGCATCCCCCTGCACCGCTGGGCCGCACGCCATCCGCATGCTTCACGGATGCACACATGGACAAAGTTGCACACACATCTGTGCGCACTGCAGCCTCCCAACTCCACAATCGCCAGCTCACTAAGGCATGCCTCTGTGCCTGTAGTCACCCTCCTCCAGTCCCCAACACACACCCAGACACACATCACACACACACACCCACATCCTGCTGCCTGTCCCCAGCTCCATGCTGGGATTAGTGCAAGCGAGAAATCACCCACCCAGGCAGCCGACCACCTCACTCCCCCTCTCTCCGGCTCAATTCTCTGCTAAGAGGATCTGGGCCCCCTCCCCTCTCTCTGCCTCCCGTGGACAGCGGTAATGGGCTTCGGGTGCTGACTTTGAGCTTCCAAACAAGATTTCCTGCAGGTCTCCCTGTTCCCACCCCCTTCTCCCTTCCATCTCTCTGCTCATGGCCTTTCCACTCTGCCCCTCCACTGTCCGCATCTCCTACGCAGCCCCCACCCACCAGGACAGCCTGATGCCTAGGCATGGTCAGCAGACCCCTCTCTCTTCCCCTCCCCCAACCTCAACTTCAGCCCCTTGACTCCCATTCTCCCCTCATTTGTCACCACCCAGCCCTTCAGGAAGGCTCTTCTAAGTAAGTCTGCCTGTTGTCATTCTCTTGCACGAGTGCAACACCTTAGTTTCCAAAGCATTTCCCGTTAACCCTTATAATTATGCTATGAAGCATCGTCAGCCCATTTTTCAGATGAGGGAACTGAGGCTTAGGGGTCCACCCGGAATTTCCTAGGGGATGCATGGTAGCACTGGGGCTAGAACTCTTAACCTCTGTCTTGTATTGCAATACTCTTGCCCTGGATGTGATCTTTAATATCACAGATGGCTCTGGCTCATCCTTAACTTGTGCGTGTGTGTACTGTGTACGTGCCTGTGGGAATATCTGTGTGTGAGAGATTAGTGTGCGTGTGCATGCATGCATGTGCACATGAGGGTACTGTGTGTATTCTGTATGTGAGTTCTGTATGTATGAGGCTGTGTGTGCATGTATATAAATACTGTGTGTGAGTTTGTGTCTGTGTGTGTAATTATCATGTGTGAGCATTGCTCATGTGTGTGTGTGTGAGCGCTTCACGTGTGTGTGGGCACATGTCCCGTCAGCCCCTCTAGTTGACCTTGCCCTGGGTACACTTGGGGGCCTGGAGACCTCAGAAGCTCAGAGGGTGCTTGATAAGCACCTGGTCACCGACTGCCACCTCTGACCAGGAGGGGACTCCCCACCCCACACTTGGGCAGGTTATCTCTCTCTTCCATGTGGGAGTTCAACATGCCAGGCTGGCAGACTCGTGAGACAGGCTGAGTGTGATTGAAGAGGAGTTTCTGCAGAGAAAGGATTCAGCTACAACTTTGATAAGAACCCCCTAGAGTGTGGAGGGAGGCTCTGGGAGGCTAAGCCAGAAAGGGCTGTGAAGGCTTGCATGTGGCCCCCTTCCAGAGGAGACTCTCCGCCCTACTGTGGCTCCGCCTTCTGCCTTGGGCACAGACTGACCCTGGCCCTGGATCTGGCTGGGAGCGGCTGGGGGCAGACTTGGGGTCCTATTCCTACTGCCTGGCCCATAGTAGGTGTGGAACAAATATTTGTTGAGTGAATTCCTGAATGAATTCCTGAATGAATGAATGAATTCATCTCTTTATCCCCAGTACAGGGCCTAGCACAGAGCTGGTTGAATGAAAAGAATAATGGAGGTCCTGTGGCATACTTGCACCCCTCAACTCAGTGACTCTCAGAACCCTCCTCCCACCACAGAGGTCCTGGGAGGCTTCAGCTAAAGACTACAGGGAAGTGAGGGGTTGGAGAGAATGACTTCCCACTCATTGTCCCAGAAGCTAAAGACACACACACACACACACACACACACACACACACACACACACACTTCCAATGTTTGGTCTACAACATGTCAATCTCCAAATATCTGGAAATATCTGGAAAACTGGAGGGACCGGATTTGGCCTCCCCCTTCCTGGGAGGATCCTGGGTTGGTCTAAGTCTGAAGGTGTTTGTGCCAGGATGGGTCCGAGGGCCCCTGGCCCCCGGCAGGCGCTGGAGCTGGGGGGGGGGGTGCAGTGGGATTCAGAGACCATCTCTGATGGCGCGATAATGGCGGACGGGGGATTAGTGCAGCTCTGCTCAGAGCGGCGGCGGGGCTGGAGAAGGAAGGGGCCGATCGCCGGGAAAGATATGACTATTTAAAGATAATGATTGCATAAATTTAATTAGCACACTTTCACGCGGCAAATGGCCGTTTTGTAATTAATGTATTTGGCCTTACTAAGCATGAAAGATCCCATCTCCTCCCCCTCCCCTCCCGCTCCCCCTCCTTGGCGGCCCCTAATGAAAGACAGAGAGCAAGTGACAGAAACAGTTTGTCAGCGGCTCCAGGTGTCAGGGGCCTAATTGGCTGAGCTGAGGGGAGGCAGGAGGGCTGAGAGGGGCAGGGAGAGGGCCTTCTTGACTGGCCAGGCCCAGGTTGGGAGAGAAGGAGGAGGAGGAGGAAGAGGAGGAGGAGGAGGAGGAAGAGGAGGAGGAGGAGGAGGAGGAGGAGGAGGATGGGGAGGCCTGGGCTCCCGCGCCCCCCCTCCCGTCGTGGAGGGGGGCTCCCCATCAGTAATTGCTGGAGACGTGAACGCAGATTGGCCATGGCAGGGAGTGAGCAGTGGCAGGCAGGCCTCGTTAGTACCTGGGCAGACAAGCTGGCACTTATCACAATGCGTTAAGGACTCGTGGCCATGATCGCACAGGCCCTCTCCCAGTAGTAAAGTCCTTTAAGCAGAATAAATGAATGAGCCTCAGTTTCCTCTTTGGTAAAATGACCCCCAGTTATTGCAAGGCTCCAAAAAAAGAAGAAGAAGAAAAGATCATAGCCTTCCATGATCAAGCTCCCCCCATTCACTCCTTACCACAGCTGTCACAAGGATGCGTATTTTGATCTTTCTGAAATCGTACTGTTTCACCATCCCCGCTGCCTTCCTACGGCGAGGGCAGCGGCCAGGCAGCATCGCCCCCACGCAGCAGTGAGGACAGAGCTGCGCGCACAGCTTCTGTTGGCGCCTTCTCAGATCAAGAATGCGCTAGCATCGAACTGTCCTAGATCCCGGGAGAGATGGTCCTGGCGGCTCTGAGTTAAGAGATCAGAAAACCAAGGCTCTATCTGGAAAGCTAAATAATTTGCCCAAGTCTGCAAAATTATTGAGTGAGTGGTAGGCTGGGATTTGAACTCAGAAGGTCTACCTCCAAGGTCAGTCCTCTTTCTAGCACCCACCTACGGGACCCAGTGCGGGGCCGGCTCAGCGCTTGTCTTATCCCCCGTGGCACCATCCCCTGCAGCCTGGCTAAGATGCTTGCCTGGCTCCATAGGAAAGCCTCTCTGTTGGGTGGGTATAGTTGTCAATTGCAATCATACCCCCCAAAGTTAGAGCTGCCTGATTTCCTTGTGGGGTGATCAGGCCACGGGGTGGAGAGGGTTCCAGCTTCCACGCCTGACCCTTGGGCCATGGCCGTCTTGTGGCTGTGTGTCCTCTCACCTCCGAGAAGGACCCTTCACCAGCTGCCCTGTGCCAGCCAGCCAGCCAGCCTCAGCCACCGGCCCGGCCCCAACCTGCCCAGCCCCTGCCCAGTTTCCTCGGAGGAAGGCAGGGCAGGGAGGCCTTGAGCCAGCCTAGGCCAGGTGGAGCAGGGCCCAGCCAGCCCTCTCCCGGACCAAATTCAATTTCGAAGCTTTAATGAGTTTGCAGAGGAGCCGGGTGCGCTTGCTGACACCGCTCCTTGCCGGCTGGGTGGTTCCTGCCCGGGCCACCGCGCGCGCAGCAGCCAGAGCAGGGAGAGCCCTGGGCTCCATCGACGGTGGAGGGGGCACTGAGCGAGTGAAAAATGTCAGAGCAAATTGCTCTTGACAGCGTTAATATCTGCACCTCATAGCAATAATTACATGTAAATAAATAGCAAAATGACACTCAGCTGGAGGCAGCTTGGGGAGGACAGACGCTGCTAAGGACCAGCTGGGGACCCGAGCGCTCTGCCCCGTCCTTCTCTCTCCATCCTAGGGACTCTGCTTCCCCCTCTCACCCTCAACCAGATTCTTGCAGCGGCATAGAGCAAGGACCTCAAGATCCCGGTCGCTCATGAAACATGTAAGAGAAAAGCAAAACATTAGGGTCCCCTGGGGGGAAACAGATGGACCAAGCATCCTCTCAGCCTCAATCTCTCTTTTCTCCCTGACTTCTTACTCCATCTATGGGTCTCCGTGGAGACAGGCCTCTGAAATCTAAACCTCGTCCCTGATCTGCACACGTCCACCTGATCTGGGCCCTCCTCAGCACCCTCTTGGTCACTCACACGCCCGATGTCCAGTCACCTTCGCCTCCTCCCTCAGTCCCAGCAGCCATGATGTTGCAATATCAGGCGCCACGCCAGCACGTACGCTCAAGGTGCCACAACTTCCTGGAGAGTAAGTTTGACCCGACGCTAGTTGACCTCATTACTATAATGAACAAATGTGGCTCCATGGTGGCAAAGAATGCAAAACGGGCATGCATTTTCAAGATAATCCATGCAACGTCTGTGTGACACCCCACCGTCCGGACCTCGGGGAACACACTCAACTATTATTTATCAGGGGTACTTTGGAGGGACATGTGAGAAGCCCGATGTGTAACCAGAATCACTCCACAGGCCTTGTTTAGGGGAGCCTATTAATTCGTTGGTTTGATTTTGTGCTTTTGTCTGCAAAAGCAAGGACCACGCCTCACTCATGTCTGCAGTCACAGGACCTCACAAAAGGCCTTTGGGGGGTGTTTGAGGGAAGAAGAGAGAAAACTAAAAGGAAGAGAGGCTAGTGCGAATGGAAGGAAGGAAGAGAAAGGTCGAAGGTGGGGAAGAGGAAGCTGCTGCCCAGGGAGGTGACATCCTCCAGATGAGCCCTGGTGTCCCAGGTAGCTGGGCTGAACGCAGGGTCCCACCCTGCTCTCCCCGAGGGGCCCAGAGGCCTCCCTTGACTGTTCACCTGTGCTGCAGAGCGTTCCCACGAGTCAAGGCTCCCCCTGCCAGGCGGGAACACAGAGGGCCCTCCAGCGACTTCGCGCCCTGACTGCCTCACCTGCACGGGGCAGGGAACACGGGCTCTTTTCTTTGCGAAACAAATATCTTCTCTGGAGCAGCCCCCTGAGTCCCACACCGTCTTGTTTAGCACACCGACTAATCCACTTATCGAGGATAAAGCGCCTGTGAATCCCCATTTGATAAAGGCAGCCACAAAATTAGCAAAAACGTGCCCACGGCTCCAACGTACCAAACAAACAAGAGGCTGGGGACTGCGCACAGAGATGTTGTCTCTTTTCAGTCCCAGGGCCCCCGAGAGATGCGGGAGAGATGCGGGGGGGAGATAGCAGCTTTCCAGTGGGCACCGCGGGGTTGGGAAGGCTCTGCCCTGGGGTATACGGGAAGGGGCTGGGCGAGGTGGGGGAAGGAACCCTAATGGAGCCCCTGCCCCATCCGACACTGCGTGCACCCCAATGCCAGCCTGGGTCCCCAGCTCCCGTTCCAACCCAGCTTCATGACCCAGATGCTGACCACACTTCCACACGCACCCACTCGTAACCCTAGCTCGGAGTTCTTCAATGTGCTTGCTCCGTGCCAAGCAACATTCCAAGTATAATATTTCACGTGTTAACCGTTAACTCCTCGCCACAACCTTCTGAAATAGGTACTGTCGTCCGTGTAGTATAGATGGGGAAACTGAGGCATGGAGCGTTCAGGACAGTTGCTCAAGATCATATAGCTGGTAACCGCTGTTTCCATTTGGAGAGTTAGATTATCTAAAATTTATCATCTATTTCCAAACTTAGACAATAGCTCTCCAGTTCAACCATGACCAATTTCACATGACTCAACCCACATCTGCAACCATGGTCCCTAACTCTGACAGCAGTCCTCCCGGCTCTACCTCCAACTCTCTATGGTCCCCACCCCTGCCTCTCTACACATGGCCTTCCATGGAGCCTGTGTGCCCCATATACGATCTGATGACTGTCAAGTTGACTTCGCTATTGACAGAGCAGAAGTTACCCCGCATCCAACAGTAGTGGCTCTGTTCTCAGGGCTATGGGGGCCTTCCAGCAAGCCCCCAGAGGCCTCTCTGCTTTGTCCCAAGGAGCTCCGGGGGCTTTGCTGACATGGCCTCCTGACCGTGGCAGCAGCATTGTTAATTAACATAGATGGAGACTTGCACAGAGACTTGAATGAAAACTCAGTTAACTGGCTCATCTGAGTGCCTTTGAGGAGCAGTCCCTTCTCTGTCCCTGGTGGCTGAGAAAGCTCCAGAGAGAGGGAGGGAGGGGCCAGGAGGGGATTCTGGAAAGCTTGGTCCCTGTGCAGCCCACACGCCCACCGACTCTGGTTTGGGGAGGAGGGGTGGGACCCAGGCCTAGGGGGTGGAGACATTAATCACAGGGGAGCACCTGTCAGGGTAGCATCTGGAACTAAAGGGAAACACTTGGCAAAAGGGCAGGACTTCTCACCCCGGGCTCCTGGGGCTCTGGGACCAACCACCGCCACACCAGGAGGCCAGGGATGGAAGCAGGGCATCTGGGGTTCAGGCCCGAGCAGTGCCCTTTGCTTGGGACAAGGTTCTTGTCACAGACACCTGGACTGTGGGTGGGAGAAAGGCACGTGGAGACAAGCTGGGTTTGGGCAGGTTAGCGTGGGGGAGGAAGAAGGGACCATCCTGCTGCTGTTCCCGTTGATGGAGAAACCGAAGGCGAAGTTCCTTCCCTGCCCAAGGCACCCAGCCAGGAGGTGGTGGGGCTGGGCTCACACCCAGTCCCTGCCCAAGGCACCCAGCCAGGAGGTGGTGGGGCTGGGCTCACACCCGGGTCTGTCACCATCCCTGTCTGCACACCTCTCTCTGTGTCGCTCTGTCTCTTGTTCTGTCTGTCTCTCTTTCTCTCTTCCTGCTTCTATCTCTCTCGGTCTCTGGGTGCCTGTCTCTCTGTGTGCTTCTCTCCTGGACTCTCTTTCTGTCGCCCTCTCCCCTCTGTCTCCACTGCTCCTCCATCCTGCCCTTTCCCTTACTGTTCTGAGTGTCTGGCTGTGCCCACCTCCCTTCTCTCCACAGCATCTCACACCCTGATTCTCTCTATGGGTCCACGGGTCTCTGTCCACGTCGATGGCCCTCTGCTCGCCGCCCCGCTGTTCCTGCAGCAGAAGGCACCTCCTGAATCAGCCCTGGACCTTAGCGCGCCAGGAATGAACCCACCCGGATGGGGTGCCGAGCTCGTAACCTAGTGAGCTGGTTGTGAGCACAGAACAGGACTGCAGGGGTGGAGGAACCCTCAGCCAGGGCCTCCCTGCCCCTTGCCTCATCTTCTGGACCTCTGAGGGATTTCAGCTTCCCTCCCAGGCCTCTTTTTTTTTTCTCCTTCCTCTGCCGTCCTGGGTGCTTGGTCCACTCTGAGTCACTCTAGGAAGCTGATTGGGCATCTGAGAGGTGGGGAGTTGGGGAGGGCATGACTAGGGCATTTCAGCCTGTGTTTCTCAAACTGCCCTGAGCACGTGAGTCCCCTGGGAATTGTTACAGCACAGACCATACCCGGAGGGGCAAGAGTGTGGTCTAGTCCCTGCCTGTTCTGGTGGCTCCGCACGGAGGAGAGAATTCCATCCTGAGTTTTGGATTCTGACACTGTCTCTTGCAGCTGCTGGCCTTGAGCTTGCATCTCTGAGTCTGCAAGACGGGCAGGCCGATCCCAGGCCCTCGGGGCTCAGTGAGGACCAAACAGCCTCTAGTACCTGCTTGACCACCAGGCTCTGAACAAATCAGGGAGGGTGTTACTGTTATATGGACAGTAACCAATGCCTAAGACAGCAACCCTGCTACTTTAGGGGCCAAAGCCAGGCGGGACCCCAGTTGGGACAGCTGGTTCTCCCCAGAGGCCTAGGGAGGGAGAATGGAGTGGACTGGGGTTAGAGACAGCAAGGAGTTTGGGGTTGGGGAGGGCATTATCTATGATGGGACAGGGAAGGAGGCCCCTTGGGGGTGCTCAGGAAATTCTGCCCCGGGGCATGGTGTCTCAATTTCAGCCTGGACACATCCCCACTGTGTAACACACTTGCTAGGGCCCTCACGGGACCTTAATCCGCTAACATTCCCTGCTGGCCCTCAGCAGACCAGCAGGACGGAGGGACAGGAGCTGGGCGGGGGTAGGTACATCCCACCTGAGTCTCCTCCTCCCTTTGAGGGGCACTCGATGCTGGAGAAGATTTCCCAGGGCTTTGTGTCAAAGTGGGGGCTGTCCATGCCACTCAGAGCAGAAGCAGAGGTGACTGGAAAGGCTGTCCACTGAGCCTCCCTCCACAAGGATCTGGCCGTCGCCACACCCACTGTGCCCTCCGGGGAGCCTGCTAACCCCTGAGTCACCCTAGGTGCTGGACAGTGGGCAGGCTACGGCCGAGTGTCTCTATTTGTTACAAGGAGGTCGTAGGTCAGCTACTCCTAGGGTGCCTTCCAGCTTGAGGGTTGCTGGAGAGGGGAGTCTCAGTTTGAGTCAAACAGCCCTCCCCTGGGTCGCTGCCTAAAGAGACGGGGGGGGGGGGGTGAGTCAAAATGTTGATGCGGTGTTGACAAGATGAAGGCTCCCCCAATCCAGTGCCTCAGATGTGCCAGGCCCCAGCCCTGGGGCCTTAGATGGTGCCCTCTTTAACATCTAGATTCCCCCAGGCCCGCAAGAGACCTGTGCACAGGTGTGGGACCCACTGACGCTAATTCATTTACCCTGCAAAGAATCCACTCTCCAACAGTCTTGATAAAACCGGATTCTGTTGGCGCCCCTCCACCCCCAGGGAGGGTGTGCTCGCTGCTTTACAAGGCTGCCCTTTCCACCTTCCCACGCCGGCCAGTTCTGCTGTGACAAGCCCTTCCTCATCCTGAGCATCCTGAGCAGAATCTGCCTCCCCGTGACATCTGCCCCCTGCCGTCACCCCAAACACCATCTCTTCCTGTCCCCAACGAGGAACAGCCCCATGGAGGTAGGTGTAGGGTGGGATGGTGAGTTCCCTTTTGGCTTCACTGTACATAATCTGACCATCGGACCACCAAGGAAGGGGGTTAGAAAGCAAAGACAGATCTCCAGGTGGTCTGTCCAGCCTAGCCAGGCCAAAGGGATGCCCCTTGGCGGGAGGGGGCAGCGTGCTGAGGCCACCGATACTCCTTCTCCACCCCTGCCCGGGCTGTCCCCTCCTCTTGGAGTGCTGGCTTGTCTCTTGTGGAACTCACTGGAAAGTCCCTGAAGCAGGGGCCACAGCGGGCACTGAAAGGGCCCACGGCTGTTTATTGGCCTCTACTACCTGCCAGGCTTTGTGCCCGAACGCAGGCCACCAGGATAGCCCAGTCCTTGCTTTAGGGGGAGACAGCAGTATCCACAAAGTTAAAATTCAGAGGCAAAACTGCTCCTCTGGGAAGGATTATGGCCACCCAGACTGGAGGGTCAGGGAAGGCTTCTGGGAAGAAGTGACCCCTGAGCTGAGACCAGAGAGAGGAAGAGAGTGTGGCTAGCGAAGAGGGGAGAGGGAGGATGTTCCATGAAGTGCATTCGTTGCCTGACCTGCAGTGGTGCCGTGGATAAAGCCTGGACCTGGAATGCCAAGGTCACTGGTCTTAAACCCTAGACCTGCCTGGTCAAGGCACGTAAGACAAGCAACCAATGTGCAATTAAAGTGAAGCAACTATGAGTTGACACTTCTTGCTTCTCCTGCCCCTGTTAAATCAATCAATAAAATATATTTTTAATAAAATCGGGGGCACACCGAGGAAGTGAGAGCCCATCTGCCTCTCTCACTGTTTGTGCGTCCGGGACCCTGTCCCTCCGCCACTGCTCACCCGGACAGATGGCTAAGGCAGGACCCACGACCACAGCCTGGCATCAGGTTCAGCCCAGGCGGAAGCTTGACGTTCGGGGGCGGCGGGCTCGCGCGGCTCCCCTTCTCGGGCTGGGCAGCTGGAATTAAGCAGGCCGCCAAGCCCCAGCGCGTCCTTATCTCGGGGAGACAGTTGTTGGGAATCACTTTGACTGAGTGGTTTTGTCTCCCCGCATTTTCCACTGTCAGGCGGCCTCGGGCCATGGATCAAAGGCGCCGCGGCGGCGGCAGCGACAGTGGCAGCGCAGTGCGCAGGGAGGGGCGGCCGTGCTGATCCAGCCGGATCTCCCCCTTCTTCTCCTCCCCACCCCGCCACCCCCACCCCTGCTCGGACCCAGGTCGGTTGGGTCCCCAGAACCTGCGCCCAGCCCAGCCTGTGGGCCCAGCATTAGCAGCTGGACAGGTCCCAGGGAGGGAAGGCACTGGGAAAGGAGAAATGGGAGAGGGGGACGGGGAGGAGGAGAGGCGATGGGTGGGAGGGGTTGAGATGGAGAAAGAAGAGGTGTTTTCGAGAGAAATCTGAAAGTGAGAGAAGAGGTGGAGAAGAATGAGAGAGATTAGAGGAAAGAAAATGGGGAGGGGGGCTGGATTGGAGAGGGGAGAAAGAAGAGAGAGAAAAAAGAGGGTCTGAAGGAAGGCAAGAGGGGGGAGGTGGGGGCAGTCTGGGCGCAGGGGAGGGGGCAGAGAGCATCCTGTCTGCAGAGGTGTAGAGGCTTGTGACGGGAGCCAGGAGATGGTGTCAAGGGGGTGGTGCAGTGGTGAGGGGGAAGGGTCTGGAGGGGAAGCAGGGTCTGGAGGGGGGAGCAGGGTCTGGAAGGGAGCAGGGTCTGGAGGGGGGAGCAGGGGCTGGAAGGGAGCAGGGGCTGGAGGGGGGAGCAGGGGCTGGAGGGGGAGCAGGGGCTGGAGGGGAGCAGGGGCTGGAGGGGGAGCAGGGGCTGGAGGGGGAGCAGGGGCTGGAAGGGGAGCAGGGGCTGGAGGGGGGAGCAGGGGCTGGAGGGGGAGCAGGGGCTGGAGGGGGAGCAGGGGCTGGAGGGGGGAGCAGGGGCTGGAGGGGGAGCAGGGGCTGGAGGGGGAGCAGGGGCTGGAAGGGGAGCAGGGGCTGGAGGGGGAGCAGGGGCTGGAAGGGGAGCAGGGGCTGGAAGGGGAGCAGGGGCTGGAGGGGGAGCAGGGGCTGGAGGGGGGAGCAGGGGCTGGAGGGGGGAGCAGGGGCTGGAGGGGGAGCAGGGGCTGGAGGGGGAGCAGGGGCTGGAAGGGGAGCAGGGGCTGGAGGGGGGAGCAGGGGCTGGAGGGGGAGCAGGGGCTGGAAGGGGAGCAGGGGCTGGAGGGGGAGCAGGGGCTGGAGGGGCGAGCAGGGGCTGGAGGGGGGAGCAGGGTCTGGAGGGGGGAGCAGGGTCTGGAGGGGGAGCAGGGTCTGGAGGGGGAGCAGGGGCTGGAGGGGGGAGCAGGGGCTGGAAGGGAGCAGGGGCTGGAGGGGGGAGCAGGGTCTGGAGGGGGAGCAGGGGCTGGAGGGGGAGCAGGGGCTGGAAGGGGAGCAGGGGCTGGAGGGGGAGCAGGTGCTGGAGGGGGAGCAGGGGCTGGAGGGGGGAGCAGGGGCTGGAGGGGGAGCCAGGGGCTGGAGGGGGAGCAGGGGCTGGAAGGGGAGCAGGGGCTGGAAGGGAACAGGGGCTGGAGGGGGAGCAGGGGCTGGAGGGGGGAGCAGGGGCTGGAGGGGGGAGCAGGGGCTGGAGGGGGAGCAGGGGCTGGAGGGGGGAGCAGGGGCTGGAGGGGGAGCAGGGGCTGGGGTGGGGAGCAGGGGCTGGAGGGGGGAGCAGGGGCTGGAGGGGGAGCAGGGGCTGGAGGGGGAGCAGGGGCTGGAGGGGGAGCAGGGGCTGGAGGGGGAGCAGGGGCCAGGAGAGAAGAGGAAGCAGAGGCAGTGTGCGGAAAAGAACCGGGGTGACCTTCCCATCAGGTGGGCCCAAGAGAAAGTTCTGGGATGAGGGACAGTGGGTGGAAGAGAAGGCACATGGGGTGACAGGCCTGGCTGGGTTATGTGTGGGAGAGGCTGTCCTCCTTCCAAAGAAAGTGTCAGCACTTGTCATTCAGGAGAAAACAGAGGCACAGAGTGGGGTGACTGGCAGAGGCTACATAGGAGTTAAGTTTGGCACGCAGGCCTGACCTTCCGAAGGTCTCCGTGGATGTCCTGGGGGACAGTGTTCCAGATCTCTGATGCTCCCAGAAGCCCCGGCCGCCCCAGCAGAACTCCTGGGATAGCTCAGAACACCTATCCCCATTTCCCAAGGTGCTGGAGAAATGTCCACGGCTGGGGAGAGGGCCAGCAGAGAGGGAGGGTCTGGGTGTCAGGGTCGGGAGAGAGGGGAGGCCCTGGCACTGAGGCTGGGGTGTGGGAGATGCCTGACAGGGAGGCAGGAAGGAGCAGGGGAACACAAAGGCTCAGGGAAAAATGAATTCTGCAATGGGAGGTCTGGGGTGTGCCCTGCACCCCTCACGGTGTGTCCTTGGTAGCCTCCATAAGCAGATAGCCACCCCACACTGCGCCAAGTACCAACACGCTTTGCAGATACCGTCTCAGACTAGCTCTATGAGATACGAACTATTAGTAACCCCGCTTTACAGAGGGAAACTGAGGCAGAGAAGGACCTGGTTGGTGTCATACAAGTAGGAAGTGTCAGTGCTAGGGGCTAGGCCCAGGCCCAGGCCCTGGGGTTCCAGGCGCTGAATCATGATGCCCCTGCGCTGCTGCCTCTTAGCTCACTGGGAATAGCCGAGGTCAAAGAGTCATGTTTGGGGCCTCAGTGAGGTTACTAGCAAGTGGAAAACAGACCCATTTGGGGGCAGGTACTGAATAACAGCATGGTTTCTGGGGCCACGCAGGTGGGTTCAAATCCAGGCTCTGCCACTTGTTAGCCAACTTATCTTAGGCAGACTGTTTAAACTGCTTGGTGCCTCTGTCCCCCTATACATAAGACAGAAGTAACTGACGCCCTCCCTTTCCAAAGGAGGTGATATGGAGGTTAAATAGCACAACATCTGGCCTGTGATACAGACTCCAAAAAATCTGAACCAGTATTATTATTTACCTACTAATACAAGTCCTTTTAATATACCGACAGAGTGTGACAAATGAACAGTGAAAGGACAAGTACCCCATGAGGGGGTGACGGAGGGCTTCCTGGAAGAGGCCGAGTCTAAAAGGACAAGTGGGAGAGGGAGTGAGGTGATGACAGGTACTGGAGAAGGAGTCCTATGCAGAGCAAGCAGCAGGTGCAAAAGCTGGGGGGCAGGGTAGAGCATGGCCTTAGTGGACCCTCAAAATCACCCATCTCTCTTACAGGCCTCTCTTGCCTGGCCTCCCAGGTCCAGTTGCTGGCCATCCTGGCGGCCTCCCCCTCCGCCGGGGACCCCAGGGACAGGCCTGAGCAGCTCTGAGTCCGCCCGCCGTATTAATTGCTAATCTCCCTCATTTTCTTCCCCTCTATCTGCCGGGACTGTCTCATTCGGAGCCCTCATGCTAATCAGGGAGAAGGACAAATCCGCTATTTGCATTCTTTCCCGCTGCACCGGGCAGCTCTGGACAGCTAAATGGGAAGCCCAGCAGACCAGGCGGAGGCCCCAGGAGGGCGGGGAGGAGGCGCAGGACAGGAGGGCCAGCCCTGCCTGCAGATCTAGAGGATGTGACTCACGGGTGCATACAAAGAACCCACAGAAACCACAGACAACGAGTGAGAGAAGGTTCCTTACTAGCAGTTCATTCATCTCTTTAAGTGCACAGATGGGGAAACTGAGGCCTAGCAGTGTAGAGATCAGAAGCAGAGCCAGGGGGAATTCAGGTCTCTTGACATTCCAACCAGGGACCAGCCCTGGCCTAGGCCGAGCCATACCTCTAGCCCTAGAAAAAAAGTGGTCTAAGCAGAGAAACTAGGAGGCCATCGCTAATTCAGTTGCCAGTTAAGGCAGTGAGAAGCAGAGAGGGAAAAACTGTCACTTATTAAACTCTTCCTGTATGCCGGGCATGGTCCTAAGTGTACACGGTCTCATTTATTTCTCATAATCCTGCGAGGTGAGCAGTGTCACCCTATTTTACAGATGAGAAAACTGAGGCTTAGAGAGCTCATATAACTTGCTTGTGGTCACATAGCAACTACCTGGGATCTGAACCCTGGTCTGTCTGTATGGTCGTTTCACTAAGTCCACGATGTATCTGACTTAGACACTGTTTTAGTATTTGCCACCTTATTGCCTGCTGTCTGGTGTGCACCAACCTCCTATCCCTTTCTATTTTCCCCTGAGCCAATCCTACATCCCCTCTGAGACTCCTCCTCCAGGAAGCCTTCTGCGGCCATGTCCTCCCTTTGCCAAACTCCTCTGCTCTTCTTCTCCTGTTTAACCACTAAATTGTCAACAACTGATTCTCTCATTGCTGTGGGGGAGAGGGAGTGCTGTCTCCCCTTCCCCCGTACTTGGTAAGAGCAGAGACAGCGTGTTTATTTCTTTTTTGAGCCTTCCTAGACGTTGTGTTAAAAACAGGAGCTAGATAAATGAATTTGGAGGGAACCATACATTTGTGCTGTAATTCAAGTACAAACTACTGTAAGTGATCCTCTGCCTCAAGAAGCTCTTGGAAACAGACCACAGCTACATACGGTCAGGCCTACAGCACGCCTGGGGAATCATCAACGGTTGCTGGAGACCTACTATGTGCCAGACACTGAGTTCTGTGTGTTACGAAGTAAATCAGCATGCACCGGCTCTCACTGCCTCACCGGCGGTCCTACTGAAGACCATGGTCCCTGACGTCACGGGGTGCATGGGAGCATCGAGGTCTCCCCTCCCCTGCCTGTTTAGGCCAGGAATGGGCAGACAGACTCCCATCCATATACCCTTAAGCTATGGAGTCTAGATTGCTGGAGATGTTTCAGTGGTAGGCAAAAAAGAAGCCTAGAGTGGCCCTTGAGGGCAGCCCTCAACCTGTCTCTCCTGTCCAGACTCAGAGAGGAGGGCCCAGGATGTCATCTTCCCAGACTCCCACCCAGTCCTCTAAGCAAGGAGAAAGGGCTAAGGTGGCCCTCCTGCATCTCTCTCGATGGTAAAAGACCTCAGGTCACCTGGCAGCCAGATAATAAATCAGGCCCCCCAGTTCCTAGCAGGACTGTGCATGGGCATGACCCACCGCTCACCAGCAGTCTGGAAAGTTCCTGATCGCAGCCTTGCCTCTCTCCCCCACCCCCTTGCTCCCCTCCACCTAGGAAAAGAGGGTGAGAGAGGCAGAGACGTAAACATAGGTCTGTTTTCACAGGAGATGAGGCTCTGACCAGGCCTCTCTCTGTGGGCTGGAGCTGGGCCTCTGATTGACGTGAGCAGGTGGTTTTGTTTGGCCGAGGATCCGCCAGGGGGGCAATAACTCAGCTTTTCCCACTGAGGTAGGTTAACCATGGACAAAGGCAGAACTGGACGTGAGAGCAGGATCTTGGCAGGATCTGTCCCCCCAGGGGCTTGAAAGGCTCAAGGATGCCCAGGGCCTCACAGCCAACTGTCTGAGCCCTGTAGCTGGCCTGGCACCAAGGGGAAGGGCACTTGGGTGTGGGGGATGCGTGGTGAGCTGAGTGGACAGTCCCCACAGCCTCAGTTGGTGCTCTGTGATGAGGGGCTGGCAGGTATGGCTGGGGCGGGGGGAAAACCTCTGGTTGCTGGGCTATCCTATATCACCGAGTATGGACTCACTGAGAAAGCCACTTGGGGAGGGCAGACACTGTAAAATGTCATTTGGCTTCAGGTCCAAGAAAGTCTGGCCAGATTCTTGGCCCTTTCCACAAGCTGACCTCTGACCCCACACCATCGCGGTTTGGTCATGGTGAGAAATGGTGAGAAATGGGTGGGTGGGTGGATGGAGTGACTCAGTTAGCTTTCCCTAATCCTGGGAAAAATCACTCCAGGCCAGTGTCCTTCCAATGCGAGGCAGTCAGTTCCTCCATCCCAGCTCCTCCTTGCCCAGAGCCCTGCCTGGGGTGTGTGTGTGGCGGGGGGGCAGCCTTTCCTGTGCTTTCTGCAAAGCAGGGGTCAGTAGAATACCCCACACTTTTTGGGATTGGAAATCAACTCAGTTATTTTCCAACCGATTGAAGGGAGTGAAGGAGAGAGGGAAGGGGGTGGGGGGAGGGAGGAGTGGACGAGACAGGCTGGGAGGAAGGCAGGGCTGGACACCGGGAGAGAGATGGGGGGGGGGGATGAATGCACATTTATTAAGCACCTACTATGTGCCAGGCAATTTACTCAAAATCTCCTTTCGCCCTCATTGTAGCCTAGAGAGGTAAGTATTATCACTCCCATTTTCAGATGAGGAAAATGAAGCCCAGAGAGGTTAAGCAACCTGCCACAGAGCCACACAGCAATTTAGGAAGTAGTAGAACCAGAACTTCAACCCAGGGCTACTCCTTAGCAAAGGCCATGGATTTCTCTTGCCCCAGGGGCCTGAGGGAGAGGCACTCTGGGGCCCAAAAAACTTAGAAGAGATCCTGATAAGGCAAAGGGAAGGAAGACCAGGCAGAAGAGCCACAGGGAAGGGAGGAGAAGGAAGGGCCGGGCTGGGGTTAAAGCCCCATGTTCCTACAACCCACTAAGCCCGAGAAATGAATTCTGATCCCTCCAAAACCCAACCTTGAAAAATGTGCGAGAGAAAGTCTCCTTTCAGGGGAGCAGGAAATCCTCCACACCTCCTCCCGATGCCCCGGTAATGCCAGGATGTCCCCAATCTGCTTTGAGGAACGGAGAGATTAAGAATAATAAAAAAATTGCAATAAAATGTGTGTGAAGGAGGGGGTAATTGTGGACAAACGCAGCATTCAAATTCATTTTTCAGCCCTTTTACACACCATTTCAATCTTATTTTCTGCTTGTTAATGAGATCTTGTTGCCTGGGCTAGGCAAAACCTTCCAATATCAGGACGTAATTGCACATAATTTTCTCTCCTACCAGTGATTTGCATCAGTTTTTTAAAAAATTCTGGGCTATTTAACACCCTACAATCCCCCTCCCCGTCTTCCTGCCTACAAATCTCCCACTCCCTCCGCCTTCCTCGTCCCTGGTCCAGCAAGACTCATTTTAAATGCTTATTATAAACGCAGTGTCGCCAATAAAGGGGGGGAAACACAAGAGGAAGTGAGAGGAGAAAGAGGCAAAGGAGTTTCCCGGCGCTCACTGCAGCGCGAGGGGCGCAGCTGAGCTCCCCAGAGTGAGTGTGCTTGACCTTATCCTGCTGAGGGTCAAGGGGAGGTGCAGGGCATGGGTCAGGCAGAGCCTCCTTAGGATGGTCTCTGCCACTGACCTGCTGTGTGGCCTTCAGCAAGTTACTTAACCTCTCTGAGCCTGCTTCCTCCAGTGTAGGGCTTCTGTAGGGCTTGAATGACTTTACAGAGGCCAAGTGCTTACATGGGACTTGGCACCCGCAGGTGTTCAGTGGATGGAGTGTCTGTCCTGGCTGGGTTGGCTGCCCCGGAGGCCTTGAAGGATGCCAGGAGGGTGGCAGTGGGAACCTGCCATTAAGAGGCATTCAGGCGACCTCATTCGTCAAGACATGAAGATAAAGTCTCGAGTTTTGTTTCTACTGGTCTCAAGAGGAGGGCAAAGCTCTGAACTCGGCTATGCCCCTGCGGCTGCCAACCTCAGCTGTCCCGTATGGACCACAGGCCCAACCTCCCCGGGCAGATACAGTAGAACAGTAGAGCGCACTCTGCAGCCGGACCATTCAAATCCTAGCTTTGCCACTTCCCGGGACCTACCACAGAGCCTGGCCCATGGGGCTTAATAAATATTTGTTGGAAAGATGGATGAATGAAGGATGAACGGATGACCCTGGACAAGCCAGTTTCCTCATCTGTAAAATGTGGGTCACTATAACTGCCAAGATTCGATGAGTGAAAGCAGACACAGTATTTAGCCCCGTCCACGGCTGGCTCATCGTAAGCATTCACGCCACACCGGCTGCCACTGTCATTATTACAAGCGCAGGAAGGAAAGGACCAAAAAAGGCTTGGCTAACTGTGATTGTGGCCAGGTGATTAACTCCTGGTGGTCAGAGAATATTCTCCATTAGTTCAGTGTAGGGAAAACTGTAAATATGTAAATCCTTTTTACAGGTTCCTTCCTGTTAAGCTCCAGAGCTGGAGCAGAGGGGACCACCAATGTGGGACATCATGAAGGAGCCAAACGAGTGGTGGGGTCAGGACAGAGATGCCCCTCTTTCCGAGAGGCGGTGGCCGGAGTTCTTGGCTGGTATCTGGGGCCCTAAGCGGCAGTCCTGGCTCGGCCACTAACTGACAGTGTGATAGTGAGAGATTTGGGGCAATTTTCTCCCCTTCTCTGGGCCTCGGTTTCCACTTCCCATCCTGGTGGAGTCTGTGTATAAAACAGCTGTATAGGGGGTGGGGGGAGAAAACTCCAGCTTCCCCCTGGGGTCACACACACAGGTCCTGAACAAGCTCCCAGCCGAGGGCACCCTGCCCCTGATCCCCAGCCCAGATGAGCCTAGAAATGGCAACACTTTGTGCCTGATTATTTGTTTGGGAGCTTGGATTGGTAAGCGCTGCCGCTAGGAATGACTTTCTGATGCCTGCCTCCCCCATCACCCTGGCAACTCTCCAAGACCAGGCTGCAATGCCACCATCAGACTAGGGCATCTAAGGACAAGGGCTTTTTCTCTTCCACCCGACTACGACCTCCTGAGGACAGGAGCTGGATCCCTCCTTTCAGACCAGGAGCTCCTCGGGCAGGGGCTGTGTCTCCGCCTCAGAACTGGGGGACCCCTAAGGATAGACCTAGATGTCCCCATTATATCTCTGCCCACTCCCCCTAACGGCAAGCCCTGCTAGCGGTTCCCCAACATGGGCCAGTGCGACGTGATGAGTCTGCAGGGATCAGATTATTCCGTGTCATTCAGGTTACAAGGTTCCTTTTGCCCTAAGCTGCCCTATTTTGTTTTCCAACTAACTTACCCTCAGCCTGGACTGGAGAGGACAGAGTGGGCTAAGTCTGCGTCTTAGCCTCCAACAAGCCAGCAGAGAGAGGTTGCATGGGCAGAAGTTTTCTTCTTCAGAAGGATCCAGTGCACAAAGCTGGGGACATCCATGTGTGCGTGCCTGATCCTATGTGGCTGGCCTTTGGGGGCGAGAGAAGGCTGGGCTAGGAGGCAACCAAGACTCATGGTTATCCAAACCTCTAGGAAGGCTTTTACTCATTTGAAGTCAGCTCTGCCATCAGCCCCTAACCTGTGGTCCTGGCCTCAGTTTTCTCATCCATGACATGGGTTGAATGAGCTTTCCCCTCCACTGAGCTGAAGGTACCAGCTCCCGGAGATGGTTTCTTTTTTATGCCAACCAATCTTAAAAGAAAAAGCGGCAAGTGTGGGCATTTCTGAGGCAGGCGTGTGAGTGGTTCAGAGCTCAGGCTCTGAGGACAAGGCTTGAATCCTGATTCTGAACCTTCAATAGATTAGGATACAGGAAACACTCAGAACAAGGCCTGAGTCACGGGGGCTCAGAAAGTTTCGCTGTCCTTGTCAACATCGGCATGCAACATAGTGCATGACTTGCTATCTTATGATGTTTATTGTCTGCCCGAGGACGCTGCCAGCGCCACATGGGCGGGGCCTCCATCCCCGTATTCCTGGATCAATGCCTAGAACAGTGCCTGGCCCACGGCTGGCGCTCCATAACTATTTATTATCTTTGCGTCAGGGATCAGGCACAGGGCTGGGATGAGGAAATGGCTTTCTGGTGAAATTCTGCAGGGCAGTCTCTCTGTGGAGTCCCTGAGCCTCCCTCGCAGCACCCGCCCCCTGGGCTGGGTCTGAGACAAAGACGGGATCAACCCCAGGAGGGGGCACATCTTCCCCAGCCAGTGTGACAAGTGAGTGCTCAGTGGAGCCCCAACTTCAGCCTCCAATGCAGCCCTCTTGGGCTAAGGCTGTCTGGGCAGCGCTGATGTCAGGAACTTGCAATTCTGGGTGAGGGATATGTGCCAGCCCACAGCCCAGGTGGAAGCCTCGTCCCAGATGAGTCCGTCCCCTCCCTCTTGCCCAGGTGAGCCCCTCCTGTGGGGAGACAAGACGTGGGAAGTGGGTCTGTCTTGGGGAGAACCCCCACCGCGCCCCAGCCTACAGAGATATGCTGAGGATGCCCAGCGAGCCTGCTCAGGCAGAGGAGGGAGCGCGCCGGGTGCCAGAGCTCAGAAACGCCGGGAACTTCTGTACAAGACCCACACGCCCCCCTTGCTGCCCCATTCCTTCAGGAAGTGTTCGCAGCTTAACCCTGGAGGGTCATGTGCACAGAAGCACACACGGCTTGCCCCCGCGTCTGCCCCGTGCACGGCCCCCTCGCCCCCCCCCCCCCCTCCAGCAGCTGTTCACCTCCTGGTCGCCTCTGCCCCTGTCAGACCCTCCATCTGTCTTCACACCTTTGGTGGGAACCTCTGGGCGAGTGTCCGAGGTTCGCCCAATCCATCATGGCCCCACAGCCTCACCGCCGAGGGTTGGGCTGGATCTGGCTGCTGACATGGGTGGGTGAGTCAGAAACGACCCTTCCTCCTCCCTCCCTCCCTCCCTAAGGGTCGTTTCTGGGCCCAAGTGCATGGACCGTCCTCACTCTGTATCCCCGGCTGAGCCACACTGCAGAAGCCAGGGGCCCTGGTTTGCGAGTCTCTCTCCTCTGCTCTCTGATGAAAGCATCAGTTTGGGGGTGAACCTCAGCCCACACTGAGACTGGTGGGCTGAGGGGAGCAATGGTCAGGGAGCCGGGTGCCCTCAACCCAGCCCTGGCCCGGCCAAGGTGTCCTGGGCCTTCCAGCTGGAAAGTGAGATGGCTGGCCATATAATCTTAACATTCCTCTACAGATTTCCAAGTCATGCTTCTCCAATCTGTTTTGTACCATAAGTCCATGCCAGGCCCACTGTCCTGGTGTGGACACCTTGGTCCTCACCCAGCTGGCTCTCAGAGCCCGTTGTATCCATCTCCTGACTCTGGAAGGTTAGCTGGGCTGGTGAGCCCTTGGCACGAATGAGATGGAGATCATGGTCTTGACTCCCAAAGATGCTCTATTGGGTTCCACTGGGTCAACATTCTGGTCTGCAGGCTGCATCGCCCCCTATACTGTGGGCCCTGAGGGGCCTTGGTGCATCGTCGTTAGGAACTCTGTGTTCAGCAGCATGTGTTTACCCGGCACTCAACTCAACGTGGGCTAGGGCTTTACAGAGATCATCTCACTCAAGCCTCAATGACCCTCTGAGGCAGGTGCTATATTGTCCCCATTTCATGGAGGAGAAAATCAAGGCATAGAGAGGAAAACGAATATTACCCGCAAGTAAATGATCGAACTAAAATGTAATTCACCCTCAACTCTACACATTAATAGAGGCGAGGAAGAATGAGCCAGAAATATGCAGAAAATTAACGTTCCTGGAAATCTTTTAGACCGGGGGTGGCAATTTTTTTCTGTGAAGGCCAGATAGTAAATATTTCGGGCTTTGCGGGCCATATCATATCTTTCAAAACTATTCAGCTCTGCTTTTTAGCACAAAAGCAGCCATAAATGTGTAAATAAGTGAACGTGGCTATGTGCTAATAAAACTTTATTTACAAAAAAACAGGTAGCTGGAGGAATGTGGCCAAGGGTAGGAGTAGTAGCTGACCTCCCCTTTCAGCTCCTTTTTATTTTAGGCAACAGGTTTTATACTAATTATATTGTCTTGGAAATGGCGGGGTGTAGGGTACAGAAAAGAGAATTAACATTTACTTGGCCTTTATTTTGTGCCAGGTTCTATGCTTTGACCTATTATCGTGTGAGTGCAGAGAACACCTTTCTTGGGAGGTTAGTGACACTCTTTGTTTAATCACTTTTTTGTTGAATAGGGGATGAACTGAGGCTCGAGGATGCTACAATGCCTAACACCTGAGCAGTCCAGTTGGGATATAAACCCCCTCCAAGCCTTCCCCTTTCTACCGATGTTCGGATAAGTGTGTATCCCATGTATTCTCACCACGGATGAGAGGGAGGAGTCTCAGAAGGTGAGAGGCAGGGTAAAACCAGTCTTGGATTTCATTCCTTCCCCTGTGGGTATCTAAGAGCCTACTGTAGCTACAAAAATGAACTCAGCAGTTCCACAAATTCACTAGAACTTCCAGTATCACCAAGTCCTATACCCGAAGCTCGTTGCTAACCACCACCAGCCTCAGCACTGCCTTCCCCACTCCATTTAAAGTAGGTCCTGCCACTTCTAACAGCACCACCAGGCAATGAGTGACTTAACCAGCAGCCAATCACACACCAGTGAACAGAGTTCCGATCCCCAATGACAGCAGAGTTCCCTGTGGAGAACCCCAGTCACAGTTCTCTCTGCCAGTAGGACCCGGTCCTCTTTCATTCATTAGTCACTCCTCAGGAAAAGCGAGAGATGGAACACAGGATGGAATCCAGGAAGGACTCCTGGTTCTAGAACAAAGCCTCAACCATAGTCAGCATCCCACAGAAAATGGTGCAATGCTTCCACCAACGCACTGTCTGAAAATGCCCGACTTTTATGGACTGAACAGCCATGCGGTGGGTGGTGGGCCAGTTTCACAAGCTCAGGATGGCTCTGGGACCAGGAGCAGGTGGTTGGTGGCAAGAAGTACGGAAAGTTGTTATGAAAACCTCTCTGCATCTCCCTGCCGGGTCATCCAGCTCAGCAGCTGGAGAAGATAAACTTGAGGTGAAAGGTCACACAATACTGACCAGTGGAGGTATTTAAACTCTCCCCAGGTGATCGAAAGCCAGTGGTTTTGTGGAGACCAGTAACGCTTCCCCCTGTGTCACCCAGAGCCCCTGAAGTCTGGGCTGGTGGGCATCTGGCGAAGGGACCTCGGGCAGAGAGGTGAGGCCACCTACCTGAGGAGACAGGCCGTTGCTGACGGGGTTCATGTGGTTGGAGGGTGCCGCCGGGTTCATGAAGCTGTCGGAGTAGCTGGAGAAGCTGTGGCGGGCTCCATAGGCAGAGCTGGTGTCCGCGGCTGCAGCCGCTGCGGCCAGCCCCCCCTGGTGCATGGTGGACGGCGGGAGAGGCTGGGGCCGGTGCACAGTGCTGCCCCCATCTGTGGAGAGACCCAGGAGACGGCCTGAGCAAGTGGCCTCACCGTGGAGGGCGGGCCTCACAGAGCAGGGAAAGGACAGCCTGTTTGGAAAGCAAGCTGTGAGCCTCCTTTTCCCAGTCCCCATCCAGAGGAGAGAAGGGACCATCTTCTCTTGATACTTGAAATGGGACAAGCTGGCTTCTGGGCAGAGCACTAGGGACTGACTAAGTCTGGACTGGCAGCCATCAGCATTCCAGACCACCTCTAGGCCACGGTGCACCGGCCCCACTCCCGCTGCTCAGTGCTTGGCATACACTGGGTACTCAGTGAATTATCTGCACTGAAATCCAGACCTCATTGAAGATTCTGCTTATCTACTCAGGCCTGTCCTGATCGCATTCTGTGGGCATTGACCATTTGCCAGGTGCTTTTACAAATACTAAGGGTCGGAAGCAAGACTATGGTTCCCATTTTACAGATGAAAAAACTGAGGCTTGGCGGGGCTGGGGTGTGTGTGTGTGTGAGGTGACAAGGCGAGTGAGTGGTATGGCCTCACTGCTGTATCTGTTCCTAGCTTGCCTGCTATTCCGCTCTGTCAGGCTGCCCCGCCATGCAGCCTTCCAGCAGATGGAACCATCATTTTTGTCAAAGGTTTAATTTCTCATCAAGAATCCCAGAGAAGGCCCCCTGGTTCTCTCCTCAGTCTCCAGAGCCCCAGCCTGCCAGCCCTTTAAGAGGAGACCTCCGGGGGTCAGGTAGTGGGATTCCTAACTTGTGCTGGGGTGGAGGAGGGGGACATGACGGAGAGGGAGGACTGAATTGGAGATAGAATCCAGGGAGGGAGGGAGGGAGGGGAGGAACCTTTCTCCTCCTCCAAGGCTCCCACCTCTTCTGCATTTGAATACAACCCCAGGAGATTCATGTGACTTCACAGTTTGAGAAGCTCTGTTCTAAATGTGGACATGGAGGTGGCCTTGGTCATTCTCACTGGAAGCTCTGTGGCCTTTTGGCAGAGCCAGGAAGTTCAAGGGCAGGACCTCACCTTTTTTTGTCTCAATAGCCTGTCCTCATGAAAGTAGACAAGTGGTCACAAACATACAACCTTCTTATTCCTTTGTTAAGGAGGGAAGGAGTGGGCGGGCAGAGCGGAAAAGGACTAAGGGGCACAGCTAAGATGGCAGGACGGGGCTTGGGCACTCACCTTGAGAAATGGTGGTGGTGGGGTAGGTGGAGTCTGGCAGCTGGTAAGGAGGCAGTGTGGGCATGCCAGTGGGCGGGAAGCCGCCTGGCAGAAGGTGGTTGAATGCTGCCAGCTGGTTGGCTCCTGCCTGCTTACGCCAACGGGCACGGCGGTTACTGAACCAGACCTGGGGGGTTGAGAGTGGAGAAGGGAGCCCTTAGCCTGGCTCCCGTCAGAGAGCCTGGACTCGGCTAGAAACAGTCCCCTCAGCTGTCACCCTCTGTCCATCCTGCATCCGCCCGGACAGGAGGACATCCCCACCTTCACACAGCTGGGGACAGCTTGCAGAGTGCTTCCATGGTCATGGGCTCGGTCTGTCCTCACAACCTCCTAAGTGAAAGGCTTATTATCATTATCCCCATTTTACAGATGAGCAAACTGAGACCTAGAGAGAGGACGTTACTTGCCCATGTGATAGGCTGTGTGACTCTGGGCACTGTGTTCTTTCCATTGCAGCTGCTCCTGCCCTGAGAGATGTCAGTAGGTGACTGTCCTTATTCCCACACATGCTCAACCCCTTCCTCCTCCAGGAAGTCCCCAAAGAGAAAGCCACAATCCAGGCCCCACCTGAATGAGACTTCCCTGCCAGGCTCAGATGCAAACGTGTTTTTTTTTTTGTTTGGAGCCTGCGGCCCCACTTTGCTCACCCAGCACAGACCCCCTTGACTGGAGAAACCCACCTCCCACAGACACAGCTGTTTGTTAAGCATCAGTGCAAAGCTAACCCAACATCCTTGAGATTCCCTTTCCTCCAAGCCCTGTGCTGGTGCTCCACATGTCTGTCCATACATAGAACCATGAGACGTGTCCTCCCTGTTCCCATTTTACAGACGGGAAAAACGGAGGCTCCCAGAGGTCAAATGACTTGCCAAGGCCACACACTCGACAATCTGCAATGGAGCTGAGGTTCAAACTTAAATCACCTTGACTTTCCAGAGCCTACTGGTACTTCTCTGAGTTTGCAAATAGTTCTGGGCCCGGCCAGAGGAAGAGGAGAACAAACGTGCGAAATGGGGGCTGCTCTGAGGGCCTCTTCTCAGCCTGTAAGCTTTGCACGTGCTGTTCCCTCTAACTGGAATACTCTTCCTGCAACTGACTCCTGGGCCTGTGGGCTCAGCTGAATCTCCTCCTCCTGCTCGGATTCCTTAATCACTGCCTGCCTAGAAGGGAAGTTTAGACAGGTCCCGCCTTTTCTCAGGAGGCCTCTGTGCTTGCTTACAGTTGCCTTATTTACAGCCCCTACCCTCCCTGCGGTGCTCCATTGGTGCTGACCCAATACATTCTGAATGAATGAATGAATGAATGAATGAATGAAAAAATGAATGAACAACTAAAGGCAGAGATGGCTTTTCCAGGGCTGGGACCACAAGGCTCAGTTGGGAGCCCCTCCTGTCGGAGTTAAGACCCTCATCATCCTTGGCACGGGATCACTTAAGACCCCCAAACCTCCAGACTGTGCCTGCTGACGTGCAGAGGGGAGTCTGAGGAGTGAAAATTGGAGCCTAATAAAATGGAAGCCCTGGTTCTCCCTGCTTCCCCAGAGCACAGATGGCTTCCTACGGGCCCCCTGGGGCGGGCTGCATGCCGGCCAGTCAGACTGAGGCTGCCGCTGTGCAGGGAGGAATGGGCAGTGCTTCCTGCTCCCTGCTTGCGCGAGGGCGTTTTAATTCAGCCTTTCTCAAAGGGTGGGACTCCTATCACTCCATGTTGGGGAGATATCCCTGATGGCCAGTGATGCAGACATTAAAGAATCCTGAACCACTCCCTTCCTCCAGGCCTCTGGTCCTGGCTCAGGGTGAATGCATCCTCCTGGCCTTCCCGACACTCGCTAACCTCCCTTTTTGACACAGAGAGGAGGAGCCTTTGCAGGTGACATGTTCCTGCACGACTTTCCCCATGTTGTTTTGTCTTCTTAGTGTGTGTTTCCAACAGCCTCCCTTTTATGAGATTCAGATACACTCTTATTTTCAAATACATTGATTTTTATAAAAAGTGAAGAACAACATGGGTACTGTGAAGATGTGGCAAAAATCTTGAAGCTGGCTGGAGAATGACTTCAATATGGGACAGGCTATTCTGGTTTGTTCTGTGGCAAACTGTTCCTTAAGGGAGAGTCTTTTCCTCGAGTGAAGATACTAAATGAAGTTGGAGGCATTCCTTCCCCTTCCCTTACTTTCCCTTCTTTTCTTACTTCCCTCCTGGCCTTGAACCTTTACTGGGACTCTGCACTGTGCCAAGCAAGACACAGGAGAGAGACAGCCTATTCCTCAAGCTGCCCTCTCCCTGGGCACACAACAGACACCTCAAAGAGCAGTCGCTTCCCAGTGTAGTGACGCTGTGACCTTTAGGGTGCTCCAAATAGGTCTGAGGAGGGGCTTCCAACTTCACCTCTCAGAATCCAAGAGGGCTTCCTGGAGGAGAGGATATGCCCTTCAACTGTCAATTTTCTCACCTCTTCTTCCTCTGTTGTCCTGTTTTCCCAGGGCTGCCTCCACTCCAGCAGGCACCTCCCTCCTCACAAAGTGCGACCTGATGGTTAGTTCACAGCAGTCACTCTGGAGCCTGACTGCCTGGGTTTGAATCCTGCCTCTGACTCCTAGTTAACATGGGCAAATCCCATTAGCCCTCTGTGCCTCCGTTTCTTTGTAAAACGTGGCCAATAATAGCATCTACCTCCTAGGCAGTTCTGGACCTCAAATAAGTTAACACAGGCAAAGTGCTGAGAACAGCATATAGTTACAGCTATTGATCCACTGGAAACCCTCCGATGGTGCGGCTTGGAGGGCTCTTAGCCAGCACCTGGTACCAGGAAGTCACACATTTACAGATAAGGAACTGGGGGCTCCGAGAGGGACAGTGGCAGCTCGGCACCCCACCCAGAAGCCCTGGTCATGGTCGAGGTCTTTGAAAGCAGAGACTAAGTTTTATTATTCATTTTTGATCCTCCCCTCCACACCTAGCTCTGGGAGCAGACCCCGTAGAAAGCATCTGTTTACTGAGTTGAGTATCTCTTCTGGCCCTTTCTTCAATATAAAACAGATGAAAAGAACTCAATGGGAAGACTTGGGTTCAAGTCCTAGCACAGTTGCCTGTTAACTGTGTCTTCACGACGTTACTGTGCTTAGCTAAATCTCAGATTTCTCACCTCCCAAATGAAGACATTAATCATACCTACCTACCTCCTAGGATTAGAGTGAGGACGGTCAAGATAAGGTATGTAAATGTCGCATTTCGTGCCTGGCATATAAGAAGTTCATTATACATGTCTTCAAGTATTGTGAAAAGATTTAGTTGAAGTCACTAATTAGAGTCCCTCTAGTGCCTCCAAAATGAGACTCAGTTCAGGGTGGCCTGTTTCTAGAAGAAACACAGGCGCAGGGACCTTGGCCTCGGGGACACAATGGATTTGTTTACCTCCAAGGAAGATGTACACAAGGCTGGGGTCAGCCTCCAGCTCCTTAAAAAGAAAGAGTCCTCCAAGAGAAAGTTACCGGTCCTCAGGCATGTGTCCTCCTGCCTGACACCCCATTTCCTGCCCTTCATGGTGGCTGGGCTCTCTGTAGGCTAAGACAGGGAGGGGTGTCTCTGCCAGACACTGGGGTGTCATATAATACCCTGCAGGCTTCAAAAGCAGGGCTGGGGGGGGGCAGAGGGAGGGCACACACCTGAGTTACAAACTCCACTTGACACATGTTGACCTGCTCACCGGTTTATTCAATTTCAACTCCACGACAGCACGGACTTCTGTCTGCTGAATTTCCGCTGCCTAGGCCAGTGTCTGGCACACAGTAGGTGCTCAATAAATGTGCTAGATGAATGAACCTGGAATTCCAAGAGTGGCCAGGATTGGAACCACCAAGAACAGGTGGAGCTGTAATAACAATGATCCCCCCAACCTACAGCACATCTGTGTGCCTCCACTTTCTAACTTTCTGCGTGTGTCTTTCCATGTCATTGTTTAGACCAGGGGTAGTCAACCTTTTTATATCTACCGCCCACTTTTGTATCTCTGTTAGTAGTAAAATTTTCTAACCGCCCACCGGATCCACAGTAATGGTGATTTATAAAGTAGGGAAGTAACTTTACTTTATAAAATTTATAAAGCAGAGTTATAGCAAGTTAAAGCATATAATAATAATTACTTACCAAGTACTTTATGATGGATTTTCACTAAGTTTGGAAGAATAAATCTTTATAAAACAACTTACTATAGTTAAATCTATCTTTTTATTTATACTTTGGCTGCTCCACTACCGCCCACCATGAAAGCTGGAACACCCACTAGTGGGCGGTAGGGACCAGGTTGACTACCACTGATTTAGACCCTATTACTGTCACCTCCATTTTGCAGATGAGGAAAGCTGAGAACAAAGGGAATAATTGATGGAGCTGGAATTCACACGTGGGCATCTGGCCCTGAGACCACACTGAACCACTCCACCCCCCCACCCAACCCCATCTCCCGGGGCCATGGAGCAAAGGTGGCATAAACATTGCTTTCCAGAAGGGAGGGGACTTGGGGGGCACTGGGTGAAAAAGGTGAAGGGATTAAGAAGTACGAAGTAATAGTTGTGAAACAGTCACAGGGATGTAGGTTCAGCAGAGGGAATATAGTCAATAATACTGTGATCACTACATATGGTTCCAGGTGGGTACTGGAGAAATCAGGGATATACTTTGTAAAATATGTGATTATCTAACCACTACACTGTATACCTGAAACTAATACAAAATAATATTGAATATAAACTGTAACTGAAAAATAAAATTAGCCCTGGCTGGATAGCTCGGTTGGTTAGAGCATCATCCTGAAGTACAGAGGTTGCCAGTTCAATCCCCAGTCAAGGCACATATAAGAACAGATCGATGTTCCTTTCCTTTCTCTCTCTCTCCCCCTTCCTTTCTCACTAAAATCAATAAAGTAAACATTTTGCAAAATCCCTGAACCAAGACTCTTAGAATCAGAGGCCAAGACCTCAAAACCTAAGCAGTGACTAGATGGCTTTGAGGTCCCTGCCATACTCTCCACAGCAGAAACCTCTCTCCAGGATCTCTCATAGACTGAATGCTCCACTTTTGCTTAAATGCTTCTGGAAATGGGGATCTCATCACCTCACAAGGCAGCCCTGATTGTCAATAATGATCCTAGAACTTTAAGGGGCCTTAGTTACCATTCAGTTTGTTTCCTCTATTCATAGATGAAAAATTAGTCATAGGAAAGGAAAGTCTCAGGAAAGGAAACTGACCTGTTGAAAGTAACACAACAGGTCAGGGGCAGGAACCCATGGGAGCCTAGACCTGTGGATCCCAGTCCTGTGCTCTCGTCTCTACAGACCTTCATACAGGACTTGGGACATTTCTCTATTGGCCCTGGTTCTACCCTCTAGGGCTTCTCAGAACAGCCCTGTCCTCCAAGTTTCCTCTTCCCCGTACCAAATGTTCTACCATTCCTGTCTTGGAATTTTTTTATTTCCTTTTGTTTGTTCTTCTTTAAAAAAAAAAATCAGCATTTATTGTTCCTCCCTCTGCAGGGAAAGTTCATAGGCTGGGGGGGGAGGAGAGACCCAGCCCCACCCTGGGGGGCTCACGGTCTGAGGGGGAGACCCAGCCCCACCCTAAGGGACTCAGGGTCTGAGGGGGAGACTCAGCCCCACCCTGGGGGGCTCACGGTCTGAGGGGGAGACCCAGCCCCTCCCTAAGGGACTCAGGGTCTGAGGGGGAGACCCAGCCCCGCCCTGGGGGGCTCACGGTCTGAGGGGGAGACCCAGCCCCTCCCTAAGGGACTCAGGGTCTGAGGGGAGACCCACCCAAACCCTGGGGGGCTCACGGTCTGAGGGGGAGACCCAGCCCCGCCCTAAGGGACTCAGGGTCTGAGGGGGAGACCCAGCCCCGCCCTAAGGGACTCAGGGTCTGAGGGGGAGACCTAGCCAAACCCTGGGGGGCTCACGGTCTGAGGGGGAGACCCAGCCCCGCCCCGGGAGAGCCCAGAGTCTGAGAGGGAGTCAGCATGTGGAGGATGTCTGCCTGGGCCTCCTCACCGTGGGTTTGTCTGGGCTCTGGCTGTTCCCCCTCTTCCCTGTCCCCCTCCCTCCTTGGACCTTGAGTGACACCTGTTTCTGGGTCCCCTGGGCCAATAAAAGCACTGCTTTGACAGCCAGGAAATTTTACAAGGAGCGGTCAGGCTTCAAGGTGGTGGGAGCGGCCGTGGCCCCCAGACGTGGGAATGAGAAAGCACCCAGGAATGTGCCCAGGAGAACAGCTGCAGGAGGATCAGAGGAGGGGAGGGAGGCACGGGGCAGGCTCGGGTGTCACCCTGGGGAGGAGGGGAGGGAATAAGAGGAGCTGGCTGCTGCTGCCGGCCCCCTGCCCCTGCTCTGTGGGGTCTCCCGCAAAGGCAGCCAAGCCCCCCCCCCCCACTCAGGGAGCGGGGTGGGGAGGGCGAGGGAGGTACAACGGTTCCTGGACTGGTTAAATGCCACTTTGCTTCTAGAACTTTCCCTACTGCTTTTACATTCTAGGCTCTGAGTCAACTTCTTTTTCTGGATGAAAAGAACCCGGGCTTCTGCATCCTCCAAGCCCGAGTTCCAGGCCCAGCTCAGCCCCTGCTCAGCTGTGCGCCTCTGGGCACGTTCCCTCTCTAAGCCTCGGCTTCTGTCCCCGCGGCTTGGCGGTGACCACACTGACCCTGACCAGGGGGTCTGAGGTCCCACCACTTCATGCACAAGAAGCCACAAGGTGGATACCCAACAAAGGCTGGTTGCCCTCGGAGGCAAGTGCCCCCGGTTGAGCAGTTTGGGGTGGCCCCGTCTGCAGAAGTGCCTCCCCATTCAGGGAGGAGACTAGCCAGGAATGGGTTCCCAAGGGAGCTGGCATCATGACCTTCCTTCTCCACTACCCAGCCTGAGCCCCTCCCAGCCAGCCCAGGAGACTCTCTCTGCTCTCAGAGGACTGTAGTCCTTGGGGGGGGGGGGGTTTGAGGGCTCAGCCTGGGGAGAGGAGGCAAGTCCCCCCCCCCCTCCATGGCAGGCCCTGAGCCCCAGGCAGGCTATACTTCTCTGCATTCTCCCTCCCTCACCCCTGCTGGTTGGGAACCGCACACTTGAGGGTGTGGGAAGGGTCTGGCCACCCACCTCTGATGCTGCTACCCCACCAGGAACATGCTTGCCCAGCCTGTCTGCATGCTTCCCACACCGGGAAACTCATTATCCATCTTAGGCAGCTAGGCCTGTTCAGAAATTTGCCTCCAAACTATTTCCTCCCCTCATCAGAGATCTGAAGATCTTTATACTCCCTGGGCCCTCTCTGCTGACGGAACCACTGCCCTCCTTCCCTCCCTCCTTTCCTCTCTCTCCTTTTTCCTCCCTCCCTCCTTTGACCTTTTCTTCTCTTCTTCTCCATCCCTCTCTCCATCCCTCCTTTCATCATTTTCTGAAGTACCTGTTGCTCAGAGAGATGAATGCAATTCAACAGGACTCACTGCAGCTCCTGGCTTTCCCGGGGCTCGCCAACACTCCATCAACCAGTCAGTCAACCAACAATTGCTGCCCACTTACTCTGCATCAATTGCTGGTGGCATTAGTTGTCTACGCGGTCCCCAGACCACTGGCTGCAGAATTCCCTGGGGGCCCACTGAGCCCCCACTCAGACCCTGGCCACCCCACCTTCTCCACCCCAGTCTTTGGATGAGGCCCGCAGTGCCCGACACCTGAGACGCCTTCCCACCTGGACCCGTGCCTCAGTCAGCTTGGTCCTCTGGGCCAGCTCCTCGCGGGTGTAGATGTCCGGGTAGTGCGTCCTCTCGAAGGCCTTCTCCAGCTCCTCCAGCTGCTCGGCCGTGAACGTGGTCCGGCTGCGGCGCTGCTTGCGCTTCAGAGGGAGGTCCGGTTCTGACTCCACGTCGGAGCCCTCGTCCAGCCGGTTCCCTGCAGCCAGGCGAGAGGGGGAGAGGGCAGGGCCTGGTGAGCGGCAGGGGCTCCGCGCCCACCTTCAGGGCCATCGCTGCGCTGAGAGATCTCTCTTGAGCACAAGGCATCGTTTATCGTTTATCGGAGGGAAGAGTGGGAAGCAGCCTCCACGCCCAGCTCTAGGGGGTCAGTTAAATACTTCATGGCACAACCATTCCTTAAAGAACAAAATTCCCTCCAGTTGAGCATTTAGGTTATTTCCACTGACACGGAAGGATGCCCGTGACATAGGGTGGTTTCATGGCAAAAAACACTTGTCAGAATTTCTAGAATGATAGTATCCAAGACAGAGAGAATTTTACTGTATATGAACTATAACCTCAATAACCCTGACTTTAAGCCTGACCAGGCGGTGGTGCAGTGGATAGAGTGTCAGACTGGGAGGTGGAGGACCCAGGTTTGAGACCCTGAGGTTGCCAGCTTGAGTGCAGGCTCATCTGGTTTGAGCAAGGCTCACCAGCTTGGACCCAAGGTCGCTGGCTCGAGCAAGGTGTCACTCGGTCTGCTGTAGTCCCCCCCCCCCCCCCCCAGTCAAGGCACATATGAGAAATCAATCAAGGAACAACTAAGGAGCAGCAACAAAGAATTGATGTTTCTCATCTCTCTCCCTTCCTGTCTGTCTGTCTCTATCTGTCCCTCTCTCTGACTCTGTCTCTGCCACAAAAATAAATAAAAATAAAAATAAATAACCCTGACTTTAAGAAAAATGCAGGCTTGGGGTTCAGGATGCGTGATATGGGGTACAGATGGTGTTACATTGAGTTGTGCACTTGAAACCCATATGTTTGGAGAACCATGCCATCCCAATAAACGAAGAATGAATAAAATAAAAATAAAATGATTTTTGGAATAAAATAGGAAAAGGCAACGTGCCAACCTATGTGCAAAGATCAATCAACCTCACTTTTGGAAAATGCGTGGAAGACAAATTAAGGAACACTGTCAAAAGATTAACAGATGATAACCTCAGAAGAGAGAACTTTTGCTTTCTTCTTCATATTTATTTATAGTTTAGTATTTTTTAAATGACAACCACTTAAACAATGACACTACTCCATTGGGGGAAAAGACTGCAGAAATGAAGGGAGGGAGGGACAAAGGGATGGGGGGCGCAGGGGGGAGAATGCAATAGTGACCTGTCCCCACCCCTGTTTTGACTCAATTGCTTCAAATGGTCTAGGCCCCTCCCACACGGGACAGCATCCCCACCCCCAACTCCAATAACCTAATAGAGCCTCTTAGATGTCACAGGAGCTGAATGGAAAGGCATGCTGGGCGGGGGGAAGAGCATGTGCAAAGGCCTGGCATGTCACAGGGCAGGATGGGTCGTGTTATCATGGCGCTGCGTCCACAGCTGGGAGCGCACCCAGTCTTGGGCACTGCCCCTCCTCCTGAGTCCACTTCCCGCCATCCTGCCGCCCTGACCATTAGACAGTCATGGCCTGCTTTCTATTGGTCACTGCCAGGCCGTCCCTGATTGTGACAACAAGGGTCCAAAGGCAAGGAAGCCCTCCCTTCATCACTGCCTGCCTCGTCCCTACAGGCAGACTGGGGTCCGATCCAAGCCCTCACCTGCCCTTTCCCAGGCTGCCCAGCAACCTGTCCCTGAGAGGAGGCCATGGTGAGCACAGCTGGCAGCCTGGCCGCCTTCCCCAGCACGTCTGCGGCTCAGAGCCAAAGACAACTAATCACAAGGATTCATTTCCTGAAACTCACTGCATAACCTCAGTTTTCTGACAGTGACAGGGAGAGCGAGCCCTTGGGGCCTCAGAAGGCAGTAGCAGGGAGGGGCAGGCAGGAAAGGAGGCCAGCCTGCTGGTGGTGACTGGGGCCCCAGGCCCTTCATCCAGGGAGGAACCCCTGAGCTCAGACAGCAGCTGGGTGAGACGGGGATCAGGGTCCTTGGAGGCAAAAACCTTTGGGCAGAAACTGTGCTCAGAGCTAGAAGGTCAGACAGGGGAGGAGACACGGCCCTGTGCCAGGAGGAACCCCAGTCTGATTAAGTCGCAGTTCAGTCCAGAGCAATACTGTGCAACAGAGCTTTCTGTGAGACGGGAAAGTTCTAGACCTGCGTGGTTCCGTGTGGCAGAATCAGCCACATGTGGCAATGAGTGCTTGAAATGTGTCTAGTGCACCTGAAGAACTGAATTTTTTATATTACTTCACTTTAATTCAAATTCCCATAGCCACGTGTGGCCGGTGACTACCACCCAGGACAGCACAAATTTAACACTGTTGTTCTCTCCTGATGAGGAGAGGACCGGCCTCAGAGCTTTCTGCGTGCAACAGTCCCTGGGTAGAACGAACAACACTGTTTTTATGGCTCCTATCTATTTATAGGACATGATACTCACTTTCCACTTACAACAGCATTAGTTTCTTTGAATTCAGTTTTAAGGTGCTTTCATAGAAAGTAAAATATTAAGGAAGTAATAGAACAGGACGTGGAGCTGTAACCAAAAGCATAAATGCAGTTAGCAACTGAGGGAACATTCAAGGTGCTTCTGACACTGTCTTGCCCAGCCTCCGTGCTCACTCAGGCTCTGTAGGCATCCCGCCCCTGGCCCTCCAATTTACATGCAGCTTTCTAGACTCAACATGGAGTGCTGAGTCTACTTCCTCCTCATGTCCCTGTCCCTCCCACCCTTCAGTCAACACCAATCTGGGACCTCTGTGGGCCCAGAGAGACCCCCCAGACCTAAACCCAGACTGGGGAAGGCAAAGCAGGACCCACCGGCCTCTATCGTTTGAAAGGATCCTCTAGGACAGGGGTCCCCAAACTACGGCCCGCGGGCCGCATGCGGCCCCCTGAGGCCATTTATCCGGCCCCCGCCGCACTTCCGGAAGGAGCACCTCTTTCATTGGTGGTCAGTGAGAGGAGCATAGTTCCCATTGAAATACTGGTCAGTTAGTTGATTTAAATTTACTTGTTCTTTATTTTAAATATTGTATTTGTTTCCATTTTTTTTTTACTTTAAAATAAGATATGTGCAGTGTGCATAGGGATTTGTTCATATTTTTTGTTATAGTCCGGCCCTCCAATGGTCTGAGGGACAGTAAACTGGCCCCCTGTGTAAAAAGTTTGGGGACCCCTGCTCTAGGATGTTGGCAGTTGCCATAACAACCCTCTGGATGCTGAGTGGGGAGAGCCAGCCTCTATCCCAGTAACCAGAGGTTGAGGGAGATCTCGTGAGAACTGGACTGTGCAACTTCAGTCCTCTGCAAAAGATCTCCTCCTCTGGCCTGGCCCAGCCCAGGAAAAGACATCCTTCTAGGCCTGTGCCAGCCTCACCATAGGTCTGGGCTATTGGCTCTTTGAAAAAGAGGGAAAACAAGGCTCAGAGAGGTTTAGTAACCTGACGAAGGCCAAACAGCCTATAAACCTATGCTCACTCCTGGAGAAGGAAGGGGAGGAAGGACAGGTTGGGCGGGAGTCTGGGGGCCCTCTGGGGCAGCTCTGGTCTAGTCAAGAGTCCTGGTCTGGGAAGCCTGACACATGGATTCTAGGTTCTGTCTTTCCCTTGCTGTGTGGCCTTGGACAAATTGCTTCCCCTCTCTGGACCTTGGTTTTCTCAGCTGTAAAAGTGAAGGTCATGGTGCACACCTGCCTGCTTCACTGGGTCACTTTGAGAATGGAATGAAATGAAGCCAGTAGAAGTAATCTGGAACCTGGAAAGGACCCACGAAGGATGACAATGTGGATAATGACAGAAGAGGGAAGAGGGTAGGGGTACAGGACCAAAGCAGTGGGTGTGAGGGGGGCTCATTCACTAAGAACACTGATGTCACCATCCCACCCTCACTTCAGTTTCCCCAGCGATGCCCTCCCCTCCCCCTCCGGAACCCTGTAGTCTCCGAGTTAAATTCATCAACAGGATTAGGTGGACTTGGCCACAGAGAGGCCCTGATGGCTGGGGCTGAGTCCTCCGTGCATCGAGAGCCGGGCAGCTGGCACAGAGAGGGGCAGGCGGGGACAGTGGACATGGGAGCGCATTCATTAAACAGAGGCTGGGTCTGGTGTGGGCAGCTTCCCGGCCAGCTGCATTCCTGCTGCTGTGAGACGGGAAGACCCCAGGGAGAGGGCACTGAGCTGGTGCTAGTCTGGAGATAGCCCCAAGAGAGAGGGATATGGTGAGGGACCCTCTCTCTGGGTTCCGGGATCCTCTCTCTGGTTCGGGATGTGGGGAGTCCAATACTGAGCAAGGAAGAAAACCAGCCCCACCTTGGGAGCCTCCCAATCTTACAGGGGGGAAAACAGCCTCTGTCCTAGGAAGCTCGCAATCTGATAGAAGAGGTATCACCCTCCTGTTCTCAGAAGTTCCCGGTCCAATGAAGGACAGCCTCCATTTGGCTTGTCAATGCTTAAGGATAGGCAGGAATGGAGTCAGCTCAGGGCAGAGTTCAGCCCAGGCCAGGGTGATGGCAGTGGGTGGGATATTGCTGGAGGCAGCTCTCACAGCCACTGCCTCACTTCTGCCCCCCCCCCGCCTTTGAAGCCCACCAGCTCTCACAGCCACTGCCTCACTTCTGCCCCCCCCCGCCTTTGAAGCCCACCAGCTCTCACAGCCACTGACATAGGAAGCCTCGATCCACCAGCGAGGATCCACCAGTGAGGCCCCGCCACACAGGCCCTGCTCACGTGTCCAACTCACCCGGCCACTCCACGTGGTTTTCTGTCCAGCTCTCAGCTTCCTTGAATGACCGAGCCAGGCTCTCTCACACCTTCCGTGTTTTGAATGGGAGCTCCCTCTGCTTGGAATGCCCCTCCCTTTCACCAGGAGCACTCCTACTTATCCAGCACAACCCAGCTCATGGGTGCCTCCCCTAGGAAGAATTCCTGGGCCTATCCGGGCTGGCTTCAGGGCTCTCCAAGCTCATCAGGAGACACCAAACTTGCCTGTTTCTGGGTATCTGGGTCCCGCTGTACCAGGAGGCCCTTGACTGCAACAGGGACTGTGCCTGGCACACAGCAGGTGCTCAATAAAGGCTCCTTAGGTGAATGGGTCTTAGCGGGACAATCACACACTGCAGTCAATTAAGATCATCACCTGAAACTTGTGCACTCGCTCTACAGTGTAGAAACCCTGTCATTCTCCTAACACAGTTCTTCCCAATAACTCCGGACGGCCAAGCCGGCAGGGACAGCCCCACTTTACAGATGTTCAGTGGACTCCCTGGCTAGTGAGTCTGGGAAGAAAACCCCGGACTTGGAACTCCCAGCCCAGTGAGAGTCATTTTCCCTACAGTGAATTCCCGGGGTGGGGCGTGGGGGTGGAGGATTCCATTTTGGATCATGAAAACCAAAGTGGTTTGTTCTCTGTCCCTCCCCTCTCAAACCTTCTGACTCTCTTTGCTAGAGGAAAAACCTTGAAATGAGATGGTTACCATTACTGGACCTGCAGGAACGAGCTGGCCCACCTCCAAATCCTTGTCATTCTAGATCAGGGGAAGCCAGCAATGGCCTTGAGGCAGGGGGGAGGGGGGTCCTTCTCTCAGAACCCACCCCCCAGCAGAGACACCCTCCCAGCCCTGTTCCTGTGCTCCCGTGCAGGCTGTCTCCCAAACCACCCTTCATTACAGTTTAACATAGGCCGGCTAGGAGCTGCGGCGGAGAAACGAATCACATAATAGTTGATATGCGTTTTAATCAAGTAATTCGGGCAGAGCTGGGAGCCGGTGAGTGTGGGCCCAGCGTCCCTGAATACCAAACAGGCCTGGGCGCAGGTCTGAGAAAATGGAAAAGTCATTTACAGCTCAGCTGGGGGCCCGGAGAGCCAGGGCCATGGCAGGCGCCCTCCCAGCCCCTCCGCTGGGGCCGCTCAGCTGTAACCAGAGCATGGTGCCTGCATCTAGGTCCTGTCTGCAGGAGTCCGCCGGCCGGGCACAAGGACTAGGCAGACGGGGAGGTGGGGCTTGACCCCGTGTCAAACCTCCCTGAAGCGACCTCCTCCTGTTCACCGGCTGGGCCTGAACCTCTCCTGGGTGCCCACCCAGCACCGCCACCCAGGCACTCCTCGGCGTCCTTGCCTCTCCCTTTACACCTCATGTGCAACCAGTCCAGAACCAAAGCCCGGAGAGTCAGCAAGAAGCCCTGTTAGCCCCGAACCTACCCCATACACCACTCCCTCTCTCCCTGGACACCAGCAACCCCAGCCTCAAGCATTTGTTAAATGAATGAATGAATGAGTGAGTGACTAGATGTGTGAGTCTGTTACAACACATGAAACTGGGCCAGGGGACGAGTGAGTGCTCAGCAAACAGGTGTGTGTCGCACATCATCGAGGCAGCTCCAACTCCTGGCGACCCTACGGAGGAATGAATGGGCGACGTCCACAATGTCCTGTCCTCTGCAGCCCTGCTCAGCGCCTACAGGCTCGTGCCTGTGACTTCTTTTATAGAAACCCATCTCATGTTCAGTCTTCCCCTTTCCCTCCTGCCTTCCACGTTCCCCAACATCACTGTCTTTTCCAAAGAACACTGCCTTCTCAGGACGTGCCCGACGTTTGTAATTTTTGCCTCCAGATGTGTTTTGGGCTTGGTTTGCTCTCTGACCCATCTGTTTGTCTCTCTGGCAGTCCAGGGTGTCTGCAGAGTTTCCCTCCGACATCATCCCTCAAATAAATCCATTTTTCCCCTATCCTTCTCCAGCGTCCGGCTCTCGCCTCTGCACGTAGTAATTATGTACACAGGAACGCTGGGGTGAGGATGCTCTCAGCCTTGGTCTCTATCTAATGACACATCTTTGCTCTTGGTGATCTTCCCTAATTCTTCCATCGCTGCCCATCTGAGTCTCACTCTTCTCTTGATTTCTAGGTTCTTCCATTAATCCTCCTCCTTTCTGACTCAGCTTGGAGTCACCCCTCCAGGATACCTTCCCTGATGGCAGCGGCCCTCCTTTATCTGGGTCCGAGGTGTCCGCATTGCTGGGACTCAGCAAAACTGTCTGCATTTGATTCATTTCAGTCCCGCTCTGTGAGAGTCCTCCCTGGGGAGTGGAGGCTCCAGCAAGGTAGGAATCCAAATAGGTCCTATCTTACATCAAATCCTAGGCTATTTCTCAGTCACTGAGATGAATCAACCGGGCAATTTCAGTCCTCCAAGTCAGGGAGAGGAGGGAGGAGGGGGAAACTGTCTTTAGAAAGCCAGGACGGAACTCTTACTTTGCTTACAACCTAAATATGACAAAACTTTTCCTTCTCTAGGAACCTGATCATGGCCTTGGTGCTAACAGCATAATACTGTTCTCAGGCATTGGAGGACACTCTTTCTACGTTCCCACCAGGAAGGGACAGATCTAGGAAGAAGGAAGTAGTACTGCTTGAAATGGCACTGTGCGGTTGCATTGCCAGAATTCCAAGCCATGCTTTCTCATGGTGGATCCAGAGGTTTCTTTTTCGTGCACTGGACTGTGAACCCAGCACAAGTCACAAATGAGAGAGAAAAGAGGGTTTGTAGAGGGCTGGAACCATCTGAGACAACAGCACACAGGGAAAACTTATTGGGTGCAGAGTTCAAAACTAAGGTTGACCTGCCCTACGGCAAGAAGTCGAAGGTAAAGGTAGGTGTCATGAGGAGCCTTCCAACTCAGTCTCCTTAACCTGCTGGCATCACAGGCAGTACATGCGGCGCTGTGGAAGGGGAAGCAGTTGCGGGTTGTGGAGGGGAGAAGGTGGGCATCCTAAGCAGGCATCTTAGAGGCAGGAGCAAGCCTGCTGCCACAGGAGCTCCGCTCGCTGTCGCCTTCTACACTCGGCCTGTGACTTGAAGACAATCCTGAAAACAATCACAGTTTTCTTTCACTCCTTCAGTGGTTATTGGCAGATGGCAGAGCTCTCTATGCCAGCTCCTGAGAGGGGGCTTGCCAAAGGGCCCTGTCTTACAGAGCATGGTCAAGGCAGCCACAGGCAGACGTGGGGACCGGGGGGAGAGATGCTGTGCAATCAGATGGACCTGGGATTCGTGCGGATTCTGGGTCTGCCTCCCAAGAGCCATAGATGCCAGATGTGCTTTTTAACTCCCAAGCCTCATTCTCTCTATTTCTAAAATGAGGACAGTGATGGGAGACAAGAGAAAGCGAGGAAAAAGCAGAAAACTGTCTGGTGGCCGAGGTCTGAGACCGGTGGGTGCCAGGCACTGGGCTGACTCCCTGACGCACTCTCTCCTCTCATTCCGACAGAAGCCCGGTAAGGGGGGGGTGGCTGGCTGGCCTTCCAGGCTTAGTCCCTGACTTCCTGTGTGGTCTTGAACATGTCCCTGGTCCTCCTGGAGTCTCCATTTCCCCATCCACCCCCTGGGACTGGGAACGGCCAGCTGCCTACTTCTCGGAGTATAAGTGTGGCTGCTCCGATGGGAACCCAGAGAAATGCCAGGTGGTGCCTGTGACACAATCACCACAGCCTGCTTCCCACGCCAACTCAGCTAGTTCCCTCCCCTGGGCTGCCACAGAGTATATGCCCACCTCACAGAGTCGTCCCGCATGAAAGTTAAATGAATTACTGCAAGACAAGGGCTTGCAACAGTGCCAGGTACACAATAGATGCTCAGAGTACAGTATGTTAGCTACTAATATTATTATTATCACCGCTGTTATTATTGGTGCCTGCATACAATGAGAGCTTAATTTACCCCTGTATCCCCCAGCGGCAAGCACACTTGCCTGGCACAGAATACAAAGGTAAGGAATGAATGAATACCCACCCCTTTGTCATCCCTTCCTTATTCTACCAGGGTGGGCACTCTGCACAGCTCCAGCCACACCCACAGACCCACATCCCATCCCCAGGGAAAGCTGTCCCAGATGTAAATGGTGCCCACAAGGAGGAAAGGGTGCCAGAGTCCCAGGTAAGTGCTGCAGCTGGCATACAAATGCCAGCAGGTGCTAAGAGCCCAAAGAGAGAGAGAGAGAGAGAGAGAGAGAGAGCCCCAGGAAGCTGGGCTTGGGGGGTCCTGGGGCGGGGCCTCAAAAGCAGCGAAGGGGAAAGAGCAGCAGCTGGTCCCGCGTGGCCAGATGAAGCTGCCCAGCACGGCAAGGAAAAGGCAGCTCGGCCACCCGTCAGCACCCCACAAAGCCACTGTGAAAGGACCATATGCCTGAGAAGCCAAGCCTGCCCGGACCTCCTTCTCGCCCTCCCCTCTGCCTCTCCCTCACCCCCTCTCAGTGCTGGAGCCTGGTGGTTGGGTGGGGGTGGGGTGGGGGGCTGCAGCCCGCTGGAAAGTTGTAAAAGGAGGCAGGATGGAAGGTGGCCTCAGGACCACCTTCTGTCCATTGGACCTTCTGCCTCAGGGCCCTGAGGAAGGGCTTAAACCTGGTGCTCACTGTACCCCGAAGCCTGGGCTCTGTGATCGCACACAGTCTGCTCCGGCTGGACTGGGCATGAAGGCCACAGGAGGATGAACGGAAATAGCTGCTCATGAACTCTGAGCTGACACGTGCCTTATGGCTTCCCACTAGAACCCAAAGAGCTAAGTACTGCTATTAGTGAGGAGTATCGTTAGCCACAATGTCAGAAGGGACAGCGAAACCCAGGCAACTGGCTCCAGAGACCCCCCTCTTAACCATCAAGGTGACACTTGGGAGCCTGGTCTTCAAGGTCCTCTTTGTACTGGTCCAAACGTGCCTGTCCTTGCAGGCCCCTCCCAGGCCAGTCCACCAGCTGGACGGGATGATGCTGTCACGTTGTTTCCAACTGTCTCCCTTCCCCCACTCTTCAAACCTAGGCTCCATGTCCACCGAGTCCGTGAAGCTCTCCGAGACTGTCGCACCTGGAGAACTCTCTCCTTGAATCCCTGTGGCACTTGCCACCTGTGCCATCCTCTAAGCCCTTGGCATCAACTCCGGCCAGAGACTGGCGATGAACTTTCAGCACAGATGTTCCGTTTCTCAAACACACCTTATCATCCAGTTTGTAAAAGGTTCATTTGAACTTCTTGAGCGTGAAAACTTGGTTTCTGCTCTCAAACCTGGGGCACCCCAGCATAAAGACAATGCCTGCATAATAAAACTGGAGTTTCTTAAGGATGGAAACTATATTCTTTCCATTATAACTGGGTGTTACCGCAGGGCAGAGTGACTAGGAACAGCATTGCGGTTGTCATCCTAGACGTTTCTTAGTAACAGTCTCGAGTAGGAACTGCTGCCACCAGTTAAACAAAAGAAAACCCGTGGTCCACGTCATCACCAACACGAAAGCTGACTCAAGCTCTGCCCCCCTCCAAAGTCGTTGTCTCAGAACTGTGCGCTGATTTCTTTCCCTTGGGGGTCGCTTCTCTCCATCCAGTGTCCGTCCATCCCCACCTCCATCTTTCTTTCAAAAGAAAACTCCGAAACCTAACATTGTATCGCTGGTCAAGGTGCACAGAGAAGCATGTGCCCAACAGTCCTAAGTGCCCACCGAGCGCGCCCCAGACTCACACCAATAAAAGCGACAGCAATTACATTTCACTATTATAGAGGTGAGCCCATGTCGCCAGGCTTGGCCCTTTTGAAGAGAACCACTCTCGTGAAGGTAGATGGGCAGATTGCAGGCTGATCCCAGAGAGCAGAGGTGAAGGTCAGGCAGGATCACTGGAAAAGCAGTCTGGACCGTCCTGCCACAGGGGTTAGCGGCTTTTAACAGAAGCCAGCCTACATCCTTAGAAACAAGAGGTTTACGTGGGAGCACACTGGGCAGGGCAGTCTTCCCCTCTGCAGACTTACACCAAAGCCTGCAGCTCTGTTACTTGTCCGCCTATGGCTACCTCCAGTAATTCCAGGTTAACAGGCAAAGGGTCACTGCCGAAGCAGCCCGCAAACCAGCTACTGTCACCCAGAATCCCAGCCAGATGCCAAGAGGAAGGTCCCTAGAGAGTCTGGGGCAGAGCAGGTGGGGGGGGAGGAGGCTGGTTGGAAAGATTAAGAAGCTGCAGAACAGAACCCTGAGGTTTGTCTCTGGCTTAGCTTTCAACGTATTATGTGACCTCCGGCAAGTCTAAACCCTTCCCGGGTCCCACCTTCCTCGTCCCTGAGAACAAGCGGTCCTCCTGGATCTCTAAGCACAACCCTGAGAAGGAGGCCTGGGTGGTCGCTGATTCACTCATTCGTACTGCACCCCGCAGGGCCCAGCACAGGTCCCGACACACAGTAGGACTCTCAGCAAATGCCTGCTGCTGGATGGAAGGACTGATGGACATGGGAAGTGAGGAGCTCCAGAGGGGACTGGGAGTCTGACCTGGAGGTGCAGTGAGTGTGGGCTACTTGAGATCCTCTGAGTCCTGAGGAGGGGCCAGAGGATGGGTTTGATCAGACTTCTATTCTGCCTGGAACCCAGCATGCTTCCCAAAGTCCCCAGGCCCTTCCTCTTCTCTTACTTAGGGGGAGGAGGAGGGAGGCTTATCCCTCCTCCCCTCTCCCCTCCCCGCCCCTGTGCCCGTCAGCAGTCTCAGCGCCTTGTGTCTCGGGCTGGTCGCTGGGCAGCCAGAGGTCTTTCATGGCGCATTCTCCCGCGGGCCCCCTCCCCGCTCTCTCTCCCCAGCAACCCCATCCTGCCGTGCCCCCATCAATCTAGGGCTTCCCGGCCTCTCCAGCTGGCCCGGCAGGCCGTTCCCAGGCAGAACAGGTCCACAGTGGAAGGTGGTGGAAAAATGTGGACAAATTTCTGATTTGCAACACTCTGGGAAAGAGTTTATTGCCATTGTTTGAGGACGAATGTATAAATAAAGCAAGGCGAAGATTGCAGGGGGAGGCTGATGAAAGGCAGAAAACGAGAAATTTTATGGCCATAAGGAGCGTACTCTAATGGTGATTTTTGAGGCACTGGACCATGGTAGTTACTTAGCCAAATGATCACTGTGAAGCTGGGCAAGGCGGCTTACTTCTTAATTACTGTTACGTATTATGTCAGGCGGACACGCAGCCTTAGAAAACTTGGTCCTGAAGCCGACACCGGCTGGAGCCAGGTCCCAGGGCCAGGATTCTGGTGGGTCAATGGGAGGCCCATCAAGGGCAGGGGTCCCCCGCTGCTGCCCTCTCCATCGCCCCAGCTCCTACCCCCAGAGAGATCGCCACGAGGGGAAAGCAGCCAAAGAAAGACGCCAGCTCAGGGCCACACCTTCAAGACATTAATCCATCCACTCAGCACAACGTGTTGAACACGTGTTAGTACTGAACTAGCTATGGCCGACAGAGCAGAGAACAAAGTGGCTGTGAGGTCTGGCTTCAAAAACTATTTGCAAATAGCAGCTAGGGGCTCATTTGGGGCTCTCTCGCTGGAAGTTTTTATGCAAAAGAGCTCAGAGGGCAGGACAGATGGAAGGAGGCAGCTGCATGGTTGGAAGAGGTTGTGGGGACAAGAGGGATGGTTCTAACACGCCATGTCATCTAGACCAGGTACGCAGGCTCCTCTGTGAGCCTTTGTTTCTTCTTATGTAAAAAAAAAAAAAAAAAAAAAAAAGTGGGCGGGTCTAAATAGTTTCCTTTGGGTAGATCATCTTATGGTTCCGTGATTCTAAGATGTTACGATTCTCTTGCTCTTGGAGTTGGCGAGATTGATTTCCCAAAGCTGCTCAGCCCTTGCCCTGTTGAACACTTTCCATCTGCTTTCAAAGTGTGGCTTCTGTCACGTACCGCAGTCACAGAAGGAAGAAGGGGTGACAGTCTGTTGTGGGTCTGCTGCATGCCAGGGACTCAACAGGCATCGTGTGTTCTCATGGTGTCCTCACAATCATTTCAGGGGCCAGGGCTCTTTGGTGAATGCTCAGAAAGGTGCAGAGACCTGCTCGGGTGCTAAGAAGCAAAGCCCGCCTTCCAACCCCGGTGTGTCCGGCGCCAAAGCTGACGAATGCGGTTTCAGTCCATCAAGCGGCCTCCCCAGCAGTTCAGGACATCGGAGTCCTCTGGAGAGCTCACTGAACAGGGATTGCTGGGCCTCGGTGAGAGTTTCCGATTCAGAAAGTGGAGTCTAAGAAGTTGATTCCCAGCAAGTTCCCAGGTGAGGCTGCCCTCACAGTTCACGGGGCCACCGTTTGAGAAACGCTCTGCTATATATAAAAACAAAAAAACTCCGAGAAAAACAGCGACAGCTAAAAATAAAACTAAGCTGCTCTGTGGACAGGAAACCACGCAACTTCTTACCGATGATCAGAATGGAAATCAAGGGCCTAAATAAGACTGCCCAGCCCTCAGCCCCACAGGGCTCCCAAACTCTAGATCTTTTTCACAACGGAGGGTTGGGGTAGGGGGAGAGACACTCCGCCCACGTTGTGTGCAGTGGGGTAAGCTCGGCAGGTGAACTTTCTTCTCTGTGGTATCTGCTCCTGCAACTTCCCACAGTCACTGCATTGTCGGATTCTTGACAGACCGGGGCCCAGGATGCCTGGAGCCCTGACCGAGACCCAGCGTGTCCCCAGACCTGCCCCGGCTTCTGAGCCCACCTATTTCCACCTCTGCTCTCTACCCGGCTCTTACCTAAGTCCTGTTTCCTTTTCCCCACCATCTTTCCCTTTGAGTTCAGCAGTCAGACGTGCCCCTGGTATTAGCGAGGGGAAAGAGCTGTCCCAGTATCAGGAGAGTGACCTTTAAAAGGCTGACGTCATGGATCACGCCTGGCAACTTGTCTCCTTCGTGACCCACCCTCTGACCCCCCAGCTTAAATAAGTTGGAGGAGCAATATTTCCTCTCCAAGAGGACAAGGATTTTTATTTCTTTTGTTCATTACTTTATTCCCAAGGCCCAGAAAAAGAACTTGGCTCATAGAAAGAGCTCCACACACATTTATTGAATGAAGGAATGAATGAATGATGATTGAATGTACGTGTTAAGAATGAAAGCATTGCCCCCTTCCTATATATCCAGATCTATGCAACAACTTGCAATGTTCTAACAGAGGCTTACGATGGTTTGTTCTTAAAAGCAACATGATTATTGGTAAGTATGCTAAGAACATCCTGCACAATCATCTCATTAAAAATGTATTTATGCCACACCAGACACCTGGCCCCACGCTGAAAGCCCCCGCTAGCCAGCTGAACAGTTCCAAGAGGTCCAGAGGATCCGCGCTCAGTAAACCCACACAGAGGTACTCCACTGAATTCCCCGGTCTGCTCCCAGATGTTCGGTCCACTCAGAGGCCGACCAAATGCAAATGCAGCGTCTCCGGGTTGGCTGCACGGCAGCCTCCCCTGCCCACGGAATCCCTTGACCCCCCCCCCCCTTGGACTGAGAGCATCTCATTGCAAAGAATCAGACATCTTTGGAAATGAGTTGCTGGAGGGAGACAGTTTTTAAAGGAGTTAAAATTCAATTTGATCCTGCTGCTTACGCCTTTTCTAGTTTGATGTGTTTTTGATAAAAAAAATTTTTTTTGATCAATAAAAATAAAATCTGTTACTCGCACCCTGGGGCAATTATTGCTCCGGGTCCTGTTAGCTGAATCTTAATAGAATAAATAACATTATTTTTCCAAAATGTGGCCAGTCAAGAGGTTAGTTACATTAAACTAGCAGGGGGAGGGGGGGACCTGAAAGCATACCTGTTCTCAGAGGACAAAATCATGCTTCTAGATATTTGGGGGTGGGCAAAACAGTGTCATTTAAGGAACGAAAGGTGAGGAGTTGGGCTTTCTGGTTCTGAAGAACAAGTTATCCTCTCGGGAGATAAAACAGCGATACCGAGCATTGGTGATGCACTCAGCTGGTGCCAGGCACTAACCTTGGCATGCATAATTGGCACCCACAAAGCTCAGACCTGGTTGGCAGATTTTATTGGCATTAAACCAGTTCTAAGGATGAGACTCAGAGAAGGGCAATGACTTACCCAAGGTCCCACAGCTCTTTGTGGCTGGGCCGGGACTTGAACCCTGATCCGTCAGGAGTCTGAAACCCTATGTATAGAGCCCATTTGTCACCCCATTTCCCTTTCTCTAATTGAGGACAATGGGAAGATCTTGGCCAAATGTCCACCAGCCACTGCTTCTATTTCTGCACCCTTCTGCCTCCTTCCTCTCCCTCCCTCCTCCAATACTATACTGTGCACTCCAAACAGCCCTGACAGGGGCTACTGGGAAGAGCAGCGCTCTGCAGCCTGGGCTGCATTTGGTGCGAGGGGGTGCAGCATTCAAGATATGGACGGATAACATGGGAAGGTGCTAGATCCTGAATTTTGTAAATAGATGTGGAAGGACTCATGTTACTATTACAGGCGTGCACATACATGCATGTGTGCTTATAATTCCGGGGACGGTGACTCCCCATTCTGTATTTCTGAGCAAAATAATTGATCTTTTAACAAAAGAATCTGGCCCTGGCCGGTTGGCTCAGTGGTAGAGTGTCAACCCAGCGTGTGGAAGTCCTGGGTTCAATTCCCTGTCAGGGTACACAGGAGAGGTGACCGTTTGCTTTTCCACCCTTCGCTCTCCCGTCTCTCTTTCTTTCCCTCCTGCAGCCATGGCTCGATTGGTTCAAGAGCATCGGCCCTGGGCACTGAGTATAGCTCAGTGGAGCCTCTGCCTCAGTCACTAAAAGTAGCTCAGTTGCAAGTGGCCCCAGATAAGCAGAGCATTGGCTCCAGATGGGGGTTGCTGGGTGGATCCCGGCTGGGGTGCGTGGGGGAGTCTGTTTCTGTATCTCCCCTCCTCTCACTTTAAATTAAAAAAAAAAAAAGAAGAATCTTACCGTTGGCTCCATAGTTCAGGGGTTAGAGCACTGGTCTTGTAAAAAAAAGAATCTTAAGTACCCTGCAAGAGGTCAGGGTGGGGAGGAGAATGGACAGCTTGGTGGCCTCAGAGGCTGAGCTAGACATGTAATACTAGGAAGCTAGGGGACTCTGTGGCTAGATTCAGAGGGTTGGTGGGGGGAAGAGAGGTTCTGAAAGGAAAGGGGATGACCAAGGGTGCCCGGAGATGTGGACAGTGTTGGTGTTGGAAGTGTGGCAGCCGGTAACCCCAGTGGATAAGAAGGAACAGAAGTCGACACACATCGGGCACCCAGTGTGCGTCAAGCTCTGCCCACACATCCCTCATCTATCCTAACAACTATGCCAACACCGAGTTTTACTATTCCTGTTTCTTAATGAACAAACGAATGCTCAGGTTAAGCCACCAACTCGAACACATCAGCCAGAGCCAATATCCAGGATTCAAATCCAAGCTAGCTGATGATGCTGGGAGGGTAAACACCTCCCCAAAGTCCAACGTGCTGCTCCCAGCCTTCTTCCCACGCAGCCCAGGGGGCCCAGCCTCCAGCTCCCCTCCCCTGGCGGCTCGGCTGCCTGTCCTCTAATTAGATTGCCCTGGAAATAAGAGTTCATTGTACAGTTCTGCTAAAGGCAAACTGATTTCACAATTTCTTTTCTTTCCTCCTCTTTAATAACTCACAATGTCTCAGGGAGGTTTTACTTATGGCCTGCACGCTGGAAAATTATTCTGTCTCTCGCGTGCTCAATTTTCTCTTGAGGAAAATTGAAAACTGAATTCCTCTTCCATCACGGGGCCCCTTCTCTTTGCCCGTCGTCTTGTGCCCAGAATATTCTAGTCCATTCCCAAATTGCCTTGTTGGCTCTTTCCGACCTCGAAAGCAAGCCCCCCCCCCCACTCCCGCCCCACACCGCCCTCCTGCCCCACAGCTTGGAAAGGCTGGCAGCCCCGACTGAGAACCATGCAGAGTCTTGCAAAAGTCTGGAGAGTGGGCGGTCGGGTGGGAAGGGAGGGAGGGCGGCATGGGGTGGGGTGAAGAGTGCTTCGCCCCACTTTGAGATTCATTTGCCTCCAGAGAACTGGACCAGCTCCAGCACTTTTGAGCTAGGAGTTGGGTGAGTATGGAGCCTTGATTGGTCCCATCGGGTTCCCGTTACATGTCAGGCAGTAAATTATAAACAAATGCCTCTTATTTCCATTTCTGAAGGCATGGCAAGCCCTGCCTTTGCCCTCCACATTTTAAGGGTACATCCCCTTAAGTGGGGCCTGATGGGACAAGGAGCCAGGTGGATGGTGTCCCACAGGCCTGGGCAGTCTTCTAAAGAGCTTGCAGCTCCCCACCGGTCAGCTAGTACCCACTCTCTGGGCCCTGGAGTCAGACCAGAGATGATGTGCGACAGACAGACGAATGGACAAGACAGATGGAGGCCCTATGGACTATGGGCCTGGGATCCGCGTCAGCAGGTTTCATAAGTTAAGGTTTGAGAGCTCTGGCCCAAGGGGAAGTGAGAGGGGGGGAGGGGTACTGTTGGAGGACCAGGCCTGTGACCGCACCCTGGGCTAAGAGGCTGGGGAGGGGTGTGGCAGGTCCCCGGGCCTGTGCACTCAGGGTGTGTGGAACAGAGTGTCCCCTGAGCAGGGCAACCAAAAGCCACCCCACCCTGTCCCCATCCTCCCCCACTTCCCAGTTCCTACCGCCCCTGCTCCCATTATGAGGTTTGGAAATGATAGCCTCAGCCATGCCTGGGCAAAGCCCTGATTTTATCCTATCTGGGACCATCAGCCAGGCACCAAGGACCAGGCCCTTACTATCTCACTTAACCCTGGTCCTAGCACCACCTGCTAGATCATTACCTCTCTTTACAAACAAGGGCTCTGGACCGCAAGGAAGGCCCCACCAGTGGTTATCCTGCTCCCTGAAAGTGCTTCCTGTGGGCCAGGCACTGGCGAGGGCTCGTGGGGAATTAGCTTACTTAACCGACATTGCAACTGTTATCATCCCATTTACAGATAAGGAGACCAAGGATGCCAGAGGCAGAGTGTGGGGTTGACCCTGGGTCTGGAGCAGGCACCAGCCTCCCCCTCTAAGACAGCTTCCCCAGAGAGACCTGGTCTCTAACGTCCGGGACCTCCTTCTGTGTCAGTCCACTCAAGCTGGGAGCAACCTGAGAGATAATTTAGTCCCAATGCATTGTCTTACAGATGAGAAAACTGAGCCCAGAGAGGGTATGTGACTAGGCAGAGGTCACACAGCAGGTTAGAGAGAGAGCTGGGGCTGAGGTCAGGCTCCCTCTCTCTAGTCCCAGAGACCGGTACACACTCTCAGGGCGTGCCAGCTAATGGTGGAGGGACAGCAGGCCTCCATAGGCAGGGACTCCCTGAAGGTGTTGCCAGTATGGCCACCATTTTATCTAAGTCCTGGGGCCACCGACTTGGGACACAGGCTCTGCAGCAATAAAGATGCCCTGGATTTCTCCTGCGCTTCCCCTGAAAGCTTGGAAGCGATGCCATTGGCCATTGCCCCCAGTCTCAGGGTGTTCCAGACCTGGAACTACAGGCTACCAGCAAGATATGGCTTTGGAGACCAAAAATAGGGGATGTGACTCCTGGTTGACCTCAGGCTGGCCTCTCTGAGTCTCAGGATCCAAGAGGCAGGTGCATGCTCAGGAAAAACAAGTTTCTAAGGAAAGGGAGGCAAAGGAGAGACCCCTGTCCCTGGGCCGCTGATCCCTCCCAAGGGCCCCCACGGAAAACTGACACAGGCGCTTGCCACGCCCCCGTGGGCCCTAACTTGTTTCAGGAAGAAGAAACCTGAGGAAGCCAGGCCAGCCTGGGAAGGGACTTGGCTACAGCTGAGTCACTATTTGCCAAAGGTTACCTAAGATGTGTCCAAACAAGAACCAGCTATGGTTCTCCTCCAGGGCCTCCAAACACACCTGCTTGCCTCAAACCACGACAAAGGCCACCCTCCTCCAGGGGGAAGATGTGCCAGTCCAGGAATCATCCCCGTTAGGAGAAAAACTTATGTAAATGCATGCAAATTACCTGGTCAGGAGCAGACACTCCACAAATGGAAGTCACTGTTATTTTAACAAGCATTTAATGAGCACCTACTAAGTACCAGGCCTTTCTCACAGGCCCCCTGTCTCACCTGACTTACAGTTCTGATGGGTCCTAGTTTTTGCAGGTGAAGATCTAGAAGCTGGGAGGGCCTGGCTCAGGCATCCACATGCCTGGACCAACCACAGCTCTGACTCCAGGCCAGGGGTTCGAAACCTCGACCAACTCACTGGAATCAGCTGGGGAGCTTTAAAAAAGACTGCCCCCCATTATGACATCACGGTCTGGGATGCACCTTGGGCACTGTGATCTGTAAAAGCTCCCCACTATGAATATCATGCGCAGCCAGAGCTGAGGACCACTGACCGTAAGCTCCCCAGTTTGTGCTCCAAATTTTCCCATCTCCTATTCAGCCCCCGAGGCAGCCTGGTTGAGATGGGCAGGAGGGGGAGGAGTCGGAGGATATCAGAGGGAGGGGGAGAAGTTGGGGTACATGTCTCACTGGCCTTGGCTGGGGGGATAGAAGAGCAAAGTTAGACCCTGCCCACCTCCTGGGGCTGGTTGGGCTGGCTCAGGGAATGGGGGTCCCCGCCAAAGCTGACAGGTGAGCAGGAGCTCCCGGGGCTGGGCTGGGGAAGTCATTTACACCATCTCCCTACCTCCCTTCCCCTTCCACACTCTCAGAGTAAATAGCTTCCCACCTCAGCCAAGCATCCTCCTCACCCCAGGACCTCATGGCTTGTAGAGACTAACGGGTGTGCATTTCCTTAAGTCTAATCTCAGTCCTCCAAGTGCATCCTCCAGAACCCATCTGCTGGCATTTGTCCTCCATGCGCTCCGTTGTAAGCGAGAGCCTGGCTTCCTGGGGACAGGGCTCCCCGTATGGGGCTGCTGCAGAGTAAGGGGTGTGCAGAGACTGACGCACCCTCCCTTACCCTGCGACGCTGGAGGATGCAGGTGAAACCACCACACGGCAAGCTTCTCCCCACCCCTGCTCTTTCTGTAGGATTGCACACTCGACTGAGAGCCTCTGAGGGGGAATGATTACTCTCCCCCATTTTACAGATGGGAACAGACGCAGAGTGTGAAGGCAGCTTGCCCTACCCCCCCCCACGCCCCCCCCCAGGCAGACAGAGCACACATGGCTGTTTGCTATAGGGCCAGGACTTGAACCCAGCACCTCACTTAGCTCTTGATCTGCCCCATGAGGAAATGAAGTCAAACCAAAAAAAGAACTGCCCGACCTCAGGAGTCGAGTCCTTGGCTGAACCAGCTGTCATGGAGCTGGAGCATGTCTCAGGGCTCTTTCTCGGTGACCCCTGCCCCCTAAGCCTGCCACTGGAGCCAAGCTCCCAAATGCACCCCCCCCCCACTACCGAGCAGTCTGCATTTCCCCCAGGTGAGTCGGAGGGGAAATTCAATCTAGTTTGCTTTTCTCTGAACTTGCCAAAAGCTTGTTTGCTCTGAGAGGCCCATGAGGCTTTGGCCCCCCTGGTTTCAAATAATTGACTTTCAAAGCCCGTCTTCAGGTGGAACGCTGCCATGCACCACCTGGGTGACGGGATGAGCCCCCCCCCCCCAGGACTCTGCCGGGGAACGAATGGAGGGTGTCTGGGCTCCGTGATTGGCTGGCGTCCCTCCCATAGTCACCTCTGGGCCCCGTCAACCCCTTCCTTGACCCCAGAGCCTTTCCTATAGTCACGGGCTGGCATGGAGTCCACTCAGATGGGGGCTGAGATGGGCAAGGCAGGCCCCTCCCCACCACAGATACACTGGGGGGTTATTGGAGAGAATGCGGCAATTGCAGGTGTGCTCACCTGTGCCTTTAGCCTCTCTGGGGCTTGAGGCAGAGAGTATGACCCCCCCACCCCCACCCAACAACTTCTCTGAGAGCTGAGCGGTCCCCACAGGCCGGAGGGCGTTCAGGGCCTGCCCTAGACAGCAACAAGGCCTCTGTTGTGTGTGGAGGACAGTCTGAGGTTTGGAGTCGGCCTTCAACCCTGGACTGCAGAGCTGGGGTTCCTCCCCTCCAAATTAGACAGGTGGGCAAAAGGAGTTTTACGGTTGTTCGTATAGAAAAGACTACAATAACGAATAAATAAGAATACAAGAATAAACTGTCTTGCACACACTCCCAACAGTAAACCTCCTTTTGCCCACCCTGCGTCGTTCCTTAGAGCTGAACTGGCACAGCCTCTGGGGGGCGGGAGGGGACTCCGCCATGTCGGCCGGCCGCTGAAATGCCACCAAGCCTGCCCGCACCCACGTCTGTCTAGCTCCAGGCACAAGACGTCTGGCTCCTTCTTCGTGACCAGAGAACCGTGAGGTGCCTGTGCTGCAGGCGTGTTGTCCAGGCCAGGGGGGCTGAGAGCAGAGCCCATCCCCACCCCTCTCAGTCTGCCCTGATAGTAAAAACAGCCAGCACCCACGCTTACTGAGCGCTGTGACCAAGCTCCCCGCTGAGCTGGGCAGGGGCCTGTGTCGTCTAACCCGCGCTGTTGCTGTTATAATGGAACGCCACACGGCACACGAGAAAACGGAGGCCCAGAGACAGGAGGAGCCGGTTTCCCCAGGATGCATAGCAGAGTCAGGATTGGAATCTGGATCCAGTGGACTCCGGAGCCTGGAAGCTGAGCCACCACCCTGCGCTGTCATGTTTAAATCACTGGAACCAAAGGGGGGGGGGGCGTCTCCCGCTGGGCCTCGTCAACAGGCTGGTATGTACGTACCCTGGGAAAGGAAATGTAATGATCCTATTTCCCCTGAGGATATGGGGTTCACCTGTCATGTGTCTAGGGGAACAGGTCCCAGAAGAGGGAGCTCCTGGCCTCCCCTTCCGCATCTATAAAATAGGAACAGAGAGCTGAATGGCCCCAAAGCTCTTCCCCACCTGGGTCTGACCCCCCCCCACCACCACCACCACCACTCGCTGCACAACCCTAAGACACTGATCTCACTCGGTCGGCCTCAGTTTTCCCACGTGGGAAACAGGGGCGACAAGGCTACCTCACAGAGGGCGTGAGGCTCACAGCCCTGGAAGAGCTTTATAAACTGGAAAGGGCTGGCCAAATGAGAGGGCTTCCATAGCTGCCCTGTGGACATCAGCATAGCCGCCTCCCCCGCCTCCCCCTCCTCCCCGGGAGCAGCTTGCCTCCGCCCTCCCCCGCCACAGGCTTTGTCTTCCCTTTTCCAGGTCACCAACTCCCCATTTGTTCTGCCTCCTGACCTCCTCCAGGTTTGGAAGGCTCTCAACAGTTGGGGAAGGGAAAACCCAGATGTGGCCACAGGCCGTGCGGGGGCCAGGAGCGAGGTCACCGCTGCCTCAGAGGGATGAGATCATCTTTCCAGCAAGACGGAATCTGTCCTGGCCCTGTCACCAATTAGCTGTGTGACCTTGGGCAAGTCACTTAACCTTTCTGGGACCTCTGCCCCTCCATCTGTGAAAGTGAGAGAGGGTCAGACTCGATGCTTCCAGACCTGACATGAGAGGAGGGTCTGAGGTAGGAGCAGCTTTTCTCAGCCCCAAATCCCAATCTCAGCACAAGGATCTGGTGTGAGTCTCAGGATTCTAGGCGGGCGAAGGGAGTGATGGTCCTGCGTCCCACGCTCCGAATGCCGGTGAATGAGGAGCAAGCTTCCTAAGCTCCCCTTTCTTCTCCGTCTTCTCTCATTAGGAGGGAACAGATACCCGTGAGTCATCTTGGACGGGCTGGTCATGGCCGCCCTTAACTTCAGGACCCCGTTAAAGTCAGGTGACTCCTCCTGGCCCGTCGGGAGACCGTCAGCCCTGCTTAACCTTCACCACAGGGCCGGGCTGCATTCTCATCTGGAGCCTGCCCTCCGAACAGAGCAGCTGTATTTCAGGGTGGGGGCCGATTGCTCCTCACACCCCGGAATATTCCAGATTCAAATTCCAGCTCAGCTACTTTCCGGCAGGAGGCCTGAAGTCACATTCTACTCTCTGGTTCTCCGTTTCCTTATCTGTAAGGTAGGGACAGCAATGGCTCCTTGGGGTAACAGAGGAAAGTGACAGTTCTCACCTGTCAGGTGGATGGCAACAAACCAACAGATAAAACCCACCACCGGCAAGGCCTCAGAGAGGAAGCAGCCTCTCGCTCCAGCCTCGGAACATGCTGCCCTTGATACGTTCACTGTATTAAGTCTAGATCAGCACCTACCACACGTGCCCACCTTCTCAAAATCATCGTACCTATGGAAGTGCATAGGTCCCTGCAGAGAAACAGCTAGGCAATCAGACTCCCACATTATTCACAATATGTAACTCTGGAAGCGTGGAAAGGAAGGGATGGTAAGCTTTTTTCTTTCTTTTTAAGTGAGAGGAAGGGAGATAGTGAGCATGTGCCTTGACTGGGATCCCCCAACAACCCATCTGGGGCTGATGCTTGAATCAACTAAGCTGTCCTCAGCACCCGGGGCCGATGCTCAGACCAACTGAGCCACTGGCTGTGGGAGAGAAAGAGGGAGAGAAGGGGGCAGGGGGTGGGCAGAGAAGCAGATGGTCGCTTCTCCTGTGTGCCCTGATCAGAGTTTGAACCTGGGATGTCTGCACGCCGGGCCAACGCTCTATCCACTGGGCTGCTTTTTACTTTCTGTACTCTTCCAACATTGGACTTTTTATCCCACAATAAGCCTGTCATTCTTGTGTAATAAAGAACTAATAGAATGTTTTTTGAATGGTAGAAACCAAGTGGTTGGTTTTTTTTTTTCTAATTCCAAGCAGAAGTTTGACCTGAAGCTTTAGCCTATCTCACAGAGCAAGGGAATTGGTGCTCGAATGAATGAATGCATGAATGAATGAATCGCCTAAAGAGGGAACAAAGGAGCCAACTGCAGGACTTCACAAAGGTTACAGTGTTATCACATCATTGAATGTCACTTAGCACATGTTTCAAGGTTGCTGGAGCAGGGATCTGAGGGGGGGTCATCAACTTTGGGCCCATTTTGAAGACAAGGTCACAAAAGCCCAGAGAGGATGAGTGGCTTGGCCAGGTCCCTGGTCCCTCTTGAGGTTTTGGGAAATCAAAGCTCCCTCTCCATCTACTCAGGATCCTCCCACCCTGCCGGCGGCCCTGACCCCTGAGCACCCTCCTGTCCCCAGTGAATTGCCAACCTGTTGGCCAGCCCCAGAGCAGACCTCTGAGGACACAGGTGCAGACAGAGACTAGGCTGTGCTGTCAGTCTCCGAGCTCCGGGCGGCTGGCTTCCACCCCTCCCTGGAAACGTTCTTTGATTCCAAAACAGGCTGGAGTGTAAAACCAATAAAGCTTCCTTCGCCCATAAACGAGCAGGAGGCCGTTAACTTCCTCCTGCCAGCGTCCTCCGCCCACCCCCGGGCACTGGAAGGCGCAGTCAGAGGGCAGGGCTGAGCGCCATTGTGCCTGGTAATTAATTGCGGTAATAAGGAGCTGCCCTGAGCTTCAAAGGCCAGGCTGGGCCTGGGAGGCCACGCCCTGGCCCCCATGTGCAGCCAGAAGCCAGCATGGGCACCAGGCCTGCCTCGGGCACCGGCTCACTCACTCTGAGGACCTACTGTGTGCAGTCACAGCACTGGGCCTTTTCCTACAGTGTGAGGCGGGTTCATGCAGATTATAGATGAGTAGAGCGAGGCTCAGAGAGATGGGGAAGGACTGCGGTCAGTGCAAGAGAGGCAGACACACTGCGGCAGGTTTGGGTGAGCAATGGTGGTGGTGGGAGCAAAGATCGGAAAGTTTCTGGAAAGATGCACAGGAAATGTGTTTGTGAAAATGAAGAGAAATTCATTTCCATCTCATGGTCCCACAGTGTGTGTTTCCCACAGATCCCGTATGCCCCTCCCCTACGCCACACACCTCTCACACTGGATGGAGGGGTACCTGGTTGCCTGTCTTCCCACCAAATAAGGGACCTGAGGGCAAGGACACTCCTGTGCCGTTCTCAGCTTCACCCAGCACCTGGCATCCAGACTCAGTGCTCAACAAAGACTTGCTGATTGCCTGGCATCAGTGCTAGCCATCCATGTAAGATTGTGGGCACCCCACCGTTCATGCCCCTGATTTAGCCCATTTCTCTTTTCATCTTCTCCCCTAGTACTTCTGAGCCCTTCCTATTGGGCTTACGTAAGCACCTTTACCCCACTGTTTCAGCAAATACGTAGGGAAATCCTATGAGGACCGTGTGTTTGGCTCCATTGTACAGGTGAGGAAACTGAGGATCAGAAAGAGGAAATACCTTGTTATTTGGGGGGCCAGCTGCCCACTTCTTCTCCCCTAACACCTTTCACCTCCTGAGCATCCTCCTCTCACCCCCCTCCCCCCTCACCCCCCCTCGCTGGCCATGTGCTCGCAGCCCAGGACGGGCCCCACCTCTGAGCCCCTTCTGTTTTTTCGCTCAGGATTCCTGAGACCACGGAGCCCGCTTGTTTATGGCCCTGCCTGCCCTGTTACCTTGGTCTCAGCGCAGGTCACCTCTCTGGGGCAAGTGGGAGCTTTTGAACGTGTTAAATACAGGTTACAGGGGTCAGGGGTCACAGCCCTTCCCTGGGCGAAGTTCGCCTTGAAGCATCCATGAAACAGCGACTCTTATCTTGGGGTGGGGAGAGGCAGGTTTCTTAAGTTATGATGATTCTTCCGTAATCTCCCCATCCCCCACCCCCCAAGCCTCACTCACCTCCCCCTGCACCCCCCTGGCCTCTCTGGATAGATTCGGCATCTGGATTTCCCGTTTTCTTCCCTCTAACTAGGTCCTTAAGCCAGAAAAAAATAAGGGGTTTGGGGACAAGCAGAGCAGAGATGAAGGGAGGAATTGGACATTTTTTGGAGGCCTGCTTTGTTCTGAGCAAACCCAGATTTGAGTGGCATCTCCTTTTCACAAGTGGGGTGATGACCCCCCAAAACTAGCCAGCCGGCAAGGGGCCGAGATAGGACTGGAGCTCGGGTTGGTCTGAAGCAGAGGGCCGAGCTCCTGCTGCCATGTATGAATCCGCCTTCCCATCCCCGCCCCCCACATGGAGGCTTCATCGGGGAGAGGGCAGTCCCAGGACCCACAGGACACCCCCCTCAGCCACCAGCACAGAGCTCAGGTGTCCAAGAGTCCTTCCTCCCCAAAGTAAAGCCACACAAGCTCAGGGCGCACCCTACTTTCCAAAGTTGTTTCGCTGTCCCTCCTTCCTTCCCGTGCGGCCCGCTATCCCACTTGATGAGGACCTACCTGGAAGGGCGAGCAAAGAGACTTCTTCCTGCGCCCCAGGGAGTAGGGTGACGGACCACCCCCGTCTGCCTGAGACTGAGGGTTTTCTGGGCCTGGGACTCTCAGTGTGAAGACCAAGACGGTCCCAGTCAGTTGCCCCAGCCCCCAAGGGGGAGAAGGCCGAAGGCAGAAGCCAGGCTCCTACTTCTCAGACAAGAGCTCTTTCCTTCTACCTGCTACTTGCCCAGCGCCTCTCCCTTTCCCCGCCAACCCTTCGCCCAGGGAAGAGCCACCAGAGAGAGCGAGTACGAACACGCTCCCAGGCTTGGCGACAAGGGAAGCTGTTCAGAAGGTGGAGGTCAGTGACACAGGTCTGATTCTCTGGCCCGGGGTCATTAGGGATGTTCCCTCTCAAGGCCCCTTCAGTACCTACGTGGAGACAGGTGTCAGATGGGGACAGGGGGAGGAAGGAGAGGAGGGGCTACCCTTGACCCTCAGCAGAGGCCTGCTTCCCGTCTCCCCTACACTGCTCATTGTCTCAGGAAAGTCCTCAATTTAGAAAGACTTATTGAGCACCTACTCTGTGTACAGCATTGTACCGGCACAGAGGAAGATGCAGGTCACTAACTAGTCCTTACCCTCCAAGGAAGTTCTCATCTGGCACAGTGACGGATGCACAGAACTGAGCTCAACAGCGCGCACACACGTACACATACATGTACACCTCACATACTACACATGCATACACATACTATCCATGCATACATACACACACACAGGACACACATGCGCGCACACTTGCATGCATGCATGCACACTCATATACCTGCACGTGTGCACACATACATGTCTCATCCCATTTAGAGGGAGTTAGGGGTTTACCCTGCCTGGGGCTTGTCTGAGCTCCAGTGCTTTCTCCTTCAGCAGGGATCATCAAGGGACAATTCTCCCAGGGCCACCTCACGTCCTGGCACCCTAGCCCGATCTCCCACAACTTTGCCCAGTCCTGTGCACCGGGGTTCAGGCCTCCTCAACGTGTCGATTCTCTCTGGGCCAGTAGAGGGATAGCTAGCCCCCGACTCAGAGGCCGGGCATATGACGGGGGATAGGACTGACTCTCGGCCTCACTCCCACGTCCTGAATGTAGCAGCTGAAAAGCAGGGTGAGGCTCGTGGCAGCCAGGCCTTCAGTGACCACTCTGCTCGGAGTTCCCCCGAGAAAGACGCCACTTCCTCGGCTGTCTCTGCCCTCTGTATCTCAGGGGGCAGTGACCCCCGACACGGATGCGAGAGCCCACAGGAGCAATGACATACCCCGGTTCCTACCACAGTCCCAGTGCACAGTCAACGTTCAGTCAAGGTTGTGATTATGATGGGGACGGGTGGGGAGACACCGGCATGAACCCCATTCTCTCCTCCAGAAACACCCATCCTGGGGTCCCTTCAAAGGCACAAGCAGGCTATGCCCAGCAACATATGGCTGGGGGACCGCAGAGGGGATGGGGCGGGAAGGATAGGGTGGGGGCAGGGAAGAGGAGGAGGAGGAGGAGGAAGAGGAGAAGGAGGAGGAGGAGGACGAAGGGTGTATTTAGGAAAAAAGAAAAACCCACACACAACAGACAGAATTCCAGCCGATTATTCCTCCCTCTGCAGATGTACATTAATGCAGGCGAGGTGGGGGGGGCGGGGCTTCGGGCCGGGAAAGAGAAAATGCTGGCAGTCCTTTTAACAAGCCGTTGTCTGGCTTGATCTTGTCACTCTAAAGAGGGCCATTGAGAGGTATTCATGCGTCGGCCCTGGGGGGACAAAAGGGCCCAGTATATATACTGACTGCTCAGTTGCCTGCAGCCTTGGGGCCTTTGTCTAACCTTCCCTTAATAAACTTTTGGGAAGAGTTCATCAATCCGCTTCAATAGCTGATGTTCTCATTTTCAGAGAGAGAAGAAAAATAGCAGAAGGCCGGCATGTTTTTTTTTGTTGTGGTGGTTTTTTTTTTTTTTTAAGGAGGCATTCTCAATGAGAAGGGGAATGGGAGAGAGAGGGAGACAGCCTGTAGACACCCCACTTTAAAGGCCAAAAGAACCCATCACAACTGCAGCCACAAATCCTAAATGGAAGCCCAGACAAAACGCTATTCATGGGGCCTGAAGTCCGCGGCCATGCGAGGGTCTCGGGCCGCTGGAGCTGGTCCGCCCCACCCACCCCTGGGCAGCGGCAGGGGAGGCTGAGGCCCAGTCCTTACTGCAGGGAGTCCGGGGAGAGAGGAGGCATTGCGTGGGAGAAAGCGGGGCTCAGAGGCAGCAGCGGGCAGCAGCCCTCCCTTCTGTTTCCCTTTTCCATCAGGGGTCACTTGGTTTCCTTCCCATCAGATGGTTTTAAAAACTAGAGGTGTTTGTTGTTGTTGTTGTTGTTGTTTTTTTTTTGTGTGTATATATATATATATATATATATATATTTTTTTTTTTTTTTTTTTTTTTTTTTTTAAGCAAGGGCAGAGGGGTCAGTTTTTTTCTCCTCGAAGCAGTGTGTCCTGCGCTAAATGAGGCTTCTGCTTCTAAGAGCTTCTGTCCCCAGCCCCTCTCCTGAAAGCCTGTATCTCCCTCAGCTTAGCTTTAGGCTGCAGGAGGGACCCCCAGCTCCTCACCAAAGGAGTGACCCTGTGCTCCGCGCTGTGTGGGGAGGTGCGGGGGGTGGGCTGAATTGGGGAAGGGGCAAAGAAGAAAGGATGTTCCTAATATTAGCACAGTGACAGATACACACTAGTTTTGACTCCGTATGTCTTAACTCACTTCTCATCACAATCTTATTTTTATCAATAATACGCATTTTATTGTATTCATTTAACATCTGGGGAAACCGAGACTCAGAGAAATGGTCCCCGATCCAGAGTTCCGTAGCAGGGAGCAGAGGCCCAAACTGGAGTCATATCAAAGTTCTAACCTTACATTTTAAGCTGTTATTAATAATAACGGCTACCAGTAGTTGTGCCCTTTAATGGTGCCAGGAATTGTTGTGAGTGCTTTACGCACATTATTTTCCCAACAGCCCAGGGAAATGGGTCCTAGTATTCAAGTACCCATATGACAGATGGGGTGACCGAGGCACGGAGGAAAAGGAACTGGCCCGTGTCAGATGGCCATGAGGGCAAAGCTGATTCTAACTCAAGTCTGACTCTGGGGCTGGACTTCAGCCCCCACACTGTCCAGCCTTTGACGAAAGGCAGATGCAGAAGGAAGGGAGGAGATGAACAAATGAGTCGGGCTTCTGCCCCTGCCAAGCCTCCGAGGTGGGTCTCCCAGGCCCTGGTCCAGCTTTGCTGTGAGTGCTCCCAGACAACACACACACACACACACACACACACACACACACACACACACACACACACGCACACACCCTCTCCAAGTCTCCCCAGTGGCTCTAGTTCAATGTTTTACAGGCCTAATGAGTGTTGACAAGTTTAATGAGTTTGTTTTAAAGAAGGGAGGGGGGACCTGGTCAAGTTGAGATTTCCGAGTCAAATGAATTAGTGGAGGCCGCCAGACTTCAGCTGACAGGCCTGGAAACCCTCCCGTGGACAGCAGCCTTAAGCCATGGACCCAAGCTCCCCTCAATAGGACCTGGGCCCCACGCCAGACACGGGGGACTATGGGGGCCTCTGAGTGGCCCTCGGGTGCCTGGGTCCCAGTCAAAGCCCAGCTCTTTATCCTACAACCACCTTCCCAGCCAGCCCACCCTGGTGGGCCCCCCTTCTGCTGGACTCTCCTCCTGCACTGGGTCCCCAATGAGAAATTTGATTCAAACCCAGTTTGGCACTTGTTTGCATATTGATTGCGTGGTAATTAAGTGGCTTCATCTGCAGAGGGGATGCGCCACCTGCATTTCTCAGCTTCCCAGTCATGGGCTGGGGACTGGCCACAACCCTTGTTTCTGACCGTGCAAACTGGAATCCAGGGAGACCAGCTTCTGCCTGCTAGCAGGGAGTTATGCTCCTGTTTGTTTAAAAGAGGATTCTTTTTTTTTTTTTTTTTTTTTGAGGTGATGAGATGACTTGGGAAGGATCTTGCATAAACCTGACCAGCCAGATGAAATAGCAGAGTTTAAATTAAATCATCATAATAATGCCCAAAATAAAGGAATAGATGCACTGTGGCCCAGGAGCTGATGTCACTGGTGCATGGTAGGCATGAGCAAAGCCGGATTAGTTTTCCCTTTGGCCCCACCTAAACCACCTGGGGCCTGACCTGATCTGGGACCCAAAGCTGGAGAGACCAGGACTCAAACTCCTGCCTCTTTCTCTAGCTCTGGGCTGGGGAAAAGTGACTTAACTTCCCTGAGCCTCAGTTTTCTCATCTGTAAAATGGGATTAGTAAAACCCGTGGCATTCACAGGGCTGTGGGGCTATGGGACTGCCGTGCACACAGTAGGTCCCTCACAATCCCAGGTTCGCTCTCCAGAGCTGCATCCCAGCTGGAAACGAGCATGCTCTCACTCTCTCATTGTTACAGCCTTGCAAATTAGCCCATGTTACCTTCCAGCCCGCCCAATGTGTTCTGATTTTTTTGTCCACTTGCTCGGGTATTCCATGATTTTCTCAGGTGAGAGCTCTCACCTTTGCCAGTTCACCAGGGGGAAATGGGTGAGTGGGGACTGGGGAGGGAGAAGGGCATGTGTCCCTGGGCTCTGGTTTGCTTTATGATGTCCTGTTTTGTCGTCTATTAAGGAGAATTGAGTTGGAGCTGACATACCTCGGGCTGGGTCACAGCGTCTAGCTGGGATTCCGGGCCCCCTCCCCAGAGTTTTCTCTCTCTCTCTCTCTCTCACTCTCGGAATTATTCATTGGATTTCCCCTGGAGGTGCCCCTCCCTCCTTTTAACTTTCCCCTAATCTGGTCTAAGGTGGTGAACTTGTGAGAAGCATTCTTTCTAACAAGAATTTCCTAACAGACTCGGTTCTCCCCTTCCAGCTGGGAGCATGGGCTGGTGTGTGGGGGGGTAGTAGATGAGGTCAGAGAGGGGGATGGGTCACTCCAAGCCAAGTGGGCAGACCCTGCGACCACCTCTCTGGACAGGGCTGCCGTGCCTCTCTGGCGATTTCTTCACTTCCTAGGTCTCTCCATTGTTCAAGGCCGCAGCCCAGCTGCCGGAGTTAATCTTGGGCGTATTTGCAATCCCCCAAAGAAAGGCCCTCGTGTGACAGGGCTGGGCTGGGGGCCCTGGGCATGGACAGAGGCTGAGATGCCAGAATGAGGAGCATGTGACTGCACACACGTCCTCCAGGCCCCTGACCAAAGGCGGCATAACCCACGCTGGCATTAAACCTCCTGTTGTCACTTGGACCTTGCCTGGGAAGCAGAGGAAAGAGCCTGCCTTCTGAAGACGGCTCCAACTTCCCTGACTGGTTCAGTCACTCCCTGGCCAGGTGACCTTGGGCAGATGACTTGACCTCTCTAAGACTCAGTTTCCTTTCTGTAAAATGGGGGCAGATACATTTGACCATGGACAAGCGCACTGACCTTCACCTGTGCATAGTGGAACTGACATGGCCCACCAGTACACATATCCCTTCTTCTCCAGTGACACCCGGGGACATCCACCCCTCAGCACCAACAGAGGCACACCCATATGATACAACTACACACCCTTAAACACAATCACACTTTGTATCACAAGGACAAACCCACACACACCAACAACAAAGACAAAGCTCCCTACCTAATGTCACCAGGACCCACTACTTCCTTCCTGACTCCCACAATACAATTCAGGTGCAAAAAACAGAGATAAGAAATAATGTTCCTTTAAAAGAGACCCCAACAGCTACCTTCCAATACACTCCCAAGGCCAACTGCGATTCTCAGTTCATAATCTCACCTGCATGTCAAAAATGTGGGTACGGCATCCCATGGAGGAAAACAAGTCAGCAGACCCTCTTAATGAATCTTCTGTGAAGGACAAGCCTCTCGCTCTAGAGAAATGGGAAGCCACCCCCCAGGGACGCAGGACCCTATGGATTAGTGGAGGGCCTTCCAAAGTCAGATGCTGGAAGAGTTTGCTAGCCAGAAAGCCAATGTGTCCCGTCACAACAGTAAGAGTCTGTGGCACTTGGATTCAAGTACTGGCTCTACCACTTGCTCGCTGTGTGACTCTTTGGAGCTGAGCAATCCTCTCTGAGCTCTGCTTGCATTTGAAAAATTGGGATAACGAACACCCAGGGGCAGGCTGGGGGGTTGTGAGATGAAGTATAGAAAGCACTTGGCATGGTTCCTGACATATAGCAGGAGGTGGCCAAGTTGAATACAGGCTTCCAATGAGACGTAGCTGCTCACCTGTGCCCAAAGGGCCAAGGGACCTGCTTGTGCCTTAGTTTCTGTATCTATAAATGCGCATCTTAATAATCCCTCTTTCTCAGTGCTCTTGGGAGGATTTCATGAATTCATTCCTATAAAACACTTAACCCAATACTTAGCACGCAGTCAGCTTTCAATGGGCTATTCTCCTAAGGAGGTTCAATAAATGACTGCCGCTTTTCTGCCATCCAGGTTTCAAGTCAAATATCACCTCCTCTGGGCAGGTCTCCTTGATAACTCATCTACCCAATAACCCATCACTTCCCAGGTCAGTAGTCACTTTCTACCTTCTTTAAGCCCTTGTCTACCTTCTGAAAGTGGTTTCCTATTTACAGATGAGTTCACTGAATTCTTGCCCACAGCATGTAAGCTCAGTGAAGCCAGGGCCCTGTGTGGTTCGAGGCTGTACTCCCAGCTCCCGGGACAGTGCCTGGCACATAGTATTTGTCCAGTACATTGATGTTGTGAGAATAAAGTGGGAATCCTAGCTCCGCCTTCCTGGGGGACACTGGCATGGGGTGTGGAAGGATGGTGGAGGTTGCAGGTGGAGGAGTCCTCCCTTCTCCTCAGTTCCTGCCCTCCCTGCACACATACCCCGCCCCTCCCCTTGGGAATGTGAGTCCATGCTGCTGACCAGCCTTTCCGCTGTGGCCCTGGGATTCTCTCGATGCCTCCTGCCAAGAGGCAGGTGTGCCTTGATAGGTTTACCTGGGTGTTAATCCCCCAACAATCTCCCCAGCCTGACTCAAGAGCAAGCCTCCATTCTTGTCCTGGGTCTAATTAAGCGCCTGAAATGCCACTTCCTCTTTCAATCCTGGCTGCCTTTTTCAGTGGCGAGGCAGGTAAAGTCCAGCCTGCACTTTGAAGCAGAGAAGGCCGGAAGCCCTGGCAGGTGCATGAGGGAGTGGGGGGGGGCACTAACGGGTCTGGGGGGAAGGGAGAGAGGGCTTCTGCCTGCCTCTCCTCCAGAGGACAAACACCTGCGAATCTCCTAACACAAGATACTTACCCTTCTGAAGACCCAGAGTCTAGGAAAAGCTAAGGTTCTCTGCCCAGGCAAACACATATATCCTTAAAGACACACTCAATTGAGAATTCCATTCTGGGGCTTTGTGGTCACCCCTGAAGCCTCTATAGTCCCTAAGTGAAGCCGATATGATACTACTTTCCCCTAAATCTACCCATATCTAGATAGATGAATGGATAGATAGATACAATCTAGATCTAGCTATATCAATCTAGACAGTTGTATTCCCAAACTCAAGATTACCTCTGGGGAAGAAGGATTCCCAATTTAAACATTATAACTTTTTCTTTCCAATTTGAAATTTTATAAGCATCTATTACTTTTGTAGTAAACTTTTCAAAAGCATATGGTAACACTACATGCACATATATTTTAGTGCCCCTGATAGAGGCAGCATGCATCTAACTTGGGGAATCCTCATCTTAGAAACCTTTAGGGTCATCTATTCTACACAGGTTACTTTCAGGTTTTTTTTTCACCAGGCACTTCCTCTGTGCCAGCCACATTCTGTGTTTTAACTCACTGTTCCTTTTGTAACTGTTATTCCCATTGGACGGATGAGAAGACTAAGTAAGGCTCAGAGAGGCAAAGCGACTTGACACGCTATGGGGACCCACAGCAGAGAGGCTGTGCCCGGTCTCGCTGATTGTGCATCCAGAGCTCTTTATGTGTCCTTGAGGCTGCCTTTGGATGTCAGGGCTGAGGGCCCAGAACAGAGATACAAGGGAGTGGGAGGGGGCAGCCCCAGGGGGTGGGCAGGTGTTGGGGACAGCAGGACAGGTGGGGGTGTTGCCCTGTCAGCTCCCTTGTTCCAAGCACGGTGCCCTTGCAGCTCAGACCCTTGCAGGCAATAGTAATAAAAAGCAAGGGACCCAGCGACTTTGAAAGAATATTTCATTCATAGTACCTGGTTTGACAGTCTGGGGACTGGGTCCCTGTTCTGACTCTGCTCTTGATTTACTGTGTAATAAGGAACAAGTTCCTTCCCCTCTCTGGGCCTGCTTCTCCATCTGTAAAACAGGGTGTTGCACCAGACCAGTGGCGCTCAACCAAGGCAACTTATCCAAAGCCATTGTCCCAAAAAGAGCACGTAGCCAGATGCACATGCTTTGCAAAAGCGGCCGGGCCGCGCAGGCACACCCTCTGCCCTTCTTGCTCATGGCTCTTCCATCTCCTACACTCTGCAGCAAATCCTCTTCCCAGGACTGCTCCCAGGTGACACTGCCATCCAGCCAGCCACACCACCAGTCGCTTGGGGAAGCACGGAGAGGGACTGCCTCCCCTAGTCACAGAGCAATCTGGGCAGGTAGAGAGCCCAGCGGCTGGAGGCCAGCCATGCCTCCTCTCCAAAGGGACCTCCCAGCCAGGAGAGAAAGTTCTCTGATCAGGGGAATTAGAAGAGGAGGGGAATCATTTGTCACCAGATAAGCAATATCAGCTTATCTCTGAAGACCAATAACCACAGCCCTAGGCTCTGATTTCCGTTTGTAAACAGAGCCTCTGCCCTCCCCCTCCTCCAGAGTAACCTCAGATAGGAGGTGATCCCAGCTCCTTTCCAGGACAAAGCCCTGTCTCACCAGAGTCTCTTCTGTCAACAGGGTCACACTGGTTTTTCTTCTCCAATGTGGACATGTCCAGATTATCAGAGCTTGAAGGAGCCTACCAGCTGTCATCACCTCCGGCTCGGAACCCTTCAAGGTGCCACAGAACACAGTTTGAAAACCACTGGGCTCCTCATGCCTTGCCATTGTTCAAACAAAATGTCAGAACCAGAAAAGTTAAGTGACCTGTCCAGAGTCACACAGCAGTTAGTGCCAAAGGGCCACTCTGTGGGTCACTCATGGGAAGGTCTCAAGTCTAACCCTAGCCACCACACTGCAGTTCCTTTCCCTCTGGGCTTGATTTTTCATGCTGCTAAAAGGGCTTTTCCCAGAAGATGAATAGGCCCTTCAGAGGGCCAGGTCTGTGGCCTCTGTCAAGTTTCAAGATGCCAGTAGGTGCCCACAGGTGCTGGCAGTTGGGTGGTGGTTGGGGGTCCTGGCTTGAGCCACAGTCTTCACCAGGCGTGAGGATCCAGGGTGCACGAAGGCTGGGTGGGGGGTGCTGGGCTGCAGGTGTCCCGGTGGGACAACGGAGAGTAGCTGATTGTGCCCTTCGGGCCTCCTGCCAGCCTTATGAAGATGGTCCCCTTTCCCCCTACTTCCTTGGGCTATGCTCTGTGCCTCAATGTCCCCCTCTGTAAAATGGAACTTACAGAGAGTAAGAGACTGTAGGGATGGGGAAGGGCCAAACTTCTCATGGCTGCCCTAGCTTTTGAGTTCCTGAAACAAGACTTCGGTGTACTTTGCTCCTCTACCAGGGCGGCTGCCAGACGGCCAGTCACCTTTCCCTTTTGGGGGCTTGCTCATGCCACGCCCTCTGGGCCTCAGCTTCGCAGTCTGCAATAACCAGATGACCTCTGAAGCCTCCTCCACTTTGACTCATCCTTTGGGATCTCAGCCTAGAAAGGGATTCCAAGGTCCCTTTAGTTGACCTAGCAGCCAGCCCCAGGTCCAGCGCACCTGGACAGCGGGTGGGAGTCATCTGGGAACAGCTACTCCTCCCGCCCCACATTACGGGGCTGCCCTCCCCTCACTCCCCCACTCACTCTCTGTTCTCCATCCCCTCTGTGCCTCTCTCTGCCTCACAGCATGAACCTCGAGCTGGCCTCTCCATGCCCTTCAGTGCATTCTCTGCTCAGCCCATTACTCCCCACTGACTTGGAATAAGTCCTAACTCCTTAACTCAGCCTAAAGGAACAGAAACCTGGACTCCAGGGATATCACCCCAGCACAGCCCACACAAAGGAGAGCTTAATAAAGAGGTACGGGATGAACGAATAAAGAGCCAGCTACCTACAAAGTACTCCCAAGGCATCCCATCAGGGCTGAGACCTCCCCGAGCTCAAGGGGATGGAAACAGCTGTGGCTGGGGCAGGGGTATGATTGGGAAGGATGTCGCATACCCTTACTTGCCTCCTTTACACCTGGATGATGTCACCATCTCCTTTAACCACCACATAGAGTTCACCCTGCCCTTCTACTCTGCTCACCAGAGCTGCCTGGCCTCTACCTGGGGGGGGGGGGCGGCTCATTTATATAACAGCAGCTGCTGGGCCCCAAGAAATGGCTCTGTTCCTGCCTTCTTCCCCTGGCCCTCTGTTGAATGAGGAGCTGCCCACAGGGGCCACTTATTTCTCTCAGATATGAAAGGATGCTATTCATTTGTACATGATTGAGTACCTGTCCTTACTCCACTCCACCCCCAAAATGGTGGTCACTTGGAGATTTACAGCCCTATGAGTCCTCAAGTCCTGGGAGAGTGGTCTCTAGATTGAAAGCGGCCTTGGGGAGAAGAGGAGGTAGAAGGGCTTGGAAGGTTGTAGTTACCCAGCCTCCCCTTTGCCCTGCACTGTATAGAATTACATTAATTCCTCCCAAAGCACTTTGAGCTTGTCATCCAGGGGACCATTCTGCAGACAGGAACACTGAGGCTCTCAGGGCACCTCATTCAAATTTACTCATGTCTTTCAGGCTGGGGGTGGAGCACCTCTTTCTTCTTCACCCCCGCCTTCTGACCCCCAGCCCCCTCACTTAGGCATCTCCTCTGGAGCATCTCAGTGGCGTTGCCTCTACCCACTCACTGGATCATCACTGATCACAGTCCACAGGTGGCTACAGCTGGGATGGCTTTTGGAGACGGTTGGACACAACTCCCGGGGTTCACAGATGAGGAAGGGAAGGTCTGCGAGCCAGGGTGTCTGCCCAAGTCAGGCAGCACTGAACGACAGATACAGCTACTTCCATGGCTGTAACTTTCTCCCTTCCTTCAGCACAAGAAAGCCACCGATTGGAGTCGGTGGGGAAGCCGGCGGAGTCCCCCACCCCCACCCCAGCGGGCCGCCGGGGCAGCTGACCCAGCAGAAGATCAGCAGACGAAGCCCTCTCTCTGCCAGGCCTGGCTTCCCCTTGCCGGGAGCTGGGGTTTTGTTGTGGGGTTTTGTGCGTCCTGTTTTGTTCGGTCTCTCCGCCCCTGCCCCGTCCCCACCCCCTCCAGGCTCCCAGCGCGCCCGCTCTTGACTTCATCCACTAAGTCAATAGCCTGGGCGCGGGCGGGCGGCTCCCCGGCTCCCCCCGCCCCGCGCCGCCCCCCGGTTTTCTTCTCGGGATAATGGGGACTCTTTGTGGCCTAATCAGCCTCCTGAGGGGCCGGGAGGCCGGGAGCGCTTCCCCCGCGGCCGTCGGTGAAAATGAAAGCGGGATTAGACCGGGGCCTCGGCCCACAGCATAGTAAAGCGCCACCAGGCATTCGCCCCTTCAAAGCCCCTTTCGGGGGTTTGGTTACTTTATTTCTAAAGTTGTTTGTATTTCTAAAGTGGCCATTGATGCGCGAGCGGGGACTCTGCCGAGAGGGCGGCGGGGAGGGGGGCGACCAGGGGGAGGAGGAGAAACTCGCTGGGAGCCTCCCTCCCCACGCCTTGGACCCGCTGACTAGTTTCCAAAGCACTTTCCCGGCCCTTATTTCCTCCTGCCCTGGGAAGGGAGGAGGGGCCCTTACCTGGTAATCGGATAGGGAAACTGAGGCTCCCGCACCGGAAATAACAAGGTTCTACACCAGAGGATGGGCTCCCGGGATTCAAACCTACTAAGTATCCGGGACGGGGGAAAGGTTTTTTTTTTAGTGGCATTTACAGCGATAATCACCAGCTGCGTGTAGCTGAGCACACCAGCTAAACCTCTTGGGTGTCACCTGTACAGACCATGGAGGGGACAGTCCTAACCCAATATCATATGACCTCCCGAGGGAGAGAAATTTAGCTCTATTTAAGAAAGTCCCAGAACCCCTTTTCTTAGGAACTCTCAGCACTTCCAATAAATCCCAGAAACACCAGTACAGTATTTCAGAATCTTCTGCATCGCCTAAGATAGGAGGGTACGCACAGAGATTTTGAATTTTAGTATTTGCAGGCAATTGGGGTGGGGGAATGGGAGAAGGGTTATAGGCTGGCGCGGGGCAAACAGCAGAGGAAAAGGACTTCTCCTAGCTGTTCCCTCTTCCCACACACATACATTGGAGTTAGTTTTCCTTCCTTCCTTCCTTCCTTCCTTCCTTCCTTCCTTCCTTCCTTCCTTCCTTCCTTCCTTCCTTCCTTCCTTCCTTCTTCCCTCTTTCCTACCTCTCCCTCTCTCCATTCATTGATGAGAGGAAAGGAGAAGGGGAGACATCACTTCTTGTTCCACTTATATATGCATTCATTGGCTAACTTGTTATGTGCCCTGGCAAAGATCAAACCCACAACCTTGGCATATCTGGAAGATGCTTAATCAACCGAGTTACCGGGCCAGGGCTTGGACTTTGTTTTTATTATGGGACTTTGACCCTCAAAAGGGTGAACCCAAGCTCGAGAAGTGCAGGGGAGGAGGAAAACCGCAAGGATGGAGAGATCGGGAGGCTGGTCTTAGCGCAAAGTCCAGGGAAAGCCTCCTTCGACCTGACCGGCAGCATCTGTCCTGTCGTGGTTACAAGAGAACACTGGAGATGAGGCACTCCTGCAAGCTTCCCCTGGGAACCAGAGACGTTCGCAGAAGGATCCTTTGGGTTATCCTGACCCCCAAACACCGAGTTGTCTGTCACTCTGGAGACAAACTAGAGCTTGAACCTGGGCTGTCTATCCAGCCCGGATAAACCTGGTACAGACTTCTAGGACAAGTTTCCAGACAATCAGGGTTTGATCCCGGACCCACAATCTCCACGCAAACGTACCACACAGCGCCCACTCATAAACCCTACAAAACTTCCCCTGGATGTTGCCTTCTCTACACCTTTTCCAGTCACCTAGAGACTCTAGTTTGAATTTGAATCCAAAGCCATGGTGGTCCTCACTACCTGTCACCCACGCTGAGGTTTGGGACCATGGGGAGGGCCCCACTGAGAGGCAGCCACCCACTTGCCTGGGGCTCCAATGCATCTGGGTCCCACTGAAAGGACCCCAGCAAAATTCAGGGTGGAGTTTTCCAAGCTCTGACTTGCGAAGTCCCACCTCTTTTTCTGTCTGGTCTGGGGCCTCTTTGATCTTAGGTCCTTTTTTCCACTTCAGACAAAGAGCGCAGTCAAGGCGAGAGGCTCAGGAGACCGGTGGCCCACCGCTCCTGCTCCTCCCTCCGCTCAAACCCGCAGTGCTTCTGGGTCCAGGCTGACGCCTGCAACTTGCGAGGCCAGAATGGTGGCTACCTGACAGATTCAGCCTCCTCCCCAAACACATCCTGATGTGTGTTCACACAGAGACCCCCCCACACACACACACACAACGTCCACAAACACAGAGGTAGCCTGGCAAGGAGGCAGGCGCACTGAGATACCCAAATAGACATCACACAAATACTAGTGGTGGGGCATGTCTGTTGTGGACTTGTTTATCTTCTGAGTCAACTGCCTGGCTCAGAACTCCATGAAAGCAGGAGCCTTCTTGGCTCAGGTATTCCTGGGCGCCTAACTCAATGCCTGATACATAGTAGGTGCTCAAAAAATTTTTACTAATGAATCAAAAAATTCACCACCCCCCCCATTGGGAAATTTCTTTTTCTCTTTTTCTTTCTTGGGACAGAGAAAAGGGGAGTTCAGTATTTGTGCTTATCTTTGCATAGAACAACCTCGGAAAAGACCCTTCCAAAAGAGGGGGGAATGGGCTGCACTCTCTTTTGGAAAGGGGAGGAAGCAGCAAGGGCCAGGCTGAGGGAAGGCTGTCAGCTTCATACCACACTCACCTCCTAATCCATTGCCTCACCCAGGGTTTCTGCTTCTGGAATCAGAAACTCCCTCAAGAATACTACAATCATCAAGAATCACGCATATGTGGAGTTCTTAATGGGGTGTGGCCCCCTAGAAACCCCCAGACCCTTTTATACGGATCTGAAGAGTTCTGCCTGTATAAACATACGTGAATGATGTTTCTTAGGTTTTATCTGATTCTCACAAGGGATCAGGATCACCCCTCTTCCCAAAGGATAAGAATCTTTGTCTTCGTTCAATTCTCTGGTTTTTTATGGGAGGAAACTGAGACCCAGAGAGGTTGAGTGTGTCCCAGATTACACTGCTAGTGGGTTGGGGGCAGGATGAACACTGGAACTCTTTCTTCCTGGGCTCACCACAATGCACTTTGCCCTTCCTGGACCCCTCCCTGCCTGGCACAGCTGGGTTCAAATGGAGATTGAGAGACCAAGGAAGCCGGGACGGAACTCTCAATCGCCTGGAACTGGTGGGTGTGAACTGGACCCAGAGCAGCAGGAAGCCTTCAGCTCATTGTAATCTTACCCGTACTCACCCTCCGTGGGTCTGCAGTGTCCGAAGCTGGGGAGTGGGCATGGTGGCTTGTGCGCCATCCTTCCCAAAGTTGACAACTTAGAAGGGGCGGTTGCAAAAAAACAGAAGACAGAGAGCCTCACTCTCCCGGCAGTGAAACCAGGACTGGCCTGTTTATTTACAACGCTCTAAATAAAGGTTCCCGCCTTCCTCGCTCGAGTCCCGACAGAACCTAGCGCGTAGGCCGGCCCCTTCCCAGCGCCTCGGGTCGGAGCGTGGAGCCCCGGCCCCCGCCAGGGGGTCGGCCTCCTCCCGCCCCGCTAGCCCGACTCGCTCGCCTCTAATTAGGCGGCGGGATCGCAGCAAGCCGCCGGGCCGCGCTGTAATATGATGAACTGCCTTTGTGCCCGTGTCACCGAAAGCGCTTTCTGATAAGGGGAAGCCGCGGAGGATCAAAAAGAGGACAGCGGTTCGCCCGCCTCCCGCCGCTGTCCGGCTTTGCGCGCTCGCCCTATCCGCCCGCGCTCTCCCGCGGGCCGTCTCCGGGTCCCATGGCCTCTCCTGATCTGCCCGTCTTAGGGCCAGCCTTTAGGTGGCTCTACTTGTATCTTTCTTCCTGCTGCCCCCAGCCTCTCTGGCCCCTCTGCATTTCTCGGTCCGCAAACGCTCTACTCAGGTTCTCTTCTATCGCGCTTGGTCTTTTTCGCTCTGAATTTGCGCGCGGTCTCTCTCTCTCTCTCTCTCTCTCCTGATGCTCTTCTTCTTTCTGATTCTCTTTCATCCCACCTCTGTGGCTCTGTGTCCCCCCACCCGCGGCCCTGGCCTCTGCCCACACCTCTCTTGGTCTTGGCCGGGTTCAGGCCCAGCGCATCCTCGTGGCCCTAGCAACCAAGACTTGGAAAGGTCCATTAGAATCTAATGTCTCCGGCATCGAACCAATCCATCCATCCTCAGCAGGCTTGCAGAGCTCCGCGGCTTTCTGCAACCCACCCTCACTCCACTGCCCAGCCGGCCGCCAGGTGAGCGCCAAAGGCGCCCTGAAGTACCCTCGAGGGGTTTCTTCAGAACATGAATTGAGGAGCAGACAACTTCCCCTCAAATCTCCCGAGGCTGCCGCGGCCCCAGACGCTTTTCCTCTTTTTTGGCTGAAGTTTCAAGTGCAGTGGACCCCCCCCCTTCCTTGACATTCCCGTCCTTACACCCCTTTCTTTGGCTCTCACTTCCCCTTTGCCCTCGACCCCATCTCTTCCTCTTCCAGGCTCCTCCCCTTGCATGCCCCCCCCCCCCCCGCGCTTTCTCTGGACTCTTTCCTCGACTCCCCCCCCCCCCACTTTGTTTGAAGTTTTGGAGAGATCTATCTACTAATGGCGAAGTTTCCCCCTTAGGTCACCGTTCTGCCTTGATTCGATTTGGGAAGGCGAGTTCCCTCCCTCCCCCTGCCCGACCCCAGCCAGGGCCAATCGCTCCAAAGCAGGTCAGAAAGCATTGACCCCATTTCCACCTTTTCCTCTTTTCAGTCCGAGTTGGGGGAAGGGAAGGCTTAGGACAGCAAAAACTGAGGGGGGCATCCTAACCTTCCAATCCCCTCTCATCCCCATCCCCAACTGGGTTTTCTAATTACCTCATTAGTCTAGAGTGGGTGAGGGAAAAGAGGTATTTTTTTCCCCTGGAATTCATGGAATGTGTCCCCCTCTTTGTCTTGGCCTTCAAGGCCCCAAAGCCCCTGGAGGACCTCCCCTTTTGGGGTTTCTATTCTGTGCTTTTAACAGCAGGAAGTCTTCCCCTCGCCGGGCACTGTCTCTTCTGGGGTGTGAGTTCTGTCTGGCTTTTAGAGCTCTAGCTTCCAGGGCCAGAACCAGGGCTCCTGGACACTTCATGTTTATATCCTTAGGTTCCCTTCAGGAAGGAAGCCTCATCATGTAGGAACTCCAAAGAGACAACCAACCTAGAAGGAAATCCCATTTGTATACTAGCCCTCTCTCCTTATATAAAATGATATATGTTTTAATATCATGGTTATGTATCATGTAATATATAACTATCATTTTCAGAAATTCTTTTTATTTTTTAAATAAAAAGTCCCAAGTAATCACCTTACTGCTTTAAGGCGACTGTTATATGTGCTTTTAAATCCTTCCATGTAAACTCCACTGAAAAATTTGGAAAGCTGTGAAAGGGGAGGGGGCGGGGGGGGGGGGTTGGGGGAGGTTAATCCGGGTTTAACGCAGCGATGCCGTTTTAGGACCAGGGTTAGCCTGATTGCGTTATCTCTTCCCAACATTTGAGACGCCCATATTTCACCCAGCCAAATAGCTCGGAGAGCAGTGCAGATGGCTGCCGTGGTCGCGCCTCAGGAAAATGTGTTATTAATATCTAAATAACTTCCCAATACTGTCTGGTAAATCTCCCCCCTCCACCATTCCGAGTGATGAATTCGTTTGAAGTCTACCCCCAGCCTCATCTTTTCCGTCTCTCTCTCTCTCTTCTTCTTAACCAGGCTTATTTCAAACTGGTAAATATCTAATGCCTTTAACGGCTGTGCTGTGCACGGGTGTCTTTTAGGTACAAACGTCTGAAAACAGCCGGTGTGTGGTGGTGCGTGCCCCGAGGAGCTGAACTTAAAACTCGCAAGCCCTGGCAGCGGAGGACCCCACCCCGTTTAGAAACGCAACCGGGAGAATGGAGCTGCGCGGGGACCTCAGTGTGGGAGACGAGCCCTTCCCTCGTGCGCCCCTGGGACCCTCTCCGGTTCCGGCGGAGTCCCGGAGGCGGCACCCCCCCACCACGCCGCTCCGCCGCGGCTCCGGGCCCCCAGCGCCCCGACGTCTTCCCTCGTCTCTGGGGGCAGATAATTACCCTCCGCTCGCCTGTTCTCCCTTGTTTAAAGTTTGTTTTCTAAATGTCTATTAGATTATAGTCGTTCATTCCCCTCCAACCTTATCTCTTTCTGTCTCTTCTCTCCTGGCCCGTCACACTCGATTTAGGCACGAGTTTATCTGGCAAACAGTTAGCCGACTTTTGTTTATTTGCCGCGGGTTCCGGGGCTGCAAGCCGGCGAGCGCCAGTGTTTGCCTTTGTAATAGTTATCTCATTGTTGTTCTTCCTTAGTCTCGGCTCCCTCCTCCCCTCTCTCCTCTTCGGGCCGGGGGATGGAGGGGAGAAAAGGGGAAGTCTGGTCTGCCCCGCGTGGCCTCGCCAGGGGCTCCGTCCCCCGGATATTCTCCCCCAGCGCCCCCCCACCCCGCCTGGGCTCCCCCCACCCTCCCACCTGGGCTCCCCGCCCCCACCCAGGCCCCCCCCCCCAGCACTGGAGCCCGGCGCCCCCGCCCCCGCCCTCTCCCCCTCGGGTCTCTCTGACTACCCACCACCCAGCGCTGCCTGAAGCCAGGGAATTGCCTGACACCCTCCCATCTTCCTCCGAGCCCCCATTATGCGAAGCTGATCCCACTCTGAACAGCTTCAAATCCCGCCTGGACTCTGTTTGATTAGATTGCCAACCCGGGGTAATCCTTTGATTTGGTGGAGTGTCAATTACCTTTCTCTAAACACACATTTACAGAGGAGGGAACTTGTTGGTTTAAATCAATGCAGATTGTTTCTTGATAAATGGACTATCTTTGTCTCCTCCCTTGCTCCCTCTCCCAAGGCCCCTCTCCCTCTGCGCCCCCTCCCCCTTTCCCTTCCCCGTTCACTCCTACCCAGGAAACAATGCCCCTTCCAGGTGTGAAGCCGGAAAAAAAAAAAAAACAACGGTGTGGGCTGAGGGGAGCCGTGCCCCCCTTCCCCTATTCATTCGCTCCCCCGGAGCCTAATTAAATTTGGCAGGTCCTTGTACACACAATCAAAACAGCTTCCTCCTGTGTAGCAAACGACCAAAAACCGCATTAGCAGCGACCGCCGCTGCCAAATTAAATTGTTCCCCACCTCCTTTTACAAGTGTCTAAAACCGACACTGGGGGCTTTCTCCCTCCTTTCCATCCTTCTCCATCATTTCCCACCCCACACCTGTAAGTGTGCCGCTTTAAAGATAAATTAAGAAAAAAATGCAAAGAAACAAAAATCTGACTCTCTCACACACACTCCTCGGCCCCCACTTCAGAGAGGCTTTCCTACCCGGAAGTCAGCAAATTCTCCCAGGGACTTTGGCACCAGTATCAACAACACCCCTCCCCCTCAGGAGAATGCACACTCTCCTTTGTTAATCTTGTTACTTTTCCCCCTTATTTCGTATTAATTGTGACCCTGCTGGGCTTTCTGCCCTGGAGAACAATGTGGAGCCCCATGTCTGATCTGGTCAGTTCCAGCCTAAGTTTGTACATTGTCAGACGCTTGAGGCTTTGGTGTTCTTGTTGTTTATTGCTGTTGTTATTGTTTCTTATCATTATTATTGCTTATTTCTTCACACACATTCCATCAGCTCCCATAAAAGAATGGCTTGATTCTGTGCAAACCCCTATCAAATTTCCTACAAGAGTCTTCCTGGGCTCAGGTTAGGAAAATCTTGTTCTTTTCCATTCCTCCTCAAACCTTTTCCCAGTTGGGTCCCTGGCCTGCCTGTCTGTCCCCTGATTCTCAGAGAAGGGGTGAGGAGGAGAGAGTTCAAGTGGATGAGGGCAGGGAACTGTCCACTTCCCTCTCCGGCTGAACAGAGCATGGCTGGAGCCCCTATCCGCAGTGGTTTGCAAATTCTCACAACCAACAATCCTAATAACTCAGTCTTAACAAGGATAAGAGCAAAAAAAAAAAAAAAAAAAAAAAAAAAAAAAAAAAATGGACAGCCTCATGAATATCAGCCCAAGGGGAGCAGGAGTGAGCTGTTCAGAGATGAAAGTGCACAGAAATAAAAGCTCAATTTAATCTGCTTTAAAACCCTTCAACTTAACGTTTGTGCTTCAAACTCTGAGAGTGAGGACTGATTGCGGATAAATAGTTTCTTACCATGCCTGGAAGCTATTACACCCCTCTCCAACACAGTTTCCTATTCAGCAGTCCCAGTTTTCATTACCAGCTCTAATAAGTCTTAACATTATTAAATGCCAAGCGGACGATAGGAAAAAACGGACTCAGGGAGGGATCTCTCTTTAGCGCTTAAAGAGGAGAGCTCTTAAACCCCTTCTTCGGAGGCTCCCCGCCACGAGTGGGGCAACCCCCGGAGAAAGCGTTTGTCAAAAGCAAGGAGCCAAAACAAAGTTTGAGGATGTGCACCCCTCCCCTTGCTCTGCCCATGGGGGCTTCTCTGCCTCTCCCCACCTGGTCAACTTGGGTGAAGGTTGGGAGATCTTTTTCACCTTTAACTTGGCCATGACACCGATGTCTGGGGCCTAGGAGAGAGAGAAGTTCTAGCTGGGCAGTTCACCGGGGTGCCCATGGACTGGCCCAGGTACCCCATCGGGAGCGGCTATGATTTGTCCACAGATAGGCAGACAATCCCGGCGCACACTGTCTATTCACACCCATCTACAACGACACTGCACACCCACTCAGAATCCCACTTGCTCAGAATACAACCCACGTACTTTCTGTCACACCGAAAGACCCAAGTGTCTACATGGCCATCTAACTCACAGTCACAATGCCCAGAACGCCCACTGTCACTCAAAAACTGCAGGACTTTCCAGACAGAAGGCCTGTAGCTTTCATTTCATTTTTCAAGTCCGCAGACTCAGTGCTTGTGCGCGCAGCCTCCCCCAGTGGAACCGCCAGGCTCCTCCGTCAACCCTGGAGACGTGCAGCTTCCTGGTTCTGCTGCAGGAAAAACCTCTATCTAGCGAAGTCGCCCGTTAGCTGGTTTTGTAAGGCCAGACCTGCACCTGAAGCCCCTGAACTCCTTTCAGTCAAAGTGTTTCCCCAAAATCACAAAATCTGTCCAGCCTCCTCCTTTCCTTTTTCTTTTCTCAAAAGAAATTAATCTATTGTGTTTCCTTACAGACTGAATTGGGCATATCCCTGCCATCCAGACAAATACACACACACCCTTAAAGTCTCTCCAAATAAAATCAAATCTGCTTGTACTTTTCCGGGGTACTGCCCAGAAGTGGTATCGGCCGTGCCCTATTAGGTTGCAAAAGATTATTCAAGTTTTATGTCTCCTACCCCACAAAGAAGTCCAAGTACCTTTCCAATACAGACTAAAATAAGGAGTGCGTCCCCCCACCCCCCACGCCACCATTAGGGGTGCCAGGGCTCTGGGTGGCCTCAGGCAAGCCTTGGGCTGCCTAGCAGCACAGGGCCCTTCCTGCTTCAGACCTGGGCCCCTCTGCTGGTCGGGCACAGCGGGGTGCCAGGCACAGCTCACTCCCTTTCTTCCCACCCCCTTTTGTCCCTGGTGGGACAAGGCTCCACTTGGGGCCCTGAATGTCAATAGCCCGCCCTGTCCCCAGCTCCAAGCTGCTCTCACAAGGGGCTGCCTCCGCCCCCTGGATCTTCCCCCCTTTTACCAGGCCCAGTAGGGACTGGGCCTCCCTGGGACTTGTCTCTGGAAGCAGGCTTTGTCCGTGAAGTTCATCTTCAAGGTTGGGAAAGACAACTGGAAACTGGAGAGAGACCTGGGCTAGGAGTTCATGGGAAGCAAGAAGAGGGGACCCTGAGGGACCGCTGGAAGGAAACTCAAACACGATGTGCTCTGTACAAGTTTCTGCACTTTTCCCAAAGCCACCGTTCGCCAGGTTCCGGTGGCCACTGTCTTTCCCCACTGCCCGCTGTCTCCCGGCCCATGTATTTGGGGACCTGCTTCTTTTCCTGTTAGTCTGTGACTCTGAGTCTTCTATTTTTATATCTCCCACTGTCCTTACTTAAGGCACACTTACCAAGTCTCAAAGACAACGGCGATGGGAGAGGGTATCATGAAGCAAGACTTTCCCTTCTCCTGAACTTCCCGCGTCACTAAATGAAAGCACAGTCCCCCGTCCCGGCCACGCAGGCGTTTGGAAGATAAACGCCTTCCCTAGCTGACCTCCCGGGAAAACCTACCCCAGCTCGCTTAGCGGCCACGCTGGCCGAGGGAACGGGCGGAATGGAGCCCCGATCTCTCTCCTTCACTGGGATCCTCCGAGCCGGGCTCTGGGAATTTAGCATCAACTCCTGGCCCCGCGGGAGGAGAGCACCTTATTGGTTCACCCATCAGCCTCTCCACTCCGCGCTGTCTCGGCTCGGGCACTGGCCGGGCGGGATGGAGAGGCGGCGGCCCACGCGGCCCTCGCTAATTTTTATTGATTGCGGCGGTCAGTCAACTGTCAGGCCGGGTTTCAAGGGACCGTTTAGAGAGCGTATGCGGGTCTGGTTAACAAATTCATTTAGGGAGCCGCGGGCCGGCTCCTCCTTCCTCGCCACCCCCACCCCCCGCCGCCCCCTTTGCCCAAGTTTCCTATAAATAATAAATCGACACAGGGACCTGCAGCCAAAACACCAGCCCCGCAGGACACGCGCCCCGGAATCCTCCGCGAGACTAGGTGCGCGGCCGGCGGCGCACCGTACACCGCCTGCGGCCGAGCTCCCCGGGGACCGAGAGCCTGTCTGCGCCCGGGCTCCGCTCCCAGCCCGGCCCGGCCCCCGGGCGCACCGCGGGGGTGCTCTCCGCAAACCCTGAGAGGCCCCCGGCTGCCCCGGGACGACGAGTTCCCCGCTCAAGTTCTGTCCGCCAGTCTGGGCGACAGAAGCAAACCACTGGCCCGCACACCTGCGCGCGGGGGAACGTGGTCTCTGGCGTCGCGGCCCGGTGAGGGTCCCTACCTTTGTCGCCCAGGATGCCGTCAATGCTGTGTTTGGCTTTCTTCTCGCCGTCGTCCTCTTTCTTGTCTGCTTCATCGTCCTCCTCTTTCTTCCCGAACTTGATTCTGAGCACGCGGCTAATCGAACTCACTAAACCTCAGAAATTCAAAGGCAAAAGAGCGAGTATAAGTTGTTGGGGCAAGGGAGCACGGAGCTGCCTGGGTCCCTGGAAAAAAGTCCTGAAGCCCATTCCCCCTAACTCACTGCAAGGGGATTCACACTCATATTTAAGCATTTACACCTACTCGGAGGCAGGAGTGCAGTAAGTCACCCACCTGGGGCACTTACAGGGCAGCAACCCTGGCAGAAACACCCACCTGTGCATTCCTATACACACCCTGTGCCTTCACTATCACATACTCTAGACGCACTTACATTCCCACTCTTCCCCAGGACCTCCCTGGAGGCAGGACCCCCAGCCCCTCCGCTGCCATCCCAGTCAGGTGTGCCCAGTCCTGCGTGTCTGAGTGCCCCTGCACACACACGCCCGGGCCCCTTTCCCTCTCACAGGCAGCATGGTCCAGGGCCTCCACATTTGAGACCCCCTGGTGTCTGGTAGCAGCAACAGAACAGAAATGTTGACTTGCAGATGGGAGTCCAGGGAGCCCATGGGGATCAAACCTCCTGGGACAAACCAGTCTCTAGGCCATTTTTCTGAGAAAGCACTCAGGGAGCTCCTGTTCTTACTCAACATTATGGATTAACTTTTGGCTCTTGCCTCCCTCCCTTCCTCCCTTCCTCCCTTCCTCCCTCCTTCCCTTCCTTCCCTTTTCCTTCTTCCTTCCTTTCCCCTTCCTTCCTTCCTTCCTTCCCTCCTTCCTTCCTTCTTTCCTTCCTCCCTCTCCTTCTCTCCTTCCATCATTCTTTCGGTTTTGATTTCCTCCTGTGCCCTCCCTCTCTCTCTGCCCTTTTGCTCCCAACTTTTCTCCAAGTTCCCCGCCATCCAGCATCTCTCCCACGTCTAGCCTGCATAGCCGGAGCTCTGGCCAGGCTCAGGTACGCGCTGCTGGCTCAGCTGCCTGCTCACCTGAAGGCACGGTGCTGCGGTCACAGTGCCCGTCCTTCAGCAGCCGGTCCCGGATCTCCCAGCTGAACATGCCCGGGTTTTCCCTCTTGTACTCCTCGATTTTCTTCTCCACGTCTGGAGTCGCCACCTGCTTCAGAGGTGGAAGTGGGAGAGTAGGAGTGGGGAGATGGGGTGGAGGGAAGGAGATACTTTTAATATCAACCTCCCAAGAGCCCCAGGCCAGGCTGGTGGCTCTGGTTACCATGCCTCCCCTCTGAAATGGACTTTTATCCTTTCAAGAAACCGGTTCTGGCTCCCCGGAAGGCAGCGGGATGGGGTGGGGATAGGGTAGAGGTAAGTAAGGAAGTAGAAACCTAATCAGGACCCCCAGGATCCCCCTCCTCACTATTTTAGGCAAGACTAAGGGGAGATTATTCCTGGTCTGGAATGGTGATGGGGGTTGGGAAAGATGTTGCAATGACTCATTGGCCTCAAAGTCTAGGGCAACCTGGACCTCAGTTATTCCCATCCCTGAGAAATTCAAACAATAGAGGGGGGTATATCTGGGGGTGGGGACTCTTCCATTGTATTTTCCATTAGAAGAATGTAGTCACCCAGAACTACTGGATGACAAGGGATAGCAAAAAGGGCCACAGCCAGGATCCCCCAAAACGTGGGAAGGCTTACTGCCAGCTCTGTGCCAAAGACACTCACTCTGGGCTTGCTGCCACCGATGGCCCCAGGCCGGATGGACCCGGTCTCCTGGTAGCGGCAGAGAATCTTGGAGACACATCCGTGGGAGACGCGCAGCTGGCGGGAGATGACGCAGGGCCGAATGCCGTGGTGGGCCATCTCCACTATCTTGTGGCGGATGTGGTTAGGCAGGGGTCGCCCATTGATGAACACCCCACCAAGCTGATTGACCCGGCCTTGGCCAAGCGGGGTGGACACTGGAAAAGGGAGGGGAGAGGATGGAGAGAGGCACAGGGTGAGGATGGGGACGAGACATTGAGTGCACCCCTTGACTCCAGTTTTTCTTGAGCCCCAAGACCCCTCAAAGCTCTGAGTTCCCCACATTGAGAGCTGTAGCCACAGCAATCAGAAAAAAAAAAACTGTCATGAAGCTGAGGAAGGGTCCTGCAGAGACACAGAGAAAGGGGTCACAGCTGACTGCTAGAGTCCTTCCAGGTGCTCTGCGTCCTCAGTCTTGCCACACTAAGGGAATGAGGACACACCTGGGGGATCTGAATGCCTCTGAGAAGGAGGGAGGGAGAGAGACAGGGGCAGAGCCAAGAGTCTGGTGGAGCCTGGAGGCTCTGGGACCAATGGCTCTCTGTCCCCCAAGGGTGCAGCTTGGGCTGCAGGTCTGCCAGCCTCTTAGAGACACTGCTACCAGGTGAGATGTGGCTCATCTGGTCAGTTCCAGGCTCTAAGTGGTCGAGACTGATCCGTTTTGTTAGGGGCTAGAAGGGGCTGGTTGATTACTAGTATTTACAGCCCAGGACCCGGCCACAGGACTGTCCTACCCATAACCAAATAGCAGAGGACCGGTGACATAATGTTGTTGGCTGCTGCCTCTTGGGGCACCTGGTTGTCCCTCCAGAGCCTCCTCTTGCTTCTAACCTCTCTCAAAGTTCTGATTTCGTTTTGGGACAGTTTGGGGACATGCTCCATGGTCGGCAGTCTCCTATATCAAATACCAGCTTGGACTTAGAAATCTAGGAACTGTCTGTGCAGCTCTGAAGAGGGTGGTGCACAGATGGCGCAAGTCCCTGGGTATGGGTGACTTTGGGAACCAAGAAGACAGTCTCTCTTAGTGTGCGCTGGGGAGGAAAACGCCTCGCCTTAATGCAAAATCTACACAGTTTCCTCACAGAAGGTTAGGGGACACCCGGCGCACTAATCCGGCCTCGATCCCCCCAATTTGGGGACTGGGCGGCTGCGGGGATCTGGCAGATTAGACCGATTTCACAGCCGCCGTAGTGGAGGGAGCCGACAGCATAATTGGAAGGGAGGAGGCGAGAAGAGGCTCGGCTGCTGCGCTGTTCCTAACGCCTCTCCCCTTGCTATCTCGGTCCCCCCACCTCTCTTTGTAAAAGTAGGTGTCTGAAGCCACCCTCAGATTTAATCAGAAATCGTGCGTCGCCAAGTCAGAGTCACTCGGTCTCCGTGGCGGGATATGCCATTAGCGCTGGAGAGCTCTCAAGCGCCCAACTTTATATTCAAGAGCCTCTTGAACGACCGGCACTCGGCTCTCCTCAGTATTCTCCGTCATGTTGGGCAAATACTGTTCTAATCCGCCGCGCGTCCTCGGCTGCCTGTTTTACTTGCATTCGCTACAGGAGAGTGCTACGGCAAATCCCCGGGCTGGTGCGCTCTCCCGCCTGCGTGGCTGCTGGCGCGCACTTGATCACGGAGCCACTGTCTTCGCCTCTAATTCAGGGACCCGCGCCGTCTCGCTGCCAGAGGGACCCCCCTCCACTTCCCCAGATAGCCGGTTGCCTGCCTGTCCATCTCCTCCCTGCCTTCTCTCCCCTGCCTCACGCACGGGGGGGATCAGATAATCATCAAGAACTGTAATTAAAAAATAAAAGTCTCACCTATCTCGCGAGCCAGGTCTCTTATGACACCCTGGGCTACCTACCCCCCCGGGAGCTGAATTATCTACCAGTTGACAGGTCGAGGATCTTCCATTAGTTTTAAAACAAAACAAAACAAAAACGCAGGAAGGAATCTCGGCGGCGCGCCCCCAGCCCCTTCTGCAGCCGGGAAGCGGTTCGCCGCCCGTCCCAGGTGCTGGATATTTAGGAAGGACATGTTACAAAATGAACGCTTTCCCCTTGTTGGCACATCGCCGTGCCCCCCTCGCCGTCTTGAGGTTCTCTCCTGGGAGAGCTCCAGAGTTCGATAGCCCGAAAGAAAAGTTTGGACGGTGGGATGTTCGTTACTATTTATCATTTCTAATTGGTTTGTTTCCAGATCCCAAAGCAGTAAGTAGTTTCTGAGTGTTGCTTTGGAAGAAGCGGATAGACTTTCCCGTTTAGACATTAAAAAAAAAAAATCACACATTATTGGTATTTCGAAATAAAAGGGATTGGAAGACCATCCGAGGTGAAAAGAACAATCCAAAACAGGAGTGGAAAGCCCGCAACCGAGGAACGAAGAGAGCCGAGAAAGTACTAGAGGGTGTGTGTGTGTGTGGGGGGTTATCTGAAAATAGTGGAAAGAACTGAAATTCACTAGAACCTGAAAATCACTAGGAGCCCAAACCCACGCGTTCAGCTCTGCGGGTAAAGGCCAGAGCCTGCGCGACCCGTGAAGCTGAGGCCGCGCGCGGGTCAGCGAAACCCACGTAAAACCCGACAAGTGTTGGTCTCAGAAACTTCCTGGGTCTGGCGCCCGGACTTGGACCCAGACAGAAGGAGGCCCTCATGCTGTCGCTGGCGCCGCCACCACCCCCCGGAGACGGCCCCCTCTCGGAGGACCCCGAGTTCCCGGCAGAGGAGAGAGGCAAGGCAAGCCCGGCGCTCTTACCTTCCAGAGGAAACCCGGTGCGGGGGTAGTTCTGCCCCGGCGCGGGCCGCATCATTCTCGGTACTGTGCCGGGAAGGGCCGCCATTCTAGCGCGCGCCGGGGACGAATCCGGAGTCGGCAAAAATCGCTTCCCGTCAGTTCCCTTCACCCCTGCTGCGATCTCTTTCTTTCCTTCTTCTTCTTCTTTTTTTTTTTTTAACCTCTTCCCGCTCCCCTCCCCACACACTGCCTCCCCCCACCCCCCCACCCTCGGCTGCAGTCAACGCGTCCAGAAGCTGGGGAGGGGGCGAAGCAGGGGCGGAGGGGGGTTGGGGGGAGGGAAGGTGGCGACAAGGAAGTTCAAACAAACAAACACACCAACCCCAAGTCCGCCTCTGCCGGCTTCGCTCCGCCAGAAGTTGCGCGGGCGGGTGCGCCGGGCAGACCCGGGGACGCAGCCGGAGTCGGGGCCCCCAGCCTGGGACCGCCGGGCGCCGCGCTCTCGCGCTCCGGGCCAAAGTTTCTGAGCCGGGAGGCTGCGGAGTGGATTCTTTTTCGTATTTATTTATATATTTATTCTCTCGCTCTCCCCCCCCCCCCCCCGCACTCCTCTCCACGCCTTTCTCTGGACCACACTCGCTACTTCTTTACACACAGGCGTCCACACCCCGCCCCCAGAACACTTGGGGAGGAAAGAAGGTGGCTCTCGGGTTTCGGGGCTTGAGGGGTGGCGACAGGGGGTGACTCTCTGGGTAAGTTGTGCAAAAGTGCTCAACTCGAGTACGAGGAGGAGGAGGAGGAGGAGGAGGAGGAGGAGGAGGCAGAGGCAGCAAACGAGATCTGATAGGTTCGGACTTTTCTTTTATTTATGAGGAGGGAAGGGGGCCAGGGCGGAAGGGAGCTGAGAACCAATAACGAAAAGAAATCGCCAACGAATATATTTTTTTCTCTTTTCTAATCCCCAGCTCGACCTGGTTTTGGGGGGAGAATTTGAACTGCCCGTTAAAACAGAGGGAGCGGAGGCCGGGGGCTGGGGGAGGAGGGAGAAGGAGAGGGGGCCAACTTTGTCCAAGTGTCTTCCTTTGACGAATGGGCCGGATCCGCGGAACGCCCAGCCCCCCGGTCGCCCACGGCCCCTCTCCGCGGTCGGGTTGCATGGGAATGTCTGCCTCCGGCTGGTGGCTCCTCTGGGTTCTGGCCGTCTCTCCGGCCTCCCAGGGCCAGGGTCCGCTGTATTTCACATCTTCTCCTTCATTTCACTCACTGAATTTTCCGCGAGTGGGGCCGGGGGTGACTTGAAGGGAGCGATTTATGACTTTGCCTGAAATGACGTCTGAGCCCCGGTGTCCGTCCGGTTCTCTCCAGGCCTCCCGCAGCTCTGAGAAGCTTAGAGTGACGGCCGGGTCCGGTCCTTAGGAAACTAGGGCTGCCAAGTGTTAGGGACGCGGCTCCCCCGCCCCAGCCAGCCCCCCACGCCTTGCCCAGCTCCAGCCTGTGAAACCCACCCTGCTAGGCCCGCTCCCCCGGCACACCCAGAACCCGTTTCCAGCAGGTAGTTTGGTTCTCTGAGGCTGAACAGCAGCCAGTGGGCGCCCAGGATCTGGGGGTCCGAAGGGGTAGGAGGTGGGACGGAGGGCGCGGGCCAGCACTTGGAACCACCAGGAGCTCCTCAAATCTTAGCTCTTCCGCTCAGAATTTGGAGGCGGAGTGGGGGGTTCCTAAGGGGGGAATGACCTTATTGAAGGGTCAGGAGCGGGTGTGTGGGGGTAATCAGAGGTCCCGAAATTCTGCGTCCTCCTGGGCCAGAGTGACTAGACGCCTCTGCCTCGGACCCCGAGTCCTACGGGCGAAACGCCCTCCCAGCGGGGCAGGACGCCGAGACTGCAGGCCTTTTGTCTCCCCCGGGGAAGAGCGTCTCCAGCCCAGCGCTGCAGGCAAAATACAATAAAATAAACCCAGCCCCCAAACTCGCCCCCAGCCCACCAGCCCGCCCCCTGCCCGCCCTCTCCCAGCGCTGGGGTCAGCCTCGGCTTGGCCTGGGGGGCTTTCTTCAGGCTGGCCCCACTGTGCCTCTTCCCCCCCCCTTTTCCTCACCTGTGACCTTTGCCCTCTCAGTATGTGACACACTCTCTTCTCTCCCCTCTCTCCCAGCACAGGGGACTCCTCAGGATCTTGGGGAGGAGGAGGCCCTCTAGGAATGGGGGGCCTACTGAAAAGCTATTAAACCCACCCCCTCCAGTGGCCCCAAAATTAGTAGGGGGAGGCCAAGTAGCTTTAGAATTCAGAACGGAAACACCAGGTTGCCTTGCCCAGACCAGGGTGCCAGGCTGCCTGAGTTATAGGAGCCCTACAAGGTTTTCTGATCCCTTTTCTTCATGGAGATACCATCCCACTATATCCACTGCCCCCAGGAGAGATTGATTGGAGGTGAAGTTTTAAGCCCTAGTGTGTGGGTCTGGGGAAGAAGGGTTAGACTTGAGTCCCCTTCACATCTCATCTTGCTTGAGGGTCTGGCCTGCCTTGACCTACAGAGGTAGTTGTATATTTCATGTATGTGTATGTGTGTGTGTATATATGTATATGTAATACTCACATATGTATACACGTATTACATGTGTTGTGCATTCATTTATTCATTCATTCATCAATCAGATATTCCTCTTGGTTTGGAAGGATTTAAGGCACCGTTTCTATTTGTGTGTGGACCGGGCCAGTGTGTCCATGTGTCGGTGAAGGTGGGTTTGTGCGCAGGTCTGCTGGAGGCTGCGGTCCGGTGTGAGTGTATGTGTTCATTAGTGAGGGTCTCTGTCTGTGTTTATGTTTTTGAATCTCTTCCATATTGCCTGAGCATAGCTCCAGGTGCCAGCAAGAAGGTGTAAGTGGTGTTTTGGTCAGTCTCTGGAGAGAAAAGACCTCTGGACCTCTGGAGTGCACCTGCTGTGGACACTGACCGACTCTGTTCCTCCTCTCAGACTTGCGCATCGATACCTCTTCTGAATCCGGTGGGGCCAGCATACCCCTCCATTCAAGGTCTACCAATCAGCTGTTGCTGGGCACATTGGAACTGCAGGACCACCTAACCATTGGCGTGGTTCCTGCCCTCTCTGGCAGCCGGCTTGACTTGCAGCTGTGGGTCCAGTGGCACAGGAGCCACCCCTCCCCCCAGCAGACTCCCCCAGAGGGGGGCTGGCGATGTCAACCTTGCGATTTCATTTTTTGTTTTCGCTTTTCGCAGCTTGGGGATTCCGTGGGCTCCTGCGGGGCAGGCAGAGGGGGAGGAAGGGGGTGTCTGTTGGAATGAGCATGGCTGTTCTCGCCTGTTGGAGACCAATTTCACAAATGATTTTTGCAACAATTAAGAAGTGTGGCGGGGTGAAATGGCGATTTCACATCCAGCAGGGGAAAGGGGGGTTTTACCTGGGAACTGGGGTGGCTGCAGCTGGAGGTGGGGGTAATATTTCCCCCTCCTCTCAGTTCCCCTTGCTCACCTCCTTGCCCCAGTTCACCCCTATAGAGACATTAATCAACTCCAAAGACCTCCAATCTCTGCTGAGGGGGCACCGTCTGCATTTTGACTGTTTGGTTGGGCTTGGCCTGGCAAGTTTTCCTTTCAGCTTCTCATCCTGTTCTCCCTGTCTCTCTCTCTGCTTCTTCTTCCCTCCCTCCTCTGTCTGTCTGTCTGTCTGTCTGTCTCTCTCTCTCTCTCTCACACACACACACACACACACACACGCACACGCGCATGTACACATGCACACACAGTCTCACAGGCTCTTCTATCTCTTTTCGTCTCTTTCCTCCTCGCCTTTCTGCCTTCTCCCGCAGTCTCCCTGTCCCGGTCTGTCCCTGCTGCCCACCACCGCCCCCGTCTCCATGGTTTCCTGAGGTATGTCCAGCCTCCACTGCTCTCTGGGCTGGAACTCAGACCTGAGTCTCTGGGGGAGCCCTTTGGCCCCCGTGGGGTGGGGCAGAGGCTTTCGGGAGGGGCCCCTTGTCTCTCCTCTCTCCCAGCACAGGGGGCTTTGCCTCTCCCGCAGGCTGTCCCTAGAGGGGCATCTCCCACCCCAGCCCGACTCCAGCACCCCTTCCCCCCAGAAAGCACCTCCCTGCTAGTACTCTCTGGTTGCATAACTGTCCCCTTCCTCCACCTCTTCGTATGTATTGAAACCCCCCCACACACACACACACTTAATTTTTAAGGGTAATAACAGTGCTAATAGAAATTCTTCCTTCTGAGTTCCCAAAGTGAACTCTCCAAACCCAATTAAAATGAGAAAGAAAAACATAGGCCCAAGGATCCGGAGCAAGACCCCAGGTTGACATCAGCTGGAGAAACAGGCTTTTTCCTGGTCATTTCTGCCCCAGACTGTGAATAAGGGACCGTATGAGACAACTTATGGCCACGACTGGGGCTCCCTCTCCCTGCCCCCACGTGGCCAGTGGTCCCTTCTCCCAGCCCAAGGGGGTAGAACTCTCTATTTCAGATCGCTGCAATGAGCGCTTTTTTTTTTTTTGAAAGCGATTGCCCAATAAATCTTCCTTTAAAGAGTGATAAATCCACCCTGAAAACCGGGGGTTTTGATTTCAGTGGGGCCTTTTGCATTTTCAGAGGCTCCGGCCGGAGACATCGACAAATGGAATTATTCAGTCCTCAAATGTTTGATAATGAGAGCCGAGGGGGTGGGGGTGGGGAAGGGAGAGAAATGGAATATCCATGAACAAAGGACCCTCTGGAGGCTCGCTCCAGGTTCCGGATGCCGGAATTCCTCAGTGCCACGTTTGAAGAGTCTCCCGGGAGGGAAAAAGAACACCTTTACCACACTCCCCCAATCTTTTATGATTATTTTTCTCTTAAGAAGTAGCATGCTTCAAAGAGAGACCTTGAACTCTCTGCCCAGATCTGAATGGGAGGGAAAGGGGAGCCGCGATGTTCTCTGGCTTGATATTTTTATTTCCCCCCCCCCAGAAAAATAAAATAGTGTGTGTTGGGTTCCAGTCCCCGAGGTAAATAATGATACTAATAATAACAATCCGGCCGCTCCCAGGCCCACTGCTAAATAGGGTTTCCCTGAGCCTCCTCATTCCCTTCTTCCGGGCCCTCCCTCCCTCCTCTTCTCCTTCCTCCTCTTGATCCTCCTTCTCCTCTTCCTCCTTCTCTTCTTTCTCCTCTTCTTCCCTTCTCCTTCTCAAGCTGGTCCTGGGAGCCTCTTACCCCCCTGAAGTTCTGGAAATAAGGACTGTGGGGGTGAAACGTAGAGAGAGCCCCAGGAGGTGCCAGGGGGTCCCGCTTGCCCATGTCACCGTGGTATCCAGCCCTGGGGCCTGCCTTCTCCTCTTCCTTCTCTTGTTCCTCTGGACGGTCCTCTCTCGCTGACCACTTTCCCTCTGGCTTTCAGAAGCTCAGCCAAGGTCCTCTTTACAGCATGTTCCCCAATGTCCGGAAAAACTTTTCCTCTGCCTAGTAATCCCTCTTTCCATTTCTGGTGTAGAAAAAGCAGCCCCCTCCCCAATAAGAAGAATGCCCCTCCATTCTGGTCCCAGTGCCCTACAGGGTGGAGGTGACTGTGTGTGTCCCTGAGTGTGCATGTGGGAATGTGAGGCAGAGAGCCTGTGTGTACCTGTGTGAGGGTATATAGAGTGTGCCTACACATGTGCACATGTGCGCGTCTGTGTGCATGCACGTGTGTACACAGGATGCGTGTGCGTGTACACAGATAGGAGGAGGTGGAGGAGTATGTGCAATAGGGATTTGTTTCCTGGAACCGCTGGAAGTCTCTTCCCAAGCTCCCAGCTTCCTGAACAAAAGGCCAAGTGTCGGATGGCACTGGGCTGCCTTCTCCGGCCCCTGTGGGTCACTTCTCCAAGTTCAGTCTGCACCCAGTCCAGCATTCCCGGGTTGTAGACTACGCCCTTGGATACTTATCACAGCTAAACATCTATGGAACTGGCAAAGCATTTGCATTAAAACATCAAAACAGGGCGGGGGAGTTGTGCTGGCCTGGAGCTCTGGTGGTACAGGAGTTCCAGGGAAACCTATGACCCAGACTAACTTTCCTTTCAGGCCCACAGGCTTTTTGTGGGGTGGGGTGGAGTGGGGTGGGAATGAGGATGAAAAGATCAAATGCTGCCTAGTCCTCACCTTAGATGACTTGTCACTAAGGGAAAGTTGATGGAATTGGGTTTCTTTGGTCCCCAGGTGAAGTCCTTCCTTCTCTCCTTGGGAAGCCTCCTCCTCCATCATGGGCCCACTCAGAAGGGAGTGCTCTTTCC